>NC_060226.1:9744771-10060191 GCF_907164935.1 Osmia bicornis bicornis
CATAATTAATAAATGTACCATAGAAATAATGATACAGTTATTAATTAGTCATCAAATAATAACGATTGCCCAGGTCTCACCAACGGGGAGGTTGCTGCGGATGGAGACCCGCCCTACCTCGTCCCATCCACCCTCCATTTATGCAAATTTTTACTTTTATTCAATAGCATCATCCTCTTGATGTACATTTGCAAAACGTTTCGACTGTTGTGCAAACGAACAACAAAAGGAGCATTATTTTTATTCACGACCTACCTATCTATACATATATCTAAATACCTATATTTTTGCTTTTTATTCATAACACAACATTTTTTAATTTTGATTTTGATTACAGATCTGTAATTAATAAATATGCAATTGCATATTTGTCCTACATACTTATACTACTAAGAATATCTATCAATATACCAGCGCTCGTAATTATATTAAAAATTCGCTTAAATCTAACGCTTCCTAATTAAACACCGCAGTGTTTGACGATCATATCTTAATGACTATACGAGTATATACATAAATAAGTCCAATGAATTTGTTGATTTTGTTGTCCTCACCGGAATACTTCCTAAAATAAAACTGAAAAGGATTAAACATAATTTAAGAAAATAATAAGGCTCGTGTAGCCTTAATCATAAATTTACAACCTGCCTGAAAGAAACAGAAAAGGATTAAATACAATTTTCGAAAATAGTACGGTTCAAATATTACCACTTGTAAGCATCGTTACTCCATTTCAATCATTTTCACCTTGTTTTATTTAATTCGATACATTGAATTCCATTTATGGACGCTAGATTTTATATTACATTTCTTCCAGTCGATTATCCGATATTATTATTTCATACTTCCTATAAAGATATTTCTCTGTAACAGAAACTGATTAATTGAATCCAGATAAAGAAGACAAAGAAAAATTAATAGCTGGAAAGAAGATACATTAGTAACAATAAAATTTTATAAAACTCAGAGTGGTTGTTAATAATTCAAAATCAATTTGATACGAAATATGAATTTAAAGCAAACCTCAGTACCAAAATAAAGAGATAAAAATTCAGAAAAATATATAGGTATTTCAGTTAAGTGATTTCAGTTAAGAACATTAATTATTTCATTTTATTATATTTAATATTCGTTCATTTCGCGACAAATAGCACACAATATTTTAATTGAAACAACTGCCTTTTACTGCAATACCTACATATTATATAGTTGTACATACGACCACGACTCTACTCGACATTATTGCATTATAATATTCAATACACCTTTCAATGCAAATTTATTGTAAATGGAAAAACTGAAAAAAAAATCACGAGCAGACTTTACTTTTCAGGAAAAGAATTTGAAATTTTATAAAAGTAATTTAATCTTAGCTTCTCCGTAAGCTTGAAACAAAACATCGCGATCAAAAATTAAAACTAAACAACTCGAACAACAATTATCCGCTACTTTTGTTTAAATAAAGTAGAATTAAAATTTAATAAGCTATCTCGAATGAACAAATATTCCTTGAAATAATTTATCACTAATCATCAGAAAATAAAATGAACTTTGATTCTAAATAAAACTTTGAATAAAGTTCTATTTAAAACTTTATCGTATTTAATAATATTCTGAAAACATTAAATTCATATATTATTATTTAACAGTATTTCCAACAATCGAATACTCGAAATTTTCAAAATTTTCAAAATTTTCAAAATTTTCAAAATTAAAAAAAGGGAAGAAAAAAGAATGGGGCGTGGCAGTGGGAGGGAGGGTACAGGGGAACCTGAAAAGAAAAGTTTTATTGCCCATAAGAGCAATCCCTAAGCAAACCCTATAAAACAAAGCGAAATCACACGCAACACTAATTTCAAAATTGCAAACATTATCTGAACTATGACAAAACACCGGCTGGCAACGAAGGGTCTCACGCCCCCTAGTCTTACGCCAGACGCTACATACCACCCACCCCGCCTGGACGTCGTAACGCCAGGACAGAGTGCACCCCTTCGCTAAGAGCGCTACCCGCCCGTCCAACACGTTGCATCCAACGGTGTCAGATTGACGGACGCTCATAGTATAGACAAAAGGACTGCAGTTTAGAATATGGTAACATATTTTCATATGTTCCGTATTCTAAAACTGCGCCTGCAAAAGCCTAGTAATGCATGGGTATATCTCCCAGAGATGGTGTTCACGGTCTCAGGCCGCGGAATCCTTAAAAGGACTCCCACCGAATGTGAGTCATAGTTACTTCCACTAATTTAATAACAATCGCGTATTTCATTAATTCGCAACACTAATTTCATTAATTATATAATATGTAGAAAAGCGTACGCGTGAAGGCTGCTCCATTATGCGCAACACTAAGCTGAAAAAAAGAAAAAAAAGAAAAAAAGAAAAAACGCGAACTGTAACGCAACGCTACTCACATCTACCGAATTTTGTAAGACGCAACACTAATCTAAAAAATGGGTACAGCCAATCCAAGGCTGTACCACGGCAGCTGGTCCATAGCTCCCTTATGGACCATGGCAACTCCACTAGATCGTTTTTGGGCATTTCTAATGCAAAACGCGAATATTCATTATCGCAACACTAATTACCAAGTAACTCTATAAACTAATGCAAAGCAATCGCGTATTTGTAAGTCGCAACACTGGGAAACAATCGCGCAATCGTGAATTTTTTACTCGCAACACTAATTTCATTAATTATATAATATGTACAAAAGCGTACGCGTGAAGACTGCTCCATTATGCGCAACGCTAAGCTGAAAAAAAGAAAAAAAGAGAAAACGCGAACTGTAACGCAACACTACTGAAATCTACCGAATTTTCTAAGACGCAACACTAATCTAAAAAACGGGTACATATAGCCAATCCAAGGCTGTATCACGGCAGCTGGTCCATAGCTGCCTTATGGACCATGGCAACTCCACTGGATCGTTTTTGGGCATTTCATCATACATATATCGCAACTCTAATGCAAAACGCGAATATTCATTACCGCAACACTAATTAACAGGGAACTCTACAAACTAATGCAAAGCAATCGCGTATTTATAAGTCACAACACTGGGAAACAATCGCGCTAATGTCATTCGCAACGCTATCTTTAACTGCAATTAAAGGCATGCAATTAAAATGCAAAAAAAGGGGATTCTCAAACCGTGAATCTTTTACTCGCAACACTAAAGCAATCAACATTAAAAAGCAAAACTCTGAAAAATCTACATTGAAAAGTTAAATTCTATTTTAAAGCAATGCAAGATTAAAGAAATGCGATATTTAAAGATCGCAACACTAAATTGAAAACGCGATTTGCCCAAAATCATGGGGGTCACGGGCCCCCTCTTGTCCTGAAATTACAAAACTACAACTACAGGCAAGCACAGTGACAAAGTAGTAACGATAATGATTTCCCATCCTTTTTTGCAAAAGGATGCAAAATCATTAGTAGTTCCCCTCTTGAAAGACAGTTTGTCGGGGCGCTTCGGCATATAGCCTTTTCTTTCTTCGGGCGGTCCACCCACCTGAAACTTATATCTAAAGCTCGAGACTTGCAAATTCGCAAAACAAGAAAAGAAAAACAACAATCAACAAAAAAGAAAAATCGCGAAACTCTAATTGACACGTGGACGAAAAAGGACTTTATACGTATAAATCGTTGTTCGTGCACACGTGCCGTGCTCGAGCAGAACTTGTGCGTTTCGTGCTATCGCGATCGCGTATGACGACCTATGAAGTCGCCAAAAATTTGAAAAATTGTACAGATAGATAGAAGGCGAACGGCATACTCCGTTCGTATCGATCGTATCGTCAATTCTTCAAATATATTCCAGGTACAGGTTGATCACGCGAAATAGTGCCTACCCGACCAAGAGACTGTGACAACCTGTCCCGGCCCTACCTACTTACAATCTATCACACACACCAGAAGGTATACTACCTACCTACCTAACGCTATATTTAAAAAAGGCAAAATCACATTCTCAGAAAAATTCATTCCACGACCCCCATACACTCCACCCGGGCGCAAGAGCCTAAACTAGGGAGAACGTCCCGGGACGCCTCCGTCACCCGAGTTTCATCTCACATCACACTCTACGGTACGTACCATTTTTCACTGAAATCGTCTGGCAAGGCTAGCAATCATTGCGTATAATGATAATTACAAAATTTAATTAACTACTTTGATATACATAGAATATTTCATAATAATGGTAATAATCATGGTTATTAATAATGGCAATATAGTAATAGTAATGGTAATAAATACTATTTGGTTTGTACGTTCATTGTACCAACATCTTGTTAAATAAAATATTATTTCAAATTAAAAGTTAAATGAAAAAATTATTAAACCGACGCAATCCCACAGCCTAAAAACACACACACCATATGTGGAAATTACGTCGTGCACGATATACTAACACAATGCCAACCGCATATTAATTATTATTCTTATGAACTAGGTCATCGTGCCCATTGCCTCTACCCATCCAAGTAGCACCTGGGCACGTGAATGGGCTTTGGCAATAAACACGGAAGGGGTTAAACCTGAAAATCCTGATCTAGAAACATGATTAGTACATAAACATCTAACGGGCTAATATTTCACTATTTTAATAAAAGTGACTCGACTTTCTAATAGTATAAAGCTTTAAGAACAAATACTGAAAAGTAAAATAGAGCAACTATGACGTAAACATGGTGCACTGCTAATATCAGCTGGCAACGAAGGGTCTCACGCCCCCTAGTCTTACGCCAGACGCTACATACCACCCACCCCGCCTGGACGTCGTAACGCCAGGACAGAGTGCACCCCTTCGCTAAGAGCGCTACCCGCCCGTCCAACACGTTGCATCCAACGGTGTCAGATTGACGGACGCCCATAGTATAGACAAAAGGACTGCAGTTTAGAATATGGTAACATATTTTTCATATGATCCGTATTCTAAAGTTGCGCCTGCAAAGGCCTAGTAATGCATGGGTATATCTCCCAGAGATGGTGTTCACGGTCTTATGCCGCGGAATCCTTCTAACTAATTTCATTAATTAAATAATACATAGGATTGAGATTAAAAACCAAAAGGATTCCCACCGAATACTAGTCAGTGCATCGTCATATTTACTCTCGCGTCGGAAATTTCTCGCAACACTAATTTAAGAAATGCAAAATTCTAATAAAAAACAATTTAATGTCTCTAATTAAGAATTCTTTGTAGTGAAAAAAGAATTTATTGTGAAAATTAATAAAACATCCTCGGGCGACTCCCTCCTCAGAGTAACTTTTCAAGAATACGCAAAATGTGTTGAAATAGATCACTCTGGCTTGGAAGTCTACCCGTCACGAATTGTCTTCTTGCACATAAGTACATTGTTCATTTTTTCATGAACGTGTAAATAAGTTTAAGTAGTCGGAAAAAATTCTCAAATTATATTTGAATTTATTATGTAGAAAATGTAATTAAATCAATGTATACATATAATACTATCAATATTATACATATTGCTTTGAACCATCGCAATAACTAAGTCAGATAGTATTTGACAACTATTCTATTACAGAGAAACTAAATAAAATTGTTTCGGTATTAAAATATTCTAATTCCACAGTTAAGAACATTTAAAAGCATTCATATATTTCATAAATATCTATTGAAATATGTGGAATTGAAATGATACATATTAAAACGCGGAGTACAAGAAGACCTACCCTGAACTAAATGAAATGAAACAATAAAAATGTTACCACTCATGGGTATAATCATACCCATGGTCACTGTGCTTGCAAATCACGTATACAACTAGTAGCCCGTGTCGATTCGGACCATTCGTCCTACGACATGACTGGGCACCAGAGGAACCATAAAACATGCGACTCACCGTTCGCAGATATACTCTTCTTCCGACAGTCAAGTAAGTAGGAGGATGGACAACACCAGGTAGGAGGCTGCCTTGTAGGAGAAGACGGAAGTCGTGAAGAAATTCATCTGTAACAAAAAAAGAAGAATTACGGTTAATTTTGCAAATTATCAATTTTTATTCTAATTATATATGAAATTATATATGAAATTGAATTTTATAAAATATTAGCAATAGCAATTAAGAAGAACTCTCAATTATCAAGTATTGAAATTGTAAATTATTTTATTTTAATAAAAAGCAATTAACTGACGTACCAAGACGGAAGTCGTGAAGAAAGCCATCATCAGGATATCCAGGAACTCGGCAAAATCAAAAAATTCATCTGTAACAAACAAAAAAGAATTACGGTTAATTTTGAAAATTATCAATTCTTATTGTAATAAAATTATACATACATAAATTTGGATTTTATCAAATATTAACAATGAAAAATAACTCTCAACTATCAAGTGTTGAAATTGTAAATTATTCTACTTGAATTAAAATTAATTAAATAAGGTAATAAGATACTTACACTCTTTCCTTATGGAGCAACGCCCAAGACTCCTCTTCAGTGGTGGATGATTGACTCTAATACCGATATCGAACAATTAAACAAAAAAAATTAAAAATAAAGATAAAGATATTAAGTACTAGTAACGCGACCGTGATAAATTTCCGGCGAACAATTCAAGTGACTCTACTTTCGCGATGAAAAGAGAAAAATCAGAGCCGCGATGCTCTAGAAAATATTTTATAATACGCAGCAAACACTGACTCTACTTTCGCGTGATTCCTAACTGTATGTACAAACGCAACTCTATTCAGGGCCAGTTCACCCTTGAAAAAATCAAAACATTGGAAATATGTTCGTACAAACACTGACTCTACCGACCGCATTGCGCGCGGCCACAACAATTCCTGAAAGAAAAACTTAGTGAGCAGGGATGGGCTGGGTGGAAATATACAACACAACATTCTTCTTATTAAGCATTCGTAACGGAAATACTGTTATTAATGGCTTGTAAATGAAAATATCTATGTTCGTGAAATATATTCGACGAGCACAAATATTGTTAAAGCTGAATATTGATCAGAGATTGAAATGAAATGTTTTAAATAATTGTTGATAATTATTTCAATGAATATTACATCGATAGAAAATCATTTTGTAATAAAAATAATAGACTATTATATTAAAGCAGAGGATTTTTGTTGTTAAGATTGTAAGCATACTACAAATTGTTGGAAATTCTATTACAGCATGATTTATAAATTATCTAATTCTTTTCAATAAGCAAAGTCCAATAATTAACCATGCTTAAACAGCATGTGATTTAAAAACGTGATTCTATTTTAATTTAAACTTGCATCGAAAACTGAATATTATAATATAATTACTACTATTTCACAAAAATAGATTGTTTAAAATAATTAATAATTGCAGAAGAGAAGCAATCATTTACAGTAGAATACGAATTATTTCAATTTTGTTCTAGTTTAAAACAAATGTATTAAAATACTGGACGAAATTATTTAATAAAATGAAAAATTAATTATTCTTTTTCTATGAATTGGTTAAAGAAAAAAAATGTCTCTAATCTTTTCTTTCTTGACTTTGGTAGCAAGTAATTATCAAAAATGCTTACAATTAACAACGACTCAATAAAAAACAAGTAATAATAGATGTTAATAATTGTTTAGAATACAATAAAACAATAAATTCTTACGAAATTCTATACCAAACCCATATCAGGTGTCATGACGTCCTTTCAAAATCTATCAAATATCTGTAATAAAAAAGAAATACGAATTTATGTAAATAAAATTAATCTACAATAATAAAGTTATTATTAATAAACGATCGAACTATAATTGATACAAAATATTTTAATGGATACAATGTGTACCTATTACTTATGCGGAAGGATGCTCTCAACACGTCTTGTCAGTTCGACGCTCGAGAGAGCAATGGCGAGACCTTCCTTCCCTTCGTAGACCGGTCGGCACTTCGGCAACGCTCGGCAATGTTCGGTATATTCTGCTATCGGCCGATACCTAACGAAGTATGTACACGAACAGGTCTAAACAGAAATAAGATTACGATGCTCAAGAAAAAACGTTATTAAATTAAGAACAGCAAATTGTATGAAACAATACGAAAAACATTAAATAATGTTCAAGAAATTACTGATATAAAGGGAAAATAATTCAGATTCTATTCTTCCAACTTCATTGTGAATTCACAGCAAGAGCAACAAATTTCAACTCACGTATTTTTAAAGATAACCTCGACTTAATGTCAAAAAACAAAGAGCTAGACTTCTCATCAGCTATTCTTTCTCTTTTTTGTATTTTCAATACCCGAAAGACAATTTAATTTAATATTTGAAGACAATTTAATTTTACCTGTTGCAGACGCGTGGAAATCAGACGAAGCTTCGAAGAGGAATGCTGCACTGCGCCACAAATCGACGCACTCGCTCACACAATGACGTGTCTGATTGGCCGAAGTAAGAGGACGCCAACATGGCGCGACCAATCACAGCCATTGATAGAAGTTTCAAAGTGCTCCGAAACTTTAATACTAATCGTAAGGGAAAGGTTCGTTAAAAATTATCGACGCCATATTGAAATAAAGTCAAGATTACTTTTCTCAACTTTAAACACCAAAATATAGGAAACAAAGTAGAAAAAATATAAGATATTGACGGGATTTAAGAAATTATTGATATAAAAGCAGAATAAATGAAGGAAATGTTATTTTAATTCGTATTTATATCGCTATAATAGTAAAAAACGTGAAAATCAATTATCACGTTATATAACAATAAATTACGGGAAAAATGTACTAACAACATGAAAAAATGCAATAACATTCGATAAATTATTGATATAAAGGGAAAATAATTCAGATTCTATTCTTCCAACTTCATTGTGAATTCACAGCAAGAACAACAAATTTCAACTCACGTATTTTTAAAGATAACCTCGACTTAATATCAAAAAACAAAGAGCTAGACTTCTCATCGGCTATTCTTTCTCTTTTTTGTATTTTCAATACCCAAAAGACAATTTAATTTAATATTTGAAGATAATTTAATCTTACCTGTTGCAGACACGTGCAAGACGGACGAAACTTCGAAGAGGACTGTTGCACTCCACCACACTCCACGCAACGCACCCTTTAACGATGAATCTGATTGGTCTAAATAGGAGGACGCCATAATGGATGACCAATCACAGGCATTGGTAGAAACTTCGAATTGCTTTGAAACTTTAACATTAAAAGAATGGAAAGATTCGTTGAAAATTATCAACGCCATATTGAAATATGGTCAAAATTACTTTTTTTACTTTAAAGCACCGAAATATAAGAAAAAAGATGGAAGAATACATAAGATATTAATGATATTTAATAAATTATCACCATAAAAGCAGAATAAATGAGAAATAGGTTATTTTAATTCGTATCTGTATCGACAAAATAGAGTATAAATTTTTAACTTACGCATTTCTGAAGACAATGTGGAAATGATGTCAGAAGTCACGACTCCGGTCTTCTCTTCAACTTTGCCTTCTGATTTTTGTATTTTTGATACCTAATACACAATTTCTCTCCAATCTGTTCAGCAAGAACGAAAAAAGGTGAGAACTCGGTTCTGGGGATTTTTCTAGGGACTGTTGATGAAGTTTTCAACGCTTGCCTTTCATCGGCTTAAGACCTTTTATGCTTTTATGTTGCAGCTAAATCAATTGTAAGATGGTAAATAATTATAATTATTAACTAAATCATCACATTTTGTTTATATAATAACATAAGTTACATGTATTCATCCTTCCTAGGCTATTGAAATTTAAGTTTATTAATGTTTATATGGGAGCCGGTCACATTTTTGTATCATACCAGGGTTATGTTCTTTCGTACAATAATTGCTTTCATGTTTTTCGTTTAATTGCATCATAAAATTTTGTTCTTTTGAACGTAACACATTACATTCTATTCTTTTAAAATTACATATAAAAATATTAATGTGTTAAACAGTTATTACATGCAGAAACAATGTGTTCACGTAACGTGGTAATACTTAAGTATTAGTTATAATAATAATTTAAACTGCTGTTAATAAGTTATGGTTAAATATATATTATTGATACAGAACAATAATGCATTGTTTAAGTGGAAGATATTCAAGAAGCGATAATTTTTATGTAATGAAGTATAAAAAGAAACATCCTAACTGTATTATTTTTAATAGTTTCAGAATTTTGCAGTATATAGAGCCAGTCTTATTGGTATAACAAGATCTGCAAGGTCTAAAAAGAAAGTTTCTAAGGATCATTCAATTACACGTTGTTATAATGTTTTTGTACAACCACAGTTACCTCGTATCACAAATGTACACTGTTTATCAGTGAGTTTCTTTTTAAGATACACTGTGAAACAATTATATAGATCTGATTAATTATAGTTTGTTTTTTTAGATTAGATTATATTCTAATCCTGCAAGAAGACCTAGCTTTTTTGCTCAATTCCTTGAGAATATCAACAGGAAATGCAAAAGAATAAAGAAATGAGAGAGTCCTTAAAAAAATTTAGAGAAGAAGCAGAAAAACTTGAACAGTCAGAAGCATTACGTTCTGCAAGGCAAAAATTTCAGACAGTTGAATCTGAAGCCACCAAAAGTTCTGAAGTTATTAAAGAAAAATTAGGATCTCTAAAAGGAAAGGTAAGGGTAAAAGATAGTATTTTATTAAATTAATAAAGTTTGTACATGTATTGGTTAAATTACATGACATAGGTACAAGAAGTTCTTGAAGAAGCAACTAAAACAGAATTAGGTAAAAAAGCTGGACAGTTAGGTGAAGAAATAACAAAGTCTGCAAAAGGAGCAGCAGAAACATTATCTGAAAAAGTCAGGCACTGGGTAAAACCAGTGCATTTCAAACGATATCACAAACTGCAGAAGCTGTACGTGAAGAATTAGATCATCATGGAATGCATGGTAAATTAACCTTGACAGTCTTTTATAGAAATAAGTGGTAATATATTTTATGAAATTTGTAGGAAGAGTATATGTTCCACCTAAAAAATTGAGGAAAAGAAAGGATGTAATGGAAACTGTAGATGATAAGCGTGTTCAACCAAATGAAGAAGCTCTGGGTGTTGAATTACATAAAGATTCTAAATTTTACCAATCATGGCAAAATTTTAAGGTATATGTCTATAGAAATAATGAACTTATATTACATACTTGTTAAGTTATTCATGCCGAATAATTACATTTTTTATAGGATAAGAATCCATATGTAAATAAAGTTCTGGATTGGAAAATAAAATATGAAGAATCGGACAATCCTGTAATTCGTGCTTCCAGGTTATTAACTGAGAAAGTAACAGACATAATGGGTGGATTGTTCCAAAAAACTGATCTTTCAGAAACACTTACAGAAATATGTAAATTAGATCCTAGTTTTGATAGAGTACAGTTTTTGAAATATTGTGAAACAGATATTATTCCTAATATTCTTGAAGCTATGGTAAGAGGAGATCTTGAGGTTTTAAAAGACTGGTGCCATGAAGCTCCATATAATTTATAGCACAGCCATTAATGCAAGTAGAAAAATTGGGATATCGTTTAGATAATAAAATTTTAGGTATTCTCTTATTTTATATAACAGTTTGTTGTTTTTTTTTTATACTGTTACTCTATTTAAAACAATATACTCTGTTTTCCAGATATCAACAATGTAGATTTAATAATGGGTAAAGTAATGGAACAAGGTCCAGTTTTAATAATCAGCTTTCAGTGTCAACAAATTATGTGTGTGAGAGATGCTACAAATAAAATTGTGGAAGGAGATCCTGACAAAGTAATGCGTGGTTAATTATATTTGGGTGTTGTGTCGTGATCCTACCGAACTCAATCCAAAAGCTGCTTGGCGCTTACTCGATCTTAGTGCCACTAGTACTGAGCAGTTTGTGTAGTGTACAATTTAGACATAAATTTAGTTAAAGCTGCAAAAATTAATGTGAATACATGACTAAAGAATAAGTGAAAACTGACGTGTGTTTACTTATTGCTTTCAATTGAATTATATTGGAAGAAGTAATCATCATTAGGATTTACAACTTGTACATTAATCCATCAGTGATGGATATTAACTTCTGTGACTTGAACAATGATATTTGATATACATAAAGTTGTATATCTATGTTTTAAGCTACAGAATTTCTATAAAATCTGCAGAATGTTTTGATTTAAATGTAGCAAATAAAAATAAGGTGCATTATCAATGTTCATTAAAACAGAAAAATTTATCATTACTACAATTTATAATTTTTAGAGTTGCAATCATGTTTATACATGTATGATGCGTTTATATCTATGGAAAAAATGATGTAAAAATGATGGTAAAATCAATTCTGTATATATTTAAATATTGACATTAAAAACGTTAAATAATAGGGCCTAAGAGAAATTATGTCAAATGCCAAATATGTGTTTAGCACAAGTATTTTAATTACTAAAAATAATGTAAAAATTTGATGATTGATCAAATGTTGTATATATTTAAAAGAAAAAGTTCATGTTTATAATAGTACATTAAATGCATAGTTTATGAATAAAACCATTATTTTTTAAAATTTGTAACATGTGAATTGAAGTCACTTGTTTTCAAATTATAATAAATTCTTACAGATAATGTGTTGTCTATACATTTAATATTTAAAATTAAAAAACATTATAACATGGAAGTACAATTTTCCTTTCTACTTTTATTTCAATTAATTCAGATGATTTATTAAATAATTGTTAGTTAATAAGCCCATAATTAAGTGCTGATTTAGTAGTTTATAATAAAATTAATTTACTCATATATATATATATATATATATATATATATATTTTGAATTTCTTCTTTATTACATGTATGTAAATATATACATACATACACATATAGTATAATAATGCTGTCCTTTGGTTATTGGTTCCTTCTATAATCTTGTTTGTGGGAACTTAAAAAAAGTTGATATCCTTTTACTCTCTCAAATATTATACAAAATTATTGTTTAGTTTCTATAAATTATATTTAATGACATCATAAATGTATTATAGTATCCTTATTAAATTATTGTTGCCCAATTTGTACATATTGGGTTGCATGTATGGTTGAATGTTCTGGCAAGATAGAAATTCTAGCAAATAAACTACTGCTAGTTGAAAGTACAAATACATAGCCATACTGGTTGTTGTTTAATGCAAAAATAATATTTCTATACTGTATTAGTTGTAAAAAATGAAAATTCGTTGAACAATTTCCGAATTTGTTATTACTAAAATATAAACAACTGCAGTAGTTGGGCTGCCATTACGGACAGAATCCCGCCATGATGCATAGTAGTGTTTTACAAACCAATTCGATAACATGATCGAAGGATCTGGACTGTCTATTGTATTTTCATAAAAACGATTGTTCGTTTCATGAATATTAAATTTACATATGATTTTCATTGATCCGTGTGTAAAATTAAGTTTGCGTTAGTGCAAATAAATGTGAATTTTAATGCATTTATGAATACACCAAATAGTTTAGTTCGTTTGCTTTCAAGAACACGTAACTGGTTGTTTCTTCAGAAACATGGCCTGAATATCGTTCCAATGGTGTGGTGAAATTGTGTGTATAGAATTATTAAAACGTCATTTTGATCTTAAATACATTTACGCACTAGCAAAATGACATCGATACATTTTGTTGTGCATCCGTTACCGGAACAGACGATCAGTTAAATGATAGGTAAGGAAACATATCCATTATCGGTTTCCCATTAATGTATCTTTTTGGTATGTCCCGTCTCTTCCCCGTATTGAAATCATTCCTTCATTGTTCCTTCTTAAACATCTTTTTCTTTTTAATCGGCGTATGTTCTTTTCTTTTTTTCTTCAATTTTATACGTCACCAATAACAATATTTATGTTAATATCGATATCTTTAGCGAATAATTGAATAATCTTACATGTATCGTTTGAATGTTACAAGTTTGTTGTCACGTTATTTCATTTCTATTGAATAATACCTATGAATGTATTGTTTGCGTCATAGATAATCGTGCATAAGGATTTAACTATCATTGTTTGCAGTTAGTTAAATAAAAGAAAATTATACATATTTCTAGTGTAGATAAAAAGAAAAAAATGTTTTCCCAAGTTCCCATTATTCATTGCATTTGTAACTTGCAAGAATAAATATGAACATTCTTTTAATATAATAAGCGACATTTTTGGTACAAATGCATTTATTTGCATTAAATACATATTGCAAAATGATTCATTTATTTTAATTTTAATGATTAATATTACAAAAGTACATTTATTATTTTAATTATCTTTTCTATAGATTAATTTTTATATTGCAGTTTTTTAATTGAATTATAATCATTGACAATAATAAAATAATATTTTAGTTATGACTTTATGAATGTTTCGGTTATTCATGTATAAAAGTAATATCCACAATAATGTATTATAATCATTAGATATTAAGGGAATTACTATAAATATTTAATTTACACAAATATTACTACTAGTATATTATTTGATGTATTATAAAGAATTTAAAATACATTATAATTGATATATATACTTGTATGTATATTAGTTTCTTTGCCTATTTAACAATTGAACTATAATATAAATAGAAATTGTTCGTTTAGGTTAAAGGAAGTGGCAGAAAAGATCAACAGATATGGATTTGTCACATTACCAGCATTTAGCGGATTGAAGATCGCAGTAAAGCGCATTGTTGTTGGATACCGACGCATATTGCCCTTCTTACAGAGGATCATAAAATTTGCAGAGTTGCGTTTACAGTATTGTCAGACAGACTGGACTTGAGTAAAAATGAACCACATAGAAAGTAAGTAATATCTAATCACTTATGTCCCTGTTATCACGATAGTATAAATGATAGTTACATGTTGTATCGTTACTTTAGCACAAATAAAAACCATGTTTGGCAACTCCAATTCGGCACCAAATAACGGTAACAGCAGTGGAAGTGGGAAGCAGAGCGGGAATGTCTAGATCTCGTGCAAGAATTATGCCGCGGTAGTTCTGCTATCCGAGGAAGTGGCAGCAGGGGAGGAAGTAGTAGCGGAGCAGGATAGGGCCTCCAGGTGTAATTATGGGTGGTGGAAGCGGTAGCAGCTCGCGTCCTATCGCATTGGTACCTGCTCCATTTGTCCAGAAGATCTCATTTCACAGCTCAAGTGGTATTGCAAGGAAAAAGCCGCAATCTTATTATTAGAGAATTACAGGTGTGGTTACATATAATAATGATAACGGTGATCAGTGTTTTCAGTAGAGACATTCTCTGTATTAAAGATTTAACTTGATATTAAAATATATTTTATAGCGTACAAATTTAGATGTAAACTTAGCAGTAAATAATTTACTGTCACGAGACGATGAAGAAGGCGATGATGCAGAAGATGCGGCAGATACCTATGTTCCAGAAGATCTTATTTCGTTGTTAGACGGTGGATTTAGTAATGAACATTCTGTTATAATTGATGCAGATTCTATGTTCTCTGAAGACATGCTTGGATATACAGGAATGAGAAAGTAATCACTATTGTGATTGTTATTATTATTATTATTATTATTATTATTTATTAGCTGTTTGTTGGAAGAGGTAGATGGATAGATTTTTATCTTTTTTCAGCCGTGGAAATTCTTCGCGTAGAATAGGCAACGATAGGGAGGGTGAACGTGCATCCGAGCGAGACAGGGATCGTGATAGTTTTAGTAGATGGAGAGATCGTCAGTATTGTGGACCACGGCGTTGGTTAGAAACAGCACTCAAAGAATCTTGGGAAAAAGATTCTGGTAATGATCTTAATCTTTCGAAAAAATCTATTTCTAATAAATCGTCAACAAGTCGTAGCTGCTAATATCTTAATCATATTTTTGTTTAATTCTTCAGATAACAAAAAGAAAGAATTAGCTTCTCAAAGTCATTATGGATATCAGAGGAATTGGAGTGGTGGCACGAACGTAGTAGCGATCCTGCTCCACGTTTTGTACAAATTGCTTCACTTTACAGTGAATTAATTGCTGTTTCTGCCGGAGGACAATTATATCAATGGAAGTGGTCCGAATCTGAACCGTACAAAGATCCAGAGGTAGTTACCAGAGGAGAACAATTTGTTTCTGTTTTATAAAAGCAAACTAATATATAAAAACTTGTCTTAGAATCCAAATATACATCATCCGAAAGCTCCGTGGTTAGCGATAACATCAGAAAAGATAGTTAACATATCCGCAACAGCAATTCGTTGTTCAGTCAGCAGTGAAAGTGGCAAAGTAGCTACTTGGCTCGACGAGCTTCTGGGACATGTTGCTTCTCGTCTTGAACATCCAGCTCAAACTTTTACTGAATTTACGTTGGATAAAATAGTATCCCTTCATACTTGTGCTCTGTACACTGTTGCCAGACTTGAGAGTGGTGCACTGTACTGGTGGTTAGTTGAAATATCATGGTTATTTTTAACTAATTTTGTTTTAAATAAGTGAACTTGATACGAATGAAATTATTTATTTACTTACTTATTTATTTATTTCTGTTTATAGGGGGGTGTTACCGTTTGCGCAACGCAAAAAGTTATGGGAAAAATATAAAGCTAAATCACGTAAACATAGACCATCTACAATATCGAACGATATTAGTATGGAACCCACGTTTGCATGAAAAACAGTCCTATATATCAACCTGGCGCAATAGGTAAATTGCGAGAAGAGAGAATTACTTTCTATGTTAATCTGACCATAGTAATCATATCGACATATTTTTGTAGGATTTACAATTGCCAATGGTGTTCCAAAAGTGGGACAGTTATTAGTAGCAGCTTGGGAATTTAGATGACACTTACAGATTTAAAATATTACCGGCTGGAACTCACTTACCTAGTGCTAACGTAGACAAACGCGAGACAAATGGAAATAACGGAACAACGGGTACTATAAATAAGACCAATCATAAAGAAACTGCTGACCGCCTGACATGCCTCCACCTCCCTCGCCAGCTTCGAGCACTTGTAGCGATACTGGTAGCATCACAACAAGTCACAGTAAGAATTTCTTCAAATTAATTTGCTAATAAGTTTCCTCAATTCGATTCAAGGCGATTCTTATTTGAATGAAAAATACAATTTACCGCGATTCTTAATCTTGTAGAAAGACAGAAGCGTGTTACGCCTAGAAATGAAGGAGAATCAGAAAGGAAAGACGAGGAGGATTGGCAGTTAAAGGATGTCGTTTTTGTGGAAGACGTAAAAACTGTACCCTTGGTATGTTTTATGTATCGAATAAGCAACTGATACCTTGATATTTAACAATTTTTTTTTTTTTTTATATATTTAGGTAAAGTAATAAAAGTTGACGGTTGTTATGTTGCTGTAAAATTCTTTTCGAAAGATTCAAAGGAGAAAGAAAAAGAAATTAAGGAAAAGGATTTCAACACATCAGATTTTAAAGACTTGACAGCTGAAGAGTCGATCAAATTACTGGCTGACTGTAGATTGTTGAGAAAAGATGAATTACGGGTAAATGAAACAATTAATTCAGTATATACATATAATGTCAGTCGAAACAATCGGGGGATAGTAATACCTACTATATTCTGGAATGATGTTTTCAGGTAATAAAATCGTCAATGAACCCAAGAGCTCCATGATTGTTTTCAACGTACTCCCAGAAGAGTGCATATGTGTTGAAGGATCAAATGATAATATCTTAACCATTGCTACAGATGGTCAAGGTATTTCTTTTAAAGTATCTTTTTAAAGTATCATTTATAGCGCCCTTATTTTAATGATTAATTGTTAAACAGGTATTCATGCTATCCTAAAAACTGGAAATAAATTGAGTTATGTCGGTATATAATTTAAGCACTGGAAGATATGTACAGATTGCTATATTCCATCAGATACCCTCATCATTCTTAGGTTTTACAGCCTCAAATATCAGTCTGACAAGCGCAGGAGAGGTAGGTTTTGTAATTATTATTTTGTTTCTTTGCAGTATAAGTTTAATTGAAATTGTACAGAAATATACATAATTGATATTATATTGCAGAACATTGAATGTTCTATGATACGTAGAGACGGAAATAGTGCTACTTATCCGTTAGTAAAAGATTGTGCCAAGATGCTATTCGTGATCCAAATTGGCTAGATCTAGTTCCGGTACTTGTATCGGTGCTTATCGACCATTCCTAGTTACCAACCTGTTCTAATTCGAAACCAACATGAAAAACCAAGTTGCAGTTATTGCATTAAGCATTTGAATAACCTTTTACTCATGGCCGCGTAGACTGAGATGCGATTATGATAGCGTTAAAACAAGTATTCTGTAATTTAGAACAAGATCACAGTAAGTACCGAAGAAGTATTTTCTTTTTCTTTTTCTTTTTCTTTTTCTTTTTTTTTTCTTTTTCCTTTTTCTTTTTCTTTTCCTTCTTCTTTTATGATGTTGTTGAAAAAATATTAAATATACTGCTGTGTTTGACTTTAGAAATAATTGGCAATCAACTTCAGCACAATATTAATGAGGCGCTGCGATGGTAACCGTAACATTTTACATGCTTGTATCAGTATGTGCTCACCAACCTTCGCAACAAGAAATGATCAAGGTATCGAACGCGAATTAGTCCAAAATACTGTGGATGGTCCGTCAGCGCCGATCGAAGAACCGATTCCAACTTTAAGTTGGCCACCGGAAGCGTTTGATAACACTTCCGGCGAAGAAGATAGCTTGCTTAGCATTGGTGCTGCCAGTATCTCTATGATGAATAAATCAGGTAAAAGTGTATTGAATGCCTTTCCATTTTTATTATTTTTATGATAAGTCGTATCATAAAATTATTAAAATAAAGTATTGCTTTTCTTAGGCGTTGGAGCGACTCAAATAACACTTATATCATAGACTCTGTTGAAAGAAGGAACAATGCATTGCTATATTAAAGTACATGTGTGAGAGTAGCGTACTGGCGCCCCATCTGAAGGAATTACTCACAGCAAGTAACTATTTCCATTCGTTGATAATTAAAAAGATACTTTAATCATTTATAAACAAATACAATTTTAATCTATGCATTTGTAGGGATGTTCAAGGTCAGACGCCATTAATGCTTGCTGTCTCAGTCCGTGCATATCACGCAAGCCTCATTTTATTGGACACTATTCAAAGAGTTGGGAGAGATCAGAAAGAATGTTCAGAATGCTACTTCCTACCGATGCCAATCCAGATTGTGTCACCGTTATTCGTCACTTGCTGCAACGATACTTTGTAGTTTCACACTGGACTGGAACCGAGCATATCAATCAAGATATTTTCGAGTGTCGAACTTGTGGATTGACCGAATCTTCTATGCTGTGTGCACAGGAATGTGCTCGCGTTTGTCACAGAGGACACGATTGTAAAATGAAAATTACTTACTCCCACAGCTTACTGTGATTGCTGGGAGAAATGTAAATGTCGAGCTCTGATTGCGGTTCATCAAGGTGCCCGTTACGAACTTCTTTGTCGATTGGTAGTGAACACTGATCGAGCCACGAAAATAAACTCGAGGGTGAGAAAGTATTTTACTGTTTCTAGTTCAGACTGTAGGAAGACAGCTAGTGGAGCAACGACAATGCCGTTCAGCACCCCGACAACGTTCAACGCTCTGCAAGTCGCAAAGGGACCATCCTCCGATGGTTGAGCGCTGTCAAACATGCCGGATCATGACTTGGAACCTCCTCGTTTCAGTCGTAAAGCTTTGGAAAGATTATTGAACGATTGGCCAGCAGTTCAATGCATGATAATGTCAGGCGTATCTGTAAATGGCAATGATCAATTGTTCGGCGATCAAGGACAGTTGTGCCGTCAAAGTGGAACCGCGTTGCTTGACAAATTTACACATTCGCTGTTGGTTAAATGCAGTGCCGAGATGCTGGATACTTTGCTGACAACGTTGATACGAGAGTTACAAAATGATACCGTACCTGGACGACAAGAAGAAGCGAATAACGTTGCGCGTCGATTTGTTCGGTCTGTAGCTCGAATATTCGTCATTTTCACGATAGAAATGGCACCAAATACGACAAAAAGAAGAGGCACCAGTCAGGCATCACAGCCTTTGATGAAATGCCGTAAAGTTTTCCAAGCACTTATCAAATTAGCAGTGGAAGAACTATGCGAAACTGCCGACTCATTGATAGCACCTGTCAGGTTAGGCGTCGCCCGTCCAACGGCACCCTTTACATTGACCAGCTCGGCGATAGAAGTGATCAATGGTTCGGAAGAATTGTTCTCTATAGAACCATTGATACCTCACAGTGGTGTTAGTTCTCAAACCTTAGACGCTGCTTTGCAAACGCAACAAGGAAATAATAATATAGCTATCGCCAGAGACGTTTCTGCCATCGATGAAACGGAAGGTGGCGAAGGTATACATATTTTTTATATGTATTAATTATTATTTCTCTTTTTTTTTCTTCTTCTTTTTTCTTTTTTTCTTTTTTTCTTTTTTTCTTTTTTTCTTTTTTGAAATTACACCAGAAAAATTGTTGTTTTCAAAAATGATAGAAGGTCCTATGGATGTGGATGGTGATATAAGCGAACACGAGGAATCTGGAGTTTCTGGAACAGTTGCTGGCCAACCGATGGGTGAAATTGATAGCAATGCTGGAGGCGTGAGCGAGGAACAAGCAGGAGACGGCGAATCCGATACAGAACTGGATCTGTTGGCGGAAGCGGAAACAGAATCGGACTCGGACGATAATCACAGCAATCAAGACGCAGCATCTGCCCAACGGAGTGTGCAAACTGGTGCTACCGCAGGTTCCGATGGTGGAATGGGATCCATTTTGCTATTCCCAGAGGATGAGTCCGGTGAATCGAGCCAACAGGAGGACGATGAAAGTGAAGCTGGAGAAACCGACGAACAGGATAACGAAGATTTCCAAATTGGTGACGAGCAATTGGAGCGCCGAAGGTAAAAATACTTTTTCGTAGCAGTAAGGTTCAAACACATAAAAGCACAAGAATCATTTAGAAAATAAATCTTGTTATATTACTAATATCTTATTATTACAGCGGTTCGTCTGGTCATTTACACCGCAATAATCTCGCGCCTGTTTCGATGCAATGGGCAATCCGTAATCGCGAAACAAGTACACGCACAGCAGGATTACGGGTAACAGGTGGCAGTAATCTGAGTTTCATTGACTCTGCATCTTTAAGACGTACTACTGCAACATCTGCTGTTGCAGCTGCACAAGAGCCCATTATTATGGGCACTACTACAAGTTGTTTGGCACGTGCATTTGGAATTGTAATTCGACAGATAACTGATCTTTTAGTTATGATGCAAGATTACAAAACACTGGCACCTTCTTTGCCACGACTGATGGAAATCACTTACCAGGATGCACTGAATCTACAGGTATGATATTTTCTAAGTAATTTTTTTAATATCGATAATGGTTAAACGTTAAAACTAATACAACCTTGAATAATTATAGATGTATCTTGAGTCACATTTAAAACCCACGTGGGATTGGTTGCTCACAGTGATGGATGCCACAGAGGCACAATTAAGATTTGGAGTATCTTTGACACGTAGTGCTGATCCTACACACCCAGAACATCCATTGAACAATGCTCCATCTTTGTCTGGAGGCAATTTCACTGGATTATTGAACACAGCCGCTTTATCTTTGACATTGCAATCTAATGCAGGTCGGAATCAACGCAGTGGTATCGCTACGAGCTCCAATATCTCCACTCCGCAAGCTTCTACAAGACTCACCGTTGGTTTTGCCGGTGGTGGTGAACCTTCGAGGAACAGTAGAGAACGTGAGGGTACATATATCTGTGGACATAGTACACTTGTTTGTTATCAGTACTACAATGACTAGAGCGAATTCAATTTTTTGTAGAAGAGTGTCAAGTACTTTCATTTTTAGGTGGTGATGCACATTCGGCAAGGCGTGAATTTTTATCCTATTGCTTGTCATTGATGCGTGCTCACAACAGCGAACACAGAGATAGCTTGCCGGTATTAGACGTTTCTGCTTTGAAACACGTTGCTTACGTTTTCGACGCGCTAGTCTATTACATGCGTGCACTTTCTGAACCGATGTCATCTAGAGGAGAGACTCAAAAAGAATCATCAAACTATTCCAGTTGGAACGATCAGGTTTGTGCTATATTTATTATTGCTTTGTCAACATAAAACGTAATTTGATTTTATATGTATGTATGTATGTATATATCACAAACACACACACACCACACACAGGATGAAAATGACAATGACGAAGGAGAAGAATACAATTGTCCGGTTCCTACCGCGCTAGAAACAGACTCGGTCGATTACCCTGATCTACTTCAGGTTCCTATTTGCGGCTCCGGAAATAACAGTAACAGTACGCCGAAAGGAAGGAAACATCCCTTCTTGCAGAGATCAGATTCTACGTTATGCCTTGGTTGTCCGCCTCTCGATCCGTTTGATACTGTCATGAGCGAGGCTTTACCTTTAGCTGATCAACCGCATTTATTGCAACCCCATTCAAGACGCGAGGATCTTTTTGGTATTCCAAGACAGCCATCCACGAGTTCTTCAGGATCAAATCAAAATAGACTAGAGGGATTGCCCACGAGACTTGGTCTATCCGCGCGAGGAACTGATAATCAGAATACTCCAACGCCAACGTTCAGTCAAGTGATTCAGGGACCTGCTTTCATGTCATCGGACGCAAAGCGTAGTTCCATGTCAGCTGGAGATTCAAAACACGTGGTAATATTTCTTCGTGTTCGCTTACATCTTTTTTTTTTTTATTTTTTTTTTTTATTATTATTTTTATTTTTATTTTTTATCGTTTTTTCATTGAAACATTTTATTATAAATTTTATTCTATTGTTGTAAATGATTGTTACAACAATAAGGTTCTCTTGCACATTCTTACATTCTCATCATATTTCTTCTGGTATGTTTCTGTGTTAAAAAATAAAATGTGTGGATCTGCTTTCGATATTGTAGGAAAAGGCAAAATCATTTAATCAAACAAATGATAATCATACACTTGTCGCGGAACAAATCGATCGAGCCCCGATTATAGTTTCTACTAATAATCAAAATGATCAAGCAGCAGGAAGTACCAAAAATAATAAGGATGTATGTAAAATGAATAGAAGCGTTATTGTTAGAGCTGGAACTGTTTCGGTAAATATCTGATGTTTCAAATTAAAACCTGATAGAAAATTTATAAAAATTCCGAAATGCATAAATAATGGATAAATTTGGAAATATTTTTTTGATATACTAATTTAATATTACTATTTTAAAGGAATCGAATGCAAATAAAGCAGGTGCTTCAGAAATGATGGTGGTGTCAAACGAGATGCAAAATGTATCAGAAGAGACAGATCAATCGGCTTCCAATCACGAAACATCAACAGCACATGAAACAGTTGAAACAAATCCAGTTCCATCTATTGGCACGAATATATCGCACAACATTTTGTTGGGCCGTTGGAGATTGTCTCTCGATTTATTCGGACGAGTTTTCATGGAAGACGTTGGTTTGGAAGCTGGTTCAGTCGTGTCCGAATTAGGAGGTTTCCCGGTAAAAGAAGCAAAATTCCGTAGGGACATGGAGAAGCTTCGTAACTCACAACAAAGAGACATTAATTTATTAAAAGTAAATAAATTTAAATAAACTTGTACGATACTGGTACACATTGTGCATAATACGTCTCTCTGTTTAAGGTTGAACGAGACCGAACGCAGCTATTAGTGCAGACAATGAAGGAATTAAACACACAGTATAATTTATATAATAGGCGTGCCTCTAATACACCGCCGTTAGCAGTGAGTCGTGTTAAAGTGATTTTCAAGGATGAACCCGGCGAAGGCTCTGGAGTAACTAGAAGCTTTTATACTGCAATCGCAGAGGTTTGTAATATTATGATGGAAAGAAAATTCATGGTTGCTGTTATCGTGCGAATAAAATTATTTCTTTTTATTTTTCTATCGAAAACTATATGTTTGGCATGCAAGTATGGCGTAAAATATAAAGTTTCTGTGACAATTTTAATATGACTAGCGGAAAAGTGCAAACGCTATACGCTATAATAAGAAAAAGTTTTCCAGGAAAAACTACTACCAATATATTCCTTGAATCATTTCAATTATTTTTTATTTGCAACGTTAGCACTGTTTCTGCTCGTCTTAGAAACTAATCTGGATATATCTATTTTTCATAGGCATTGCTTGCAAACGAAAAACTGCCCAATCTTGAAGCAGCCCAAGTAGGCTCCAAATATACGCAATATAATGTGCTTCAGAAATTAAAAAGTAGAGACCGTGATCGTGATTTAAGACGACAAGTTAGTATATAATTATTATTACTATTACCATTATCATTACTATGTAAAAGAAGAAGAAACATGTTTATATTCTTTTTCTTCCAGAATCCTCGATCTTCTGGAAAATGTCGAGAGACGCGAAGATTATCGTTCGAAGCTCGTGCTTTTCATCCATCCACGTCTGTCGAAGGAAGCAGTAATTCTGGTGCTGGTAGTTCCTCCTCCAATTCCCATCCGCTACCTGTTAGTCATCCAAATAACGATCACTTGACCATGCATCAACAACAACTTGGGGATAGACTGTATCCAAAGGTAAATGATAATCGCAATTACGCTATTGTAATGAGTCTGGAAATATGAAAAAGGAAGAGAAAAAAAATTGTCGAGCACGTAACACAATTGTTACCTTGTTTAGGTTTACGCATTACGACCCGCATTAGCTGATAAAATAACTGGTATGCTGTTGGAATTATCCCCTGCACAGCTGTTGATGTTACTAGCCTCAGAAGATGCTCTGCGGCAAAAAGTAGAAGAAGCATTTGAATTAATCCGTAGTCATAGTCAGGAAACGGCAAGAGAAGCACTGCTAGATCTTGATGTATTCAGTTTAATAGCGCGGTGCGGAGCAAACAAGAAAAAGATTGAGAATAGTATTTTAGACGACACCGAGGACAATGCCCCTCTCTTCTATTCTCCAGGGAAAAGAGGCTTTTACACACCGCGCCAAGGAAGAGCTAGCTACGAACGACTGAATGCATTCAGAAATGTGGGCAGGTTGGTGATACGATACAGAAATAAATAAATAAGTAGAATAATTCTAAGATACTAATCGATGAAATTTCATCGCTTGTTATAGACTTATAGGGTTGTGCCTGTTACAAAACGAGTTGTGCCCTATATTTTTGAATCGTCACGTGATAAAATATATCTTGGCAAGACCAATACGTTTCCATGACCTTGCATTTTTCGATTCTGTAATTTATGAAAGTCTAAGGCAACTCGTGATCGATTCTGAAACCAAGGATAGTAACAGTTTATTTTCTGTTCTTGATCTTAACTTTAGGTATGTGCATGAAAATTATTTAAAACAATTTCAAGAGATATACGTAGTAGAAATATACCTGTTCTAACAATATACTCGTCCTGTTTCAGTATTGATTTGTGTCCCGAAGAAGGAGGGGGTTCGATCGAACTTATTCCTAACGGTCGTGATGTAGAAGTAACAGCAAGTAATGTTTACGATTATGTGCGGAAATATGCGGAAGTTCGTATGATCAAGGTACAAGAGAAAGCTTTGCGCGCTATGAGAGAAGGGGTATTCGACGTGCTACCAGAAGGGGCACTCGATGGCTTAACATCCGAAGATTTGAGGCTTCTTCTGAACGGAGTTGGCGATATTAACGTTTCCGTTCTGATATCGTATACTTCGTTTAATGACGAATCAGGAGAATCTGCAGATAAATTAGCGAAATTCAAACGATGGTTATGGTCTATCGTTGAAAAAATGACGCATTCTGAACGACAAGACTTGGTAAAGAATTTGTTATTCGAATATTAATTATATTTAGAAAGAAATTTTTATGTTACATAATATCATTGTTGAAAAAAGTTTCTTTTTTCTTTTTCTTTAAAAAATGAACACGTACAAACAAACCGTTTGTTAAATTCTAAATGGTGCATAATATCTTGTCTTTTTTTTCTTTTTTCTTTTTTTTTTTTTTTGTATTGTAGCTATACTTTTGGACAGGATCTCCAGCATTACCGGCAAGCGAAGATGGTTTTCAACCAATGCCGACTGTGACATTACGACCAGCAGATGATGCTTATCTACCAACTGCAAATACATGTATTTCCCGTATATATGTTCCATTGTACAGCTCTCGTCACGTATTAAGACATAAACTACTTCTTGCTATTAAGACAAAGAACTTCGGATTTGTATGAATATATAGATTCTATAGATATAAATATATATATATATATATATAATTATATATATACATATACATAAGATATATATAATATAGTGCATATTATATATACATTATGTATATCATATATATTATGTGACCATGTTTGTGCGCAATAGCCCTAAAAAGAAGTCACATTATTGATAATGATACGAGAAACAAAAAAAAAAGTTGTATGTTGTTATTTTTTTCCTTCCTAGAAAAAAAAATTTATAACATTTATAAATTTATAAGCTGTAATTATGAATTCTGATTTCTTTTATTGAAAAAGTGGTTTTTCATCGTAATAAGATTTTATGTTAAATGTCCTCTTTAGTCTTTATAGTGATCAAATAAAACTTTCTCAAAAGCGATTGACCAAATGAATAAATTAACGATTACCCCCCGTATCGTCAAAAATGATATTTTAACTTATTCCGTCTTTTATTTTATTTTACATCACAGAAGTATTTATATTTTTAATTTTTTTTTTGTTAGGAATTTTAACAAAATATTATACAATTAAAAATTTGTTTTATTAGGCATGTTTAAGATGTAACATAAAATGTTGACAGGAAACTGTAATTTTTTTTTTTTTGCTTTTAATGCACACCAGTAGTAGTAACTATTTCCCTGGATATTGGCATTGTTGATTATAATACATACAACTTTGAAAATCAGACTACAACACGAGTACAGATTATAAAATATGAAACTTGATGTTCAATTAAACGGTGAAAATTACATAGTTTCGCGTAATAAAAAAGGACTGGTTTTATGAATGAAAATGACGATAAAATGTGTGTTAACATAAAATCACACGTAATGTAAAACGTACAAATGTTTTCTCCTTCCTTCTTTCTTTCTTTCTTTCTTTCTTTTTGGTTGGAACATTAAATTCTAAGGTTGAATTGCCAATTTTGTAGTTGAATTTGTGAATGAAATTGGCCAAATGCGAAGGTAATAGGAAAAATAATCTAGGAATGTCTAGCTGCCTATTTCATATTTGTTATATACTTTCTTTTAACATGTTCAAAATCTTGAATCTATCGTAAAACAATATTAACTCCGTTACTTATTCTCTGCTTAGTCTTGGCATGCACTCATATAGGTCCTTTTTTTGTCTAGGATCATAACAATACATATTCCCAAAATGATTATCATTTTGAAAGAAAATTAAATTTACAGATTTAAATTATTATTTATATTTCCTAAACAGTAAACTGAAATAGTAAAAAATAATCTATTATCTTTAATTTACTTAAAAAAAAGTTGCTAATGCTAATATGTATAATATAATAAATCTCATTGTTTATAAATTTCTAAAAATCGTAAAGTTATATACAATAATTATATTATCCATTATGTACTTGACAAAGTATTAATAGAAACTTATGTACAATCGTTACCTATTGACCACTTCCTGAACTGTTTTGGGGTAATTTTGCGGTTGATTGGCTCAATTGAGCTAACGTTTCTGGAGTCGCATGTGTTTTTAGGATTGAATTTTCAGCTTCTAATTGATTAATACGATCCATGAGCTCTGCTATTTTCTCCTTGAGAACTTCAACCTCCTCTCGTACGGCGAACATCAAATGACTCTTAACAAGATCCTACAAAAGATTCCCTATTAATTCCAACATCATATTTCGTTATCTTTATTTAATAAATACCCTCCCCCATTCCCCCCAGCAAAGAACGCTTACCATGGCCTGCTCAATTTTATTATCAATCGCTACAGCACTAGTTCCCGACATACTGTAATCAAAATTATACGGCAAAATTTATTTATCAAATATTTTTAGATACTGTAGTAATTAAATTTGCAATCTTGTTAAATATTATTTTATAGTAGCTAAAAGGAACTAACAAAAAGAAAGAAACTTTTTAATTAATAGCAATGACTGTGGTCCTCTGTTTTTTCTATAAACACAATTACAATGAATGAAATTCATTTAACACAAACTATATACCTTTCATTGTCTTCGAGGGCATGGTGTTCGTCACTGCCTTGAGTAACTTCGGTTAAAGATTCTAAAAGGGTTGTATTAGCTGATTGAGTAGTGGATCCAGCTACAATGCCTGAAATGGAGTCCTGCTCCGGATCTGTTTGATGGAACGTTATATTTCCCTGTTGTATACCACCTACAACATTTTGGCAGCTTGCTGTCACCTGTGCCACTTGCACTTGAGCATTACTACCAGAAGTTTGGGGTTGCATTTGAGACGGCGGTATCACTTGAGATTGTACCGGTGCTCCAGGAGCGTGAATGGTCGAGGAAGTTTGCTGTGCACCTGTTTGAGGAACTGTATGAATATTTTGGATGCCCTGCATTCCTTGTATGGCAGTCAATGGCTCTGAAATTTGCGTCATTGGTTTTTGGGTTTGCAATGGCTGTTGGGGCTGCTGTTGCTGTTGCTGTTGAGGTTGCTGCTGCTGTTGTTGCGGCTGTTGCTGCTGTTGTTGAGTGACAAGAATGTTGGGTGCCTGGGATGATGTTGGTACGGGTGCTTGTTGAACGGATGCCTGACAAACATTCTGAACTGGTAACGACTGATTTTGTGTGCTCACTGTTACGTATGTATCTTCTTTTGAATGAGGTATATTTTGTTGAGCAGTCACATTGCTATTACCAGTCGGCGTTATAATAGGAATAGAACCCTGCGGCATACTCTGAGACTGAGTTAAATTGTTCGGATGAGTAGGTTGCAGATTCGACGGTAATGTAGAACCTTGTCCTCCTTGCTGTTGCTGTTGCTGCTGCTGTTGCTGCTGCTGCTGCTGCTGCTGCTGCTGCTGCTGCTGCTGCTGCTGTTGTTGTTGCTGCGATGCCAATTGTTGAGCGGACGATTGAAAGTATTGAGGAATTTGCGAAGGTGCCTGAACTTTAGTCTGTGTTTGAACTTGGGTGGGATTATGCTGCGCATTAGGAGGAAGCGAATTGCTTACCGCATAATTAGCGTTGGAAACCGATGTAGGATTGCTTGGTACACCAATTGAAGTATGCACATCTGGATGTGCAGATACTTGTCCGTTAGCATCGATACTTATACCTTTGTCTTCGGATACAACTGACTGTTTAGGTGCATCTGGTACAACAATTCCACTATCCGTCACTCCGTACGATATGCACACCTCATTTGGATCCGATACTTTTGGTGTACTAATCGCTGTTGGTTGATTAACAGACGTATGATCCAAGTAATCCATACAAGTCCATCTACCTCTCTTAAAAGGTTCGGTACTTTCAATTTTAACCACTTTAAATCTTTCGTTTCTACCATGAGAATGTACCTCGCGTAAATCTGCATCTTGTTTGGCATTACTCGACAGCAAATTAATAATATTGTTGTCGGTAACGGATGTAATGTCCAAAGTATTAATATTGCTGTCATTTACCGAATTGCTGACATTATTCCCTTCGGAGGGTACAATTGCCAAACCGTATTGAGAACTTGTAGGAATCACCGGAGCAGTACTGAGGGCAGCGTTACTGGTATTAAAGAATACATCCTCCTTGGAGAAAGTATCTTCCGAGTAACTAGGCGTTTCAATATCAATGTCAGTGATACGCGAGTGTTCAACCGAATTGTCCTCCGTGTGGGATTCATCCAGATCATCGTTCGAATCTTCGCCGGCATCATTGCTCATACGACTGCTAACGCTTGTAATTTGAAAGGACGATGTCTTTTTCCGACACTGATTATTCGCCGTCACGTTGCTTGAAGTGGTCAAACTAACCGGCTGGTACAGTTTCTCGGGCTCTCCTAACCGAATTGTCTCGGTGGTCGTACGATGTACTGGATTAGATGTTTTTCTACTACCATCCGATAGCTTATGCGATTTTCTGTGTACATTATCTGCCATTATTATAGGAACTTAGCATTCGAGAGCCACGATCATTGCATTCGTCGTTGTTCTCTTGCATGGTAAAATCGACATCGCTCTTAGCCGGGGCCTTTCGGCTTCGAACTCTTTCTTTCTATCACAATCTTCACGATTAATCTTTAAACAAACCGATTCTTACGCTGTACGGTAATTCGAATGAAAATCATATTCTCATCTTGCAAAGGTGTTGACAGTTCACCATTTCATCAATTTCACGGGGAGGAAGTGCATTCGCTCGAGTACCGTCTACTCGAAACGAATACCCACACTTCACGAATGGAGAATTGTCTTTTTATATTCTTCACAGCCGATTACGCTACATTTAATATCACGCGTTTACATATTAGCTACTATCTCGCAATCGGATTTCTCATTATTCATATCCTTTCTACTCTATTGTACTAAGTGAGCAGTTTAAAAATGGCTGCCAATTCACTCACAGAATTGCCACGAATTATATCTAGAGCATCTGTGTGACTTCACAACTAAAAATCTATTTTCATCCGCGATGTAGCTGCATTACGAGAAATAAGCATAGCTACTATCCTTTGACCCTTATCTAAACGAATATACATATGTCCCAAAGAGATGATACAAACCCAATGGTTCTTACTTCAATCCCCTTTACACTATTGTTCTTTGTTTAAACATTGAAACAACTTAACTTATTCTCGTTAGTTTAAAAACAAATTTGTAACTTTTAAAAAAATCATCATTTTATAAATAGACTTTATCAAATTTTTAAATAGAATGTTATTCAACCTTATATCGCATCGATCAGTTAATTACTTTTTAAAGAGTAATTTAAAGTAACACAAGAAATTTTTATTTCATTTAAATTATTTTAAATACCCGTGTATTCTTGTTTTTTTTTTTAACCACACAATGTGTTTGCGGTAAATACATGTTTTCCATTAAATGGGTCAACATAATTTTTATTCATTATATGTATACTTTGTATTACCCGCTTTTAAATGAAACTCGCACACATGAGATGAAACCTTTAGATTTGCAGAAGAGGAGCTTTCAAAAACAACGAAAGAAACACGTATAATGACAAGTTTCATGGTATACACCTGCGTTTCGATTGAAATTAAGTCTGCTTTATAAGTTATACAATTTTCCAAAGAATCAATGATTTAATTAATAAGTGGAATTTCTATTGAAAGCGTAAATTTTCAAAGAAAACGAGTCATATATTAACCATGTTGAATTCTATAAAGGAATGTCTAAAGAATAATGTACGAAAACGAAATAAAGTCGTACGATTAAATAAATCTGGAAACAAAAAGACAATTTTAAAAAATATACCAGGTAAGAAGTTTAAAGCAAGTACGCGAAGAGTATACTACATAACAAATATCTTTAGTCTTTCAGTATCCGGTAAGCAATGAAAGAGATCACAGAGTGTATGTTTGGGGTATGGCAGAGCATGGTGCTCTTGGAACTTTAAAGTCAACGTTGCACGAAAAGGGTATTTCATTTATTCCAAGACCAAAAAGACTCGCATTTGGAGAAATGCACGATGTAACCGATATATGCTGTGGTTATGGTTTTACTGCCTTTGCATTACGATCTAACGATAAGAATATTTTATATGGAAGTGGAATAAATACAGACTCACAGCTTGGTAAAAAAGAAATATTTAAACTTTTTTTAAGTATCTTACGTTATAACGATTAAGATTTTATCAGGATTTCATATGTAACACTATGACAGGCTTTCATGAAAATGATAAAAAGTTTTCCGACGACTTAATAACCGAACTAAGACCTATTAATTTACCGCTAAACGGTTCTTCGTCCAAAGTTATTAGTATAGCAGCTGGAAGAGCACATTTGTTGGTATTGACGGATGAAGGTTTATTTACATTAGGAAATAATGCCTATGGGCAGTGTGGTCGTCCTGTAATTATAAACGAAAATTATAACAAAAGTAAAGTAGTTCATCGTATATCTGATATTAAAGGAAAAAAGATTAAAGCTGTAACAGCTGGGCAGGATCATAGGTATGAGATATTGTAGCGTGTAATAAATAGTTAATTGCAGTATTTGAATATCCTCCCTGTATGTTCTATATGATAGCATACTCTTGACAGAATACCGGCGAAGTATATACTTTGGTTTGGGTGCAGATGGACAACCGGATTAGCGCATACAGAAATGAACATAGACCAAGTTTGGTCAAAGGAGATTTAGCTGGACAGCATATTGTAAAAGTTGCCTGTGTTGCTGATTGTGTGTTAGCGCTCAGTGGTATCTACAATATTCGTGAATTAATATCATAGTAAACTGCATTATATGTATATAATATCGCAATGAATTATATATTATATAATTGGTTGAACTTGTGGTTATAGATAAAGGAAAAGTATTTGGTTGGGGTAACTCAGAATATGGACAGCTATTTGTACAGGGTGACAATCAACAAGTGAATATTGCTACTGAATTGAATGCGTTACAGCAGTTGGGTCATATTAAAGATATGCAAGTGGGGTGTTTTTGTATGGGTTTTAAACCGTAAGTTGTATTGTAATAATCTTATATATTTAACCGTTTGCATAATTATTAGTGATGCATATAGTAGACGACGGCGATGTTTATGTTGGGGCTACGGTATTCTTGGTTCGGTCCCAACGTTACAAGAATTATGCAGCCAACTCTAATTCCATCAGTTACTGTTGGTAAAAATGCATATGAGAAAGATACGAAAGTAAGTTAAATCTGAGATTAACGAGGAAATAGAAGTAATTACATACGTTCTTTGTAGGGTCATTAAGATATTTTGGTGTATGAGTCATCTTGCAGCTTTAACTAATCTAGGTGATTTATATATGTGGGGTTGCAAACAAATTTGGATCCTAGGATTAGGACATTCAAAGGATCAGTACTTTCCATTGAAGGTAATTAAGTTCGTTATTAAAAATAGTATAATATATTATAAACTAGTTGCATTACAGGTAAATGTAGCGGGCCTCAAGTGAAAAAAGGTTGCTTGCGGAGTAGATCATACGGTTACTCTCTGTAAACCTTTTTGTTTGAGGCATAATATATTTGTCACATAATATGTGGTAATATATATTTCTAAAAAAGTATGTACCAATTGTTGTTCAATCTGTTATAATAATATAATACGTATAGGTAATTACATTTTGATGTCGTCGTTAATGTATCGTGTAAAGTTAAGTGGGTAAATACGAGCTTCAGTTTAGTATGGAATGTCAGCAAACGAAAATGAACACATTTAACGCGTAATGCTATTAACTATCATTTGAATACCATAGAAAAACTTACAAGATAATTATTCTAGCAATGGATTCACATGAAATCGATTGATATAATATTATACTTAATAAAAAGCTAAACATACGATTAAAATAAGAGAACTGAATGCAATTTTAGTTGCACTACTAGTACATATTAAATTTTCGTAAGATATCGTATATTTTACTGAATTAGGAAATCTACAGAATCGATGATCTGAAAAATAAAGAAAAGAATTTATATTATTAATAAGATTAAAGTATCTTTCTACAATTTCCATTTACTTCGCTTGTACTCCCTGTGCATTGATATGAACTTCTTGAAGAGTTGGCACTTACTGATATATAAGTGGTGGACAATCATGAATAAAAGTAGCATCAGCACAAGATTACTGTAATGCTGTGTACATCATTAGTTATCGATGCGCATGATGTAGATGAATCTGTTGCATTCATTTGTAATACTTCCCGACGAGGAACACACAGTCAAACTATCAGAGCTACTTTGTTGAATCTAAAATCGTGGTTTACATATAATGTGATATTATTTATAAAGATAATTTTATAAAGATTGCTCACCTTTATTGTGGCAGAATGTTCAGGTGCTAAAAAGTAATTGGGATGTAATCTGAGAAATTGATACCGTTTGGCGTTACGTAATCGGTGTATGGATTTGAAGGTCCAGTTGAAACGTAGTCTGATCCACATGTGTATTGATCAAGCGCCTTAGGAACTGTAACATGTTTATAGCTAGTACGTTTCCTTAACATACGTTAATGTTACAAACTGATTACCTTGTTTTATTCTTGCAACAATATCGGTTATTAGCGCTAAAGCACTTGGAGTATCTCCAGTTGTGATAGAAAATAAGTCTGTTGCAGAATTTTTTACCAAGTCGGACCAGGTATCTTTTGATCCATATGTGGCAATAAGCAATACCGTATCTGAAACAATTATTAACAATAAATTATACAAAGATACCAGAATTTAATCGAATACATTTATAAAATATAAGTCGTTACCTGGAATTAATTTCTCGCATATGTGAAATGCGTTGTAAACAGAATTCCTTACAGTTTTGGGAATATACTGGCACACGTGGAATAATTAAGACAACATCGGACCTTGCACACCATCACGATTACGTTCGTTGCTCAGTTATTTTTCAAGTACCAATTTAATTTTTCCAGTGATTTGGGTAAATCAAACCATGAGTAACTGAATGAATTGCTATGTAATTAGTTTGTTCGCAATTATTACTATATGAATTTATAAATTATTACGGACTGTCTTCATAATGTGATGAATTATAAGCTTGAAAATCTAAAATATCCAAGTACGTTAATAATTGGAGTTCCATCCCCTCCGTTTATTAAAGTGAAATTAGAATTAAACCGATTGATTTCTAAGCTCCTCCAATAGGTCCTAAAACAAATACACATTAATAAGTATTAGTATACATTCTCGCGTGTGTATAGTATCAGGGTTTTTTAAAAACTTACGCAACGAATAGGTTTTATTGTAGCAAGATCCAAATTTGTATCCAGAATGATTGTCAAATCAACAGATATCTGAGTCAAATCAAGCGATTGTGTCAGTAGCCTTACACGAGGGATCTTTCCCCATTGACAAAGCTGTAAGATCATTCAAATGAATACATATGCCTTGTTCAATTGTTTTAAGAGAAAGTTGAGATGACGTTAATACTTACGGACATATTTTGCTAATTCATTTACTGCTTGTACCGAAAGCTTTTCTATTACTGCAGGTTCTATTGTTGCTTGTGCTATGTAAGGATCTAACAATAAAGCAGCGCTGTACGTCTATACAAAGTGACAAGTACGTAACATTAGAAAAACTTTCATTTCAGAAATTATATAATTAGAAATATTTTACAATTATTACAGTATATTTTTTACCTGTGCAACCATTGTTTCATTAGGAGCAACGGCTGTAAATAATGTGTTCCGGTTGCATGCTCTAATCGCAGAATCAAAAAATCCTAATGAGCTGTAGTACATATCAAATATCTGTGAAAGTCTCAAACTGGGTATTTTAGAATACCATTTACTAATTTCATTAGCCAAGATTAAGCCATCTAAATCTCCTCTGATTTCTGCCGTTGTCATTTCATTTTTTTCATTGGAACTTAAAAAGTACCAACGTGGTAAAGCGGTGGAATTCAGTACCAGTTGCTCCAAGCCTAAGTTTGTCTGTTTGTGGATCCATGGTATGGACCTTGCCTTAAAGCTACCTCTGCTAAGTCTCCTGTTTATAATAATAATAATTCATGTATTATAGGTGATTAATTAGTTATCTATCGATATTTTAAGAATTTAATGTTACCAGCTAAAGTAGCAACCCATTTATTATCCAAAGTTAATGATAAATTTATATTCTTCTTCTGAACTGTATCAGGCTCTAAATTTTAAGCGTAGTTATTTCAGGTTGCGTAGCTGCAGCTATTCCAGCCAGGACTAAACCAGGAGAGAGTGTACCCCACCTAAAAAAATAATTTAATCGTATGCCCACATATGTATGTATTATATATATATTTTTTTTTTTTTTTTTTTTTTTTAAAATAAATTGAAGACTTACTCAGTTTTTATAACTCCATTTTCCACAGGACATTTGCTAAGATGTGGTAATGTAGATAGTCGTGCACTAGTCAGGATGATTAGGTGTGAATTCTGGATACAGCGAATTTGGATCAATCGTTGCTTTAACACCGTTATCTTTATGGTGATTCATAGTCCTTCTACATAAAAATGATTTACAATGTACATTTTATTTTTCGTATTGATCTTTTTCTTGTTAAACTTACAGTCTTTGATGACAATGTTTCCACATCATTGATAGTATTCAGTCGGAGTTTTATTATCCCTTAACATGCTTCTTACAGATCTTTCTTGTATTTGCATTCTACAAACTTTGCTTCATCTCCCCTTTCAAAAAACATCAATGGTACTTGATAACATAAAGTGTAAAGTACACTGCAATACAATAGTTAAATATTAAATTAATGAGCACAGATAGACTACAATAGTGGTAAGGATTTTGAATGTTATACATACCCTTTCAACATCTGGTGATACTATTATTAGAATAACATGGCATTCCCTGGTATAAGCCGTAGAGTTTGAGCATGACGAAAGAATTGAAAGAGATTGGTGCATAAGTTGTTATTCCATTTGTGAATTAACACGAGATTTGGAGCAATTCCATCTTGTCGAAACTGTGAATCAAATGTATTAAGTATCAGTGAAGTTATATTTTTTCACGAAATTATGATTTATTTTAAGTACAAATAATTTACCGATGTAAGATTGCTACAGATAAACTTCTCCAATCCCTGTTAAACCCTTCTGTATCTTCAATTTTGCGAAGTATGGGCAAGAAATGATTTAAAGTATGTGGTAATCTGTATCTCTTTCCGAAGATATTTATTCTCGTAACATTCTCGAAGAGAGGTGGAAATTTCTAAGTGCATTTTCTGTGCATACACAGCTAAAAGAAATTAATAATTGTAAGAGGTATATTTTTTAAATTTATATATAATATGATAGTAATAAAATAATACTCACTTAATGTAATAAAAATAAGAAAATACAAAAATTTTTCCATTGCTGAAACAAACTTAAAGTAGAAAAAATTTATTAATTTTACGTTCGTGTAGTTAACCAGTATATAAATAGAAAGGAAAAAAAGATATACATATGAAAGTAGTACAGAATTGTATAATATAAAAAAATATGATAACATATCATGTATTTAATATGTAACTAACTGATTAACGAACAAGTGTATTTAATTTAAATAAACAATTATAAAAAAGTCAAATTGTATATAACAATAAAGAAATACATACCAGAACTGAATTTTAGACACTTTTTTAACAGAATAAATGGTACTCCTACAACCAGCTCCAGTAAGGTATGATACCACACCTATCCAGAGATATAGCCAAACCTATCATCACTAAACAGATAAGATAATATGATACATAATGAGTAATATGTCCCCACTTTGTTATGGGTATTAAATCAGATATTCTTAAGACCTGAAAAATATCTTAAAAACTATCAAACAGTAAACATTATGCATTAAATGTTATCAATCATTTTGTATACTATATCTTTAAAGTATTAAATATTTATGTTATATCTTACTGTATATGTAGATCAATTTTATTTTAAGTACTATTGATCTTTTTTCAATAACTTAAATTTCATGTTTAACATTCAGTATAATTTTACTTAATAATACAAATAAAAAATCTTGAACTTATAAGTTTCAAGATTTTGTTAGAGAAAAAGAATCAATCATAAATATTTTTATCCAAAAGAAATATCTTATCAGATTTTAAATAGAACTATATCTCCTTTCATTCTTGCACAATTCTGAGTCATTATATAAAAGATACTGAAAGTAGAATATAAGTATTACACTTCATGTAATGAATTCTCAATAATATTAAACATGAGAACTAACAAAGCTTTATTTTTTATATTGTATTTTGGTAAGTTATTAGATTACTACACAAGATATCAAGCAATTCAATTTCAAATTCTGACTTTAATTTGTTTATTACACAGAATTACAATTAACATGGTCACAAATAGCTATACCAGCAGTACTCAGGGAGTGTTACAGAAACAACAGTACACTGAATCCCAAACTTCCATTAAATTTACGTGTAATAATAGATATCATTCAAAAAATGGAAAGGCATTCGTATACAACCATGAATATGAGAATAATGTCATCGGCAATATTACATAGGTAATTAAATGTAATATAAACATATTTAAATTATGTCAGTACCCGATGTCATTATCTAATGATCATCTTTTACAAATAACAGATTCAAGTTTGATGGTATTGAATATCAAAAAGATGTGCGAGCTTCAGATAGTATACTTCCATTTAGTGCAACTGGAACTCAACGTACCAAACATAAATTAATGGAAGAACTAATTCCAGGCAATGCAGAAATTTTACCAGTTCATGTACTTTCACATGCAGAACGCTGTATACTTCATCAGGCTATTTCAAATACAGTTCTAAAATATGACATTGAAGGAAGTAATAAAATATGTAGTCAAATCATTCAGAGTGAAAAGTTAACAGGTAATCTTTAAAATGGAAAGAAAGAGTATTTGTAGAAAATGAAAACTAAAAATTATTACACAGGTATAAGTGTATCTACTAACACACGGAGTTGTCCAATACAACAAGGAGTAATTCTGACAACATATGGAACTATTGCCCTTGGAGCAATTATAGGAGCTGTTGCTGCAACACTTCAACATCAAAATGTTGCTGTGAACCAGTTAATTACTACTTTGGAAACATCTCCTTCAGGTAAGTATCATTACTGTAAAATAATATAATATCGCATCACTTGTATTTCTTTCTAGAAACGAACTCCACAACTATATACAGTTTAAAATACAATGAAGAGGAAATTGATTTTATTCTACCAAGAAGTGATATGAGTCGTGAACCATCTATGTGGTATCATGCATTAATGTCTTCATCTATGAAAGTTGATAATATATGGTTAACTACAATTGCAGGTATAGCATATAATAATATGTCTATTAGCATTTTTTAATAGATATAAAAGGATATTGTTTGATTAGGCGAATTAGCAGAAATGGTAGTATATCAAGGGCCCTTGGTCGAATTCAACATGACTCTTGGTGCACAGGATTTTGGCAGAACAGAATACGTCCAATTATTTTTCTATCCTTACCAGTCCATATGAAAACTTTGCTGCAACACGAGCTGAACTACTAGGAGGCATGATGGTGAAGTAGAAACATCTAATGAACAACTTTTTAGACAAATGCTAATTAATCATATACCTATTGCTTTAGGTATGATTATCGGCAAGTACTTGAAGACTTGGATTGAAGATTTCTATAGTCTTCGACTTAGTCCAAATTTTGGAGATGTATTATCCTATAAAGGTATTGCTTTTAATACAATATTAGAGCTTGCGATCGATCACAAGCTTTCTTATATGCTGTGCCAAAAACTATTTTGAACGAACAGGTTGTTATACATAATACGAATGAAGTAAAGTGGTTGCAATTCCATCAGTTTATTTAATTTGTAACTATTATTTACAACAGGTCTATGCAATAGCTCAGATGTTAGCTTATCATAAAAGTATTGCATACATTCCACCTGAAATTATGCAGAATTTGGTTGAAAGTGCTACTGAACAATTTTATACCTATGCAGAAACTTATCTATTTCCGGAATTGCCTTGTCAACAAATAAATCATTCTCGGGTAGAGGCATTAATTGTGTTTGATGGCTCATGGACAGTAGAATATACAGTAGACTTTGTAGCGTAAGTTACACTATATAAAAATATAGTCTTTTAGCTATTTACAAAATATATCAGAAGATATTCTTATTTTTAAGCTAAATCTATTTTATTAGAGCTTTGATACAAGACTTAAATGTATCAATGTATGGATCAAAGATCGGTATAATACATGGTACCTCAGGAGAATGGTTGTTAAATATTACAGACAGTCCATCACTTGCGTTTGAAACATTAAACAATCTCACAAATATTTCATGTAAGTTTCACATAAGTTTGTCATAATTTTAGAAGAAATATTTATAGTAGTATCCTTTTAGGGCCTACACAACTGAATTACACTAACATTTTGAATACAATATTTACTCATTTAAATAAAACGTGGGAAAATAATGAAAAACATCATGTAATTGGAAATCTTGGTCAAGTAGTTGTACTATTATCTCCGTTAGGTTCTATGTCTAATGATGATAAAATATCAGCAATGACGATTCTACGTGAAATAAAGTATAATCATCCAGGTAAAGGTTCTATGAAATTTTTGTAAACTAAGAAATTATAAATCTAAATGATTTTCTATGTTTACAGATGTTCATTACGTGTATTATACATCGCTATCTAATACTAAATTCTTTGCATCGTTTATTCTATCCAGTGAAGATTATTTAATAGAAAACTCAAATATGAACGCTATTACTCAATATGTATCAAAAAGTATGTTATTAACTATATAATTTAATACTTTTTAAATCATAAAAGAAAGCATTCATTGCATATATGTATATTTTTAGTTCCAATGATACTGAGACCTATGTCTTTCAAATCTCACATGATTCAAACAACTTTCTTCCGCAATTTTGAAGACTATATAAGTCCTTCGGAATCTATTACATACAAAATGCATTCAAACTGGATAGCAAAATATGGAAAAAACATCGATCACAGTTCGTATTAAAAGAACGTAATTCATAAACTTCATTGTTCTAAACCACTTTGTCTTATAATATAATTCTTTTTTAGATTCATACTTTTGGCTATGGTACCATGAAAGCTTGTTCGTGGATACAATTTAAATCAGACGATAAAGAAAAGTTTCAGTGCAAGGAATTAACCTGGTTATAAAGAAATTAATTTAACTAATCACTACAAATGTGTTAAGACTTTGCCTTGTCCCTAACGTATATCTTCAAATACAAAATGTGACCTCTTTATACAAATTGTGCAGGTAAAATTAGTTACAATAGGTAATATACAGGAAGTGGTAGCTGGAGTGATTCTGAACAACCTTTTCCTTTACCAAAATGCTCGTAGAGAGGCTTAGTTTTTGATCTACAGGAAAAAGCTTTTCAGAATCATCGCAGTTATTACACCCTCAAAGGATGTTCACCTGTAATCGAATATCCTGTATAAAGAAAGAAAGTATAGAAAAATTTAATATAACATTACTTTCAATGCTAATCTTTTTCAGAAATAGACTGTAAAACACCAGATCAGGTAAGATTTATTATAAGAATGAATCGGCAGAGTTTAGAGCAAGAAAATTCTGCAAATAAAAATGTACTAGTATTACTTAACCTTTTGACATTATTTATACTCCACATATTAATGTAAACTTTTTTATATTATAAGATATGATTTTAAACCTTAGTCCTTAAGTTTTTATAAACATTTGTATCATCTTTTTATACAAATAAAATGCCTGATTTAAAAAATTCTTATGCTTTCGAACATGATCTACTGCCATAAACATTTATTTGTTGTATAAAAAATACAAATTTTATTTTTACTTACAACTGATCAAGTAGATTAATATTGCTTTACGCATACTCATACACAATTTAACGAGAAACTGAAAGTTGCTCGATGCTGCAAGACTTCCCAATTCAGCTCAGTCAATCACATGTCAACTGAGAGGAGAAATTCATTTACTTTACCACCTATAAAACACATCATTAGATAATAATTTTCATCAATAAAAATTGTCTTGGTATATATTTTTTTATAAATCTTTCTTTACCCATGAAATGTGCCAGATCCATTAATTTAAAGGAAAATTGTTTCCTGCACTTGCTGTTCCGGATTCTTTCCTATGTTATCCCATTGATCTCGTTTAGCTGACTCGTTGCCCATATTCGTATTTTAAAGACATTTTTTCATCTTCTTGATCCACATACTCCAATAAATCGAGAGCCTTTTTGAAGTCATATTCATTTGCCATCAACATTATCCTCGGACGTATATAACTGTCAATTATACCAGATTTATATGTATAAAACATCTTACAAGATGTATATTTACGAATGAAAATTAATACCGTAATTAATTCTGTTGATGTAAATACACGTAATTTTTCCACATCGTAACCGTATGTCTGAAGTACTTGCGTTGGTAAATCTTCTTGATGAGCTATAAGTGCCAATTCATTATTAATTCTTTTTACACATTCTCTCACTTCTTCCTCAGGGTCGTCCGAAGCTAGAAGAGCCAGTTTTGCTAAGGAAAGCATAGACTGACAAGAACAAACGGTTTTGTAACTAAAAATCCTTGAACATTTTTTTATGATTGACAAATAAGACGACTATCTTTACCTTTCTGCGAGTTACCAATTCATTTTCCTGGATTGCTAAAGAATGTAGTGTATTAGCAGCAAAACGTAAGTCGTCTGTTAATGCAGACTGTACCCATGACAGTGTAGGATGTTCTGCTAATTTTTCTGCTAATTCAACAGTACCTCCGCGTCTACATTTCTCTACCAACTGACCTTGTCGACCATCTTTTACATACCTATAGTTCAAGCAATAACAATGTACATCAAAATTTGAATTAATATTAAAGCAGGTTTAAATTTCTTCAAATTTGAAGAAGAATCTGAAGAATCTGAAGAATCTCACCATGAAAATAAAAATCCTACAAAGTCTTGAGCTGCAAATTTTTCTATATATCCATCTAAACGATTTTTATTGTTAGTTAATTCACATATTTGTATAAGAGAGGCAAAATCACAGTACTTCTCAGCTAGCATTGCGGCACTGTCGTATTGTTCTTCCTTTACTATAAAATTGCACATACAAGTATACAAGTATATTATGAATGTTATTGAAATTAACTAAAAAAGCTACGTACTTAAAGGTTTAATTAAGTTTGTTCGATCCGTTTCGTACTGTTTATAAGTATTTCAAACTTCTCTGTTCCTCTAACACTTTCTAAATGAGACTTACGACCATCTAATATTAATCTATGTAACTGACTAATTGCTCGTACAATTCGTTTCTAACCGTTGAATCATTAGTTCCAGTGATACCATGTTTAAGGGTTAAATTGTACTGTAATAATACGATACGTTGTAAAATTTTGAAGGTACAAAAAAAGGTTTCATTGGAAATATATTATTAACCATTGTAGTAAGACAATTCCTTAATCCATGTTTTCCAACTGCTGCTGTCCATGGAAGATACTCTGTTATCCCGGTTGAGCATCTTGTAGGTATGAACCGTTTAGCATTATGTTGTCGGTATTTAATCACTTCGTGCAGTATAGCCTATTATTAGTACATTTAATAAATAAATCAGCAATTCATCTATAGAATATTTATTTTATGGATTTCATTATACTTACTAATAATATAGCATTCACTTGCATAATATAATGTGCTACTTGTTGGATGGGTCTTTCAGACTGAGTTACTTCTGATGCAGTATTCACTACGGTAGGAAGAAAACGATGTACCGTACTTGCTTCACGATAAAATATATCACGCGGTGTTAACTCATCTGATACGTATGCATCCGGGCTTTAAAGTATGTTCTATTACTGCATCCACGATATCAGACTATCTGTAATGAAAACAAATGATTGTTTAATAAAAAATTAAATACCCATACACGTACTATGTGTATAAAAATTTACCTATTTATGGAGATTGTATATGTTATAGCTGCGACTATCTTTTCTGCATATTCTTCGAGAACATGAGGCGTTGCCATAATTATCCTCTATATGTAACTGCGCAAAACTAATTGGAAAAAAAAAAAAGAAAAAAAAATTCACTTCGGTACTATTCCTTTAATTCCTATTTATTTGTACATGTAATTATATAATAAATCGACTTACTCTCTTCCATAAATTATGTTCTTTCAGAAATGTTACGAATACGTCTAACGCTTTGAGTTTCCCTTCCAAGTTGATTAAGTATTTGCATAGAAGTACTGCATTATTGTCATTGCTGCAAATGGCACGTAAGCGATTGAATTTATGTAAATGTATTTCATATTTATAAGGTAGATTATGAACAATTCAATACATAAATCTCTATGATTTGTCCAACGTGGACGTTTGCTGGATAATCATCTATTAAATCTTTTAGCAACTTTTCAAAACTAGAGTATCGAGTGTAGCATCTATATCCATCACTGGCTCTTCCTGTACAGGAAAAGTTGAGACAATATTTCTTCACACTGTGCCTATAATAAAATGAAACATGTTAATAAATGATAATATTCCATTAACAATGAATGTAAGGAACTTACTTTATTTTGACGGAGGCTGAGAAGAAACGCAGCACGCATTGTGTAGTGCTGTCAGAACTATAATACATATCCTGAACTTCTTCGTTGTTATGAGACTAGTGAAATTTTGTGCGGTTGAATTAATTCGGTAATTATAATCTGTACTCGTATTAATATTATCGGCGTAACTTCTACAAATAAATGTGAAACGTATTATTAACAAAATTGTTATCAATTAAATGATTTATAAATGGTATAAAGGAAACGAACATGCTCAAATCTTGAGATGTAAAATCTGTCGGTACAATGGAAACCAATCCAAAATTTTTAGTGAACAAAACTGGAGTTCCTGAACATAAGGCACCACCAAGGATACTATCATCTTCTCCTCGTACTAGATCTATCTTATCCCATTTATGATCTGACATATCTAGAACAGTTTTTACTTTTAAAAAATATGAACAAATATTTAATAAAATCATATGTAAAATGATAAAACTTACAATTCACAACTAACAGAACAGTCTTATTATATATAATGGCTTCCCATCCACATAATATAAAACGGTACGAAACTAAAATTGATTCTATATCGTTGTGGTAAAAAAAGAGAAGATCAGTTTTAACTGGTATGAACCATTTAAACGTGTGTGCTAACGTTGTACCAGATAATTGTATTAAACCTGTACAATTAAATTAACCAACATATATAAATTAAATTATTGTAGTACTCTTTCTTTAAAAGTATAATAAAAAATTATTTCCAATAATAATACTACCAAGAGCAAAATGAATTAAGGGCGATGCAGTTGTACAGCTGCGCTGCCATTAAAATCTATTCCTTCGTCACAACGGCTGCAATATCGAATCACCAAGTTTCCATATTTTGAGGATTGTATTCATTTGATTCCTAAAGTAACAATTTTATAAGTGCAACTGAACGATTTAGTTCCAATTTGTTTAGAACACATACCCGTTGAAATATTTGTGAAATAATATGTCCAATATCTCGTCAAATTCCATTTTCTCCTGTTCATTGTCGAGGAAAAGACCAATACTGTAAGATGAACAGCTAAAATGAGAACTCTGGACCCTTTGTCTTCCATAGTTGTACAAGCAACTTGTTACTAATTTCTAGAAAATAAAAACAAACAGGTTTCACTTTATTCTATCATATGATTGTTAACTGTGTATTAAGTTTTGCTAATAAAATTAACCGTTTCTGTAACTGGGATTGAGGCATAGCTCCAAAAATAAGAGAGGTCATTCTACGTCCTATTACCTCCAAGCCACCCCTGACTTGTTCTAAGGAACCTGACATGTAATGCGTTTTTCCCACCAATAAACTGGGCTGTAATAACGCCACTGTGCAGGTGGTTGTAGCTAAAATACAACCATGACCCAGGAATGTAAGTAAGACAATTAACTTCTTGACCTGCCAGTTCTGCGCTTGTTTCCACAGAAGATCCTTCATGGGCAACGCTAGCCCAAATCGTACAATGCCCTCAGGAGAAACAGCCATGCAACTAGGTACCTATTTATTTTTAAAATCACAGTACACTAATTGTAACAGAGTTCAATTCTGATTAGACCAAATTTTACCAACCTGGTGATCCTGCTGGAACCAACAACTATGCATTCTGCTTGTGAGCTAAATCACTTTGGGGCAACAATAATTCACGACACTGAGTTTTAAAAGTTCTTCGTTGCTTTGGATCATGAATTGTGGTTTTACATTGCCATACAAGTAACCTACGTCCACATACAAGCCAAGCCCAACCATCGGTCGAAATATTAACGCTAACAGCGGTATTTTTCTCTACAAATCTAAGAGCTTCTGTAACAAGTACAGGTAAAGAAGAACCAAAACTTTCCACTACGTGATTAGCAGTTTTACATATCACTTGGACAGACTGGTTTGAGCGTCCAGATACGCTTACTGTTCTGTAAAATGAAAAATTTACCTGTGTTAATTTTGTAACCAACAGCCCATTAACGATTGTAATAAACTTACGAATTATTTTTCTTTAAAGATTGAACTATTGACATGCGTTTTCTTGGGACGTCACACTTCTTCCTAACGACGTTTCCTGATACTCGTACGATCCATTCTGTGCTTTAACCTTTTAAAAATTCGCATTAAAATAAAACAGCAGGTTTATTAATTATTTAGAAAATACTTTCTTGTATTTAATAATAACATGTAAGTAATAGTAGGTTATTCTTCTGTACATACATACCAAGTGTGCCGTAAAACAATTACACCATATGCCTGCCACAGATAATGAAAAATAGCTTGAGGTTCACGACAAGAAAAATTCGACCGCAGCGCCATCTATACAAGAACGGCTCAAACTACTCAACGAGTTACCGACTTACCGACATCCATAAGCAGCTCGCCTAGCGCCATCTATACGAAGTAGCGGAAACTACTTGCCGAATAGTTTCCGCGAGTTCCCGATAGGTGGCGCCAGTGTTCCCCTTATGGATGTCGGTAAGTCGGTAACTCGCTAGCGCCATCTATACGAAAGTAGCGGAAAACTACTTGCCTGAATAGTTTTCCGCGACTTCCCGATAGGTGGCGGCAGTGTTCTCGTTATGGATGTCGGTAAGTCGGTAACTCGTTGAGTAGTTTCAGTCGTTCTCGTATAGATGGCGCTACGATCGAATTTTAAACCCCGCCCCCTTCTCTAGGCGGTCTTTTGAAAGTACAAGTTTGTCAAATCATTATTTAAATAATTTCTTGTTCTGGCGTTGATTTTGATTGACTTCTAAAAGAAGCAGAACAAACGGAGTAAAAACGGTGGCTTTCGATTGTGATTACGAGTAAACAGGGTTGGAAAACAGGTATTATATACTAACTGTGTTGGTAATGCAGATCTATCTTTACCTCGGGTGTCCTAAGATCCCCAAAATCATACCCTTCGAGAACAAAAACATGTTCTGTCGTTTATATCGTAGTCACTGCTGTAATTCAGTACGAATGTGATGGTGCAAAGAAAGTATTGAAAGTGTATGGAAAGTATGGGTTGACATAATAATTTTTCGAAGTATCGTTAGTTGACTTTGTTATTTGAAAATGAATTATTCCAAGGAATAACAAAAATATCAATATGGTTGATATAAAAACCAAGAAACTTAACGAGCAAAATGAAGTTCCGCAGAAGAGCGCAAAACAGTTGCAGAAAGAAGCAAAGAAATTAGCGAAACTGGAAAAGTTTAAACAAAAGCATGAAAAGAAGGAAGGTGACAAAATTCCAAAAAGCTAGGAAAAAATGAAGTATGCACAATGTTACCATTCAATTTTTCATATTGTTCTTTTATCAATGTTAATGATCCTCTTATCCATATGGCTTTTGTTTCACAGTTATAAGAAAATGATACATATTGTAAGGGTTTCTTATTTGTCTTCTTCTTTTAGAAAATTGAAAAGAAGAAAGAATCCAAAGAATCTGCTGTATACACAATAAATACACCTATAGGAGAGAAGAAAGATGTTACATGTGCTATGCCTGATACATATAGTCCAAAGTATGTTGAAGCAGCATGGTATGCATGGTGGAACAGCAAGGTTTCTCAAACCTGAATACGGTGTATGTAATACTATTGTACTATATTAAAATAGGTTAAAGATTAGATTTAAAAATTCTTTACATCATTTTCTTTATCATAACTACAGAGAAAAAGTATCAGAGTCAAATCCTAAAGGAAATTTGTTATGGTGACACCTCCTCCTAATGTAAACTGGTTTCCTTCACCTTGGACATGCTTTAACCAATGCTGTAGAAGATTCTATTACAAGATGGTAAAATGAAATTTAATTTAATTGCTTAAGTTCAATAATCTTATGTAAAGACTTTTCTGATTTACAAGGAATCGTAGAAAGGACGTACAACTTTATGGAACCCAGGTTGTGACCATGCAGGTATTGCTACTCAAGTGGTTGTTGAAAAGAAACTTTGGAAAGAAGAAAAAAAAAACGCGTCACGATGTGGGGAGAGAGGAATTTTATAGAAAAAGTTTGGAAATGGAAGGAAGAGTAAGTTGAAATAATTTGATGCATCTGATAAATCTTTATACAATGAATGAATTTTAGGAAGGAAACGGAATCTACATGCAGTTAAGAAATTAGGCGGTTCGTGTGATTGGGATCGTGCTTGTTTCACTATGGATCCAAAGTATGTAGAGCTGTTACAAGAGGCATTTATAAGGTTACACGACGAGGGCACAATTATAGAAGTAATCGCTTGGTTAATTGGTTCTTGTACATTAAAAGTGCTATCTCGGACATAGAGGTAAGAATCTCTCTCTTAAAAGTAAATCTTCAACTATGTACTTTTCTAGTGCAGTATTCATTTACGTCATTTTCAGGTTGATAAACTTGAATAACTGGTCGTACATTACTTTCATTCCTGGATATCAAGAAAAAGTAGAATTCGGAGTTCTAGTTTTATTTTCTTATGAAAGTATAGATTCTACAGAAAAGATAATAGTAGCTACTACTCCGCATAGAGACTATGTTGGGAGACAGGAAAGCCATTGGACTGTTCATCCAAAAGATTCTAGATACACTCAGTATATTGGAAAATATGTACAACTCCATTTGTGATAGAAAGCTACCTAGTTATAGCCGATGAATTGTCGAAATGGAATTTGGAACAGGTAAAAAGATATAACAGCATACAAATTCTTTTAGCACAGCTATGCATGTTGTATTACAGGTGCGTCAAAATTAACCAGCTCATGATCCTAATGACTACGAAGGAGGCAAAAGACATAACTTGCCATTTTATCACTATTTTTGATGACAATGGGAATATTATCGGTAGATTATGGTCAATTTACGGTATCGTAAATTTTAATTAAAGTAACATAATTTACTATGATTTGGAAAATTTCTTAACATAACAAATTTTCTATGTACAGGGAATTAAGCGGTTTCCATGCTAGAACACATATAAATAAAAGAATTAACAGCAAAAAATTTGTTAGTTGAAATTACGAATTCCTATGGTGGTACCAATATGTAGTGAATCTAAGGATGTTATCGAACCATTAATGAAACCTCAGTGGTAATTATATTATAGTAGTAACATTAATGTCAGCGCACAACCAGATAAAGTTACAATTATATCTTTCGTTTATAGGTACATAAGATGCAACGAAATGGCCGAAGAAGCAATGAACGTCGTAAAAACTGGTGAACTGAAAATTATTCCGATCAGTATAAGAAGATTTGGTACCATTGGATGGAAAACATAAAAGATTGGTGTATTTCTCGTCAACTGTGGTGGGTCATCGTATTCCTAGCTTATTCTGTTAAAACAATTAATCCTGTTGCAAATTTGAAGGTCATTTTGAGAACATCATGCAAATTAATATAATTTCAACGTACAAATTTGTTTTAATCAGCTAAATGATGAATATTGGGTGAGCGCGCTTCACAAAACGAAGCAAAAGTAAGGCGCTAAAAAATTAATACTACTCTAGATAACATTATGTGTGGAACAAGATGCTGATGTGTTAGATACGTGGTTTTCTTCTGGTTTGTTTCCATTTCGATATTGGATGGGCCGGACGAGGTACGTACACGATCTTAAATCAGTTATTCGTTCCATTTAGCTTAAGTTCATATTAAATCAGTTTAATATTAAAATAAAATTATTTATTTCAGACAAACGAGTTCAAAGAATTTTATCCTGGAACATTGTTAGAAACTGGACACGATATATTATTTTTCTGGGTAGCAAGAATGGTATTTCTCGGGCAAAAGTAACAGGAAAATACCATGCAAGTATGTACCACATATATGTATTTATCGCTACGTTTAAATTCATATTATTAGATATGTATGTACATAATACATAGAAAACTTTCCATAGAGAAGTTTATTTACACGCTATGGTACGAGATGCGCATGGAAAGGAAGATGAGCAAATCCTTAGGAATGTATAGATCCCATGGATGTAATTAACGGAATATCACTGGAGGTACCATTCATAATATCCATCGATCTTATAATTTTGGTACAGATACTTAATTAAAGTTCTGTTTTGAAATTTCATTTAGAATCTTCATAAGCAACTAATGATTCCAATTTGGAGCAAAAGAGCTTCAACGCGCTATATAAGGCAGAAAATGTGATTATCCGCAAGGAATTCCTGAATGTGGAACTGATGCTCTAAGGTTTGCTCTTTGTGCTTATACGATGCAAGGTCGCGATATTAATCTGGACATCAATCGCGTCCAAGGATACCGTTTTTTCTGTAACAAAATATGGAATGCAGCAAAGTTTTGTTTCATGTACCTGGATTCTAACATCAATTATTGTGAAGATACCCAATTGGTGGGGTAAAATTGATTGGTAATATTCGTAAAAGGTTTCAATTGCAAAAAGGTGTAAACTTGCATTTTATTTTTTTGTAGAAAAATCAGTATGATAACAATGTGGTAGGTGACAAAAAATGGTATCATAAAACTTTGAAAGAAAGATGTGTACAGGAAGCATTAAATAATTATTTAGGAGACTATGCCTACCTAGACGGATATAATCCATCACAAATTGACGTGAAGGTTTATCAAACCTTTGTTAAATTAGACGTTGATTTTATAAAATATCCTCATTTGCAACGTTGGTATAATCATATAGCATCGTTCAGTGTACAAGAACAATCTGCGTTCCGCGTCGAACAAGGTAAAATATTACCTCAATGCAGTTGCAAAATACATGATCACAATAACCAGAATAAAGCAAGTATCAAAGGAAACAAATGTGGATTTATGTGATGCTCTCGCGTGTAAGTTACGCCGTGAACACTTGTGACAAAGCAAGGGCGGAGTATATTTTCCAACAGCCACCACTGCTTGTTATAATCTCTGGTTATATGATTCTATGCGATATTTATTTGGTTCGTATGTTATAATTATACGGCAATTAAGACTATCCAATACATTGCTTATTGACTAACAACCTCGTTTCAGGAGTATTTAAAACCAGTATTTCAAAGTAACGATGATGAGAGAAAGCTAGCAGCAAGAAAAACTTTGTTTAAAACTCTAGACCTAGGATTAAAATTGTTGAGTCCATTCAGCCGTTCATAACGGAAGAATTGTATCAACGTTTACCATACGCGAAACAGCTTTATCCAAGTATATGTGTCAGTCCATACCCAGATACTTCGATGTATGATTATTATTATTATTGTTTTGTTTTATACATTCTCTACAAATGTAGTTTTTAATTATCGCGATTATTATTTAGTGTCCTTGGAGAAATGAAGAGAGAAAAGGATATTGAATTGCTAACAAAGTAATAAAAAATATCCGATCAACGCGTGCAACTTACAACTTACCAAATAAAATAAAGACTGCAGCGATTTCTTGTATGCCAGCAATGATAGTTTTAAAAGATCGATTGATGGAATATCAGCTACTAATCGAAACTCTTGGATATTCTACGCTTACACACTCAACAACCATCACAGGATGTGCTATCATTACTGTGACGGATAAAGTACAAGTACCTTATTGTTAAAGGTATGATATTACTACTGATAAATTATTCATTAATTGACGATTATTTAATTATAATATTTATGGACGTTCAAGGGTTTAATCGATCCAAAGAAAGAGGTGGGAGAAACTTTGCAAAAAGAAGAACAGTTAAGTTAGATATTATACATAAAACCAAACAAGCTATGGAAGTTCTGATTATAATGTTAAGGTACCTTTAGATGTACAAAACAGTAACAAAGAAAAGTTGATTAACAGCGAAGGAGAATTGAAACGAATTACCGATGCAATAGTGGCTCTACAACAATGTAATATTTAATTAAAAATATAGGGTTCAGAATTTTATATCTGCATTACTTTCGTATTTAAATTATCTTTTACCAAAAATTCTCTGGCTTTTAATCTTATCTCACGTGTTGGAAAATGTACCTAACATTTTTGGTCGTTGACTTATGGTATTACAAAATTGTTATGTATATCTACATAATCAGAATTCTTTTTTTTTTTTTTTTTTTCCCCCCCCAAGTAAAAAAAAGAACACAAATGATTATGATGTTTTTTTGACCGAAAGTATTTTTACATTCATTTATTAATAAGCGTTATTAATAAATGCAACAACTACTAAATTAATATATTTAAAATCTAACAAGGATGAACTATATAATTTCAATATCCGTACTTAATTTGGTCCGATCGATTATATTCACTCTATCATTAAATATAATTTATTTATGAAAATAACATAGGAAAATGATTACAGTAGAATAATAACAGATAAGTATACGTTTCATACAGTCAGTATTATGCATTATGTTTCCTATCATTTTGCATGATATTCATTATAGTATTAATATATGTATATGTAAAGATTTCAAGAATTTATTTCATACATATTATACGAAAGTGTATTTGTAATTTTTAACTACATATCCCCTGTTTTGAATAAAAAGCATCGATAGAAAACAAACTTGTACGAAACCGTGTATAATTAAATTTATAGAAACAATGATCAAAAATTACGCGACCATAAAACATTTGGAAGTATTCTTTATATCAAAAATGTATAATGTTACGGTTGTGCAAGAAATCAAATTATTGTATCTCCACCTTCCTATGAAGTCATTAATATTAACTATTGTTATCGTTCTGTAAAATTTCTGTTAACTACTGCTTCCTGTAGGCATTGAACTTACATTAGTTCTTATTACGGCATGAATAACAAGAAAGAAAAGAAAAACAGTATTAACATTATATGTACAATTATGATATGTGAACGGTAATTTATTACTTATTCGAATTTTGTCCAATTATTTTGTGATTTAATGGCAGGTGTATTCACGTTAAGCTGCACGTATTATCTACATTAATACTGTTTTCGGATGTGTTACATATGTTAGACTTTTTCGTCGGTGAATCGCCCGTTGCTTATACTAAATTTGTTAAAATCCAAACCGTAGGCTTGTAACAAATCCAAATCACCGATATTATCGGAGGATTTTTGTTGCTTGTCATTATTTTTGTGCAATGGTTGAAAGTAAGGGTATAGCGGATTGCTAAGACCCTCGCCCATCTCAGGAATATGTAACGACTGAGTCATTTGTTTGGAATTGGTGAATTCCGACGATTGGAAAGTAGCGGGTCGAAGTCTTCGCTGCTTGTAGTCGAATCTAATCTAATTAAATCTGCACTTCAGAGAAATCCTATGGGCATAAAAACGAATGGCATGTTAATAATAAAAAAAAAAAAAAAAATTAATTTCAAAGGACAAACGATTACTTTTTTTTTTTTTTTTTTTTTTTTTTTGACAGAAAAAAAAAACATTTATAACATTCGTAAAAAAGAAAAAAAAAAAAAAAAGGGAGAAATGTACATCATAGGTTAATGACTGTATGTAATGATCGTTGAAAAGTGAATATAAGGTGATAAATAAGTAACGAATTATGACGTTTACCTTCGAATGTGCAGAGTAAGATGTACTATTGTATGCAATGGGATGGAACGTGACAATTAACAGACAACGATGCATTTGTAGCTTGAAAGATCGGTGGTTGCAAATAGGAAGGTATAATACTTACTTGTATCAAAGGATCATTCTCTTTCAAATGAAAGCGAGAATTGAAATTTTTCAGACATTTGTCGAAAGAATGTTTTGTTACATCTAGATTATAATTTGTAAAAACATCATCAGGGATAAATTTCAGTTGTTTTTTGAGCAATTTTCAAACCATTCTTACAATGATTTATATCCGTTTTTTGCGAATACGAGATGTATATGTTCTGTAAATTCATGCAAAAAATTACTCGAGTGTGCATTATGAACAGACTCTTCTGATGATTTGTCAATTTCTTCTCCTGTTTATTTACTTTCAAGGCCAAAGAATCAAATGGATATGTTTTATTTACACTAGTTCGAGTATTAATATTATCATTGGTAGTTAAACGTAATATTTGACTGATCTACCAAACTAATTAAGGTGGAATGTGGATTAGAGGATATTGTTTGTAAAGAGGAGGATACAATTGGATTTGTGACAACTGGATTAGGCGGAGGACCGTGCCGCATATGGTCCATTCCATGCAGGTCTCAAGCTGTCTAAGCTGCGCACTGGTTTCAACTGAAAGTGATGCATGAAACATTCTTACATTTATCTAAATATTTATCTTACTCGGTAAACTCTATTAAATAAATGAATACGAATATAATACGTTCTTGCATTGTATTCATGCACATTTTAAGAATATATCAAAAGTACATTTCTAAAAAAAATTAATTGTATAATATTACACATTCCAAGGAATATTTTTATATTTTTAACGTAATTATATGTATTGAAATAGCAAAAGAAATAAGAATTTTTCAAGATGGTACATGCATGATATCTATTCTTAAAGATGTGTACATATTTTAAACACACAAAATGTTTCTAAAGTTTTTGACCAACATGGTAAAAATTTGGCCAGTGATTTTAGAAATAGTTTGTATATTTACCTCAAATTATATTATTATCATGTACAGTGCTAATACTACACATACATACTTCAATAAGCAATATCTCAAATACATTGACACTGCACATAGACATTGTACAGCAATAAATGCTGCACGTTTTTACAAAATATATGTATACTCTACTGACATTTAAGGATTGAAGATTTCATGTAAACTTTCTGACATAGGTAACTTGTACAATAATTTTCTATTAGAACTGAACGTCCACTTACTGTTCTATCGATAGGAGGTGTATTTGGAAATATCACGTGACGAAGTTCTTGCATAAGATCGATATTTACCCTTTCTGGTGGAGAATCAGATTCTTCTGGAGAGCTAGGGACTCAATGGAGAATATTGTTGTCTACTGCAACTTAAACGATACAAATCAACTGTATGTTAGTAAATACAAAATATAAAATATAATAAAAATAGAGGCATACCTTGAATCGGTAAAATTGCTATTTCGCATCCGAAGATCTTTTCTATAACTAGTTGTAGCTGTAAAACCATTTGGTGATTTTGAAGGAGATGTAAAATCAATAGGCCTTCTATCCACTGTAGGCGAACTAGGTGCAGATCTTGGTTGATAAAACCTCATACCCGTTTCGTTTCTATTTGATCGACCTAAGAACAGAAGGAAAATATTTAAACACTAATCGATATACCTGAATTATAATGACTACAAAATTGTATACTTTTACCTTTCCATTTCAATCCTTTATATGCTGTTTTCATATCTTTACCTTTGTCTTTTACCTGTGAATATAATATTTATAATATCAAATTTAAATGTACCTTTTCCTAAAGTATGCAATGTTAGATTGTTATTAGTTTTTTCTACTTTACTTCCTTTTGGCAGTTAATAATATTTAAATAGAAAATGCAGCAAATTTGATACGTTTGTCTTAAAACTTACTGATTTAACTGCATATTTTACAGCTGGATTGGCCTGGGATCGAAGACAATCAAAAACACAAAATGACAATTTGACTTACATATTACCCTTAATATGAAAGCCGATTTTTTAAATACTTTTAATGAAATATTCAAATAAACGTACTTTATCTTTCACACTGCGGAAAAACGCGGAACTTTCCTTTCGCATGGTATACGTCCATTCCCGGTACTGCTGCATAAATTTACTACCAGATTTAGCGGAATAACTACAAGCTTCCATTTCGAACTCATCCGAGAACCAAGTCCTGAATTAAGCATATTCAGTCTTTCTTCTATAAACCTGAAATCATCATCATCATCATGATTATAAATTGAAATTTATTTAGATCTACGTTATTATTTTCGACAATCGCTTAATGTATTCTTTCATACTTGTTGAAAATATTTGTAACTGCAACATTTCTCGTACAAAAGGTTGCATCGAGGGAGGTCTGCTTTTCTATAAATGCATCTCGATCAAAAGTAATACTTTGTCCTGTTCCAGCGTTAATGCGTCCCTGTAGCCAGCTGTTAATGGTACCAATGCACGCAGAAATGCCCTTGACACTCCATCACCGGGGGGGGGGAGAAGCCGCGGGTCTATTACGTAATGCCCTTTTCAAGTTGTCACCTGGGACAAAGAAACTTTTTATTGTATTATTAAGAAATATTTCGATTCTTACGAATACTTTGTTGCTTCAGAATAAAATTATATTTCTATAACGAACCACATCCTGAGGTAAGGATTCCAAGTCTTGAATGGCGATTCGATGGTATTATTATCAGCATCCAAAATTACTACTTCTTCTAAATCACCTTTACGTACTCTCTGAAAAAAAAAAAAAAGAGAAACAATAAGGATATAAATATGAATTAATTAATTTTACTAAGTACCTGAAGTGTTGGAGCAGGAACTCCGATTAAAAATGGCATTGGTGCTAATAAATAATCTATTAAAAATAGTGGTAGTACTGGTAGTATATATGTTGCCAATCATCGGATATATAAAGCGTTGCATGCTTGAACACATGCGCTCCAATCTTGAAAGACGTTTTGAAGTGAAAATAATTCGTCGTTCGTATAACATAGAAGCAATACTATCATCATATTCTGGCATCAACAGCACTGTAATACTCGGTCAAATTTCTCTAAAATAACACATAGTTCATACTTGACATACATATAGTTACTGCCATTTAGACTAATTTCTGATAAATGCTGAAACGAGTATGTAGTTACTTACATTTTCAGGTATACTTGGTAATTGAAATTGTTTCGGACTTTGACAAACAAAATTCTGAAAATTATATAATCTGTAACTTAAATAAAATATTATACCAAGTGCAAACTCGTTAAATTGATTACCACTTTAGAATTTGGTACAGGGATCGATATAGAACTACCAGGAATGGGAACTGAACTTCTATACACAGTTTCAAGAAATTTCCAGAGATCTTCTCTCCAGTGCCAGTACTCATTAAGGTTGCAATATTATTTAAAAGCCTATTTAAATATAAAGTATCGTAGTTTATGAATAAGATCGTCCGCTGATTTTATTATAATAAGTAATATACTAACTTGTAAAATATTCGTGCCATGGTAATGCACTTAAGATTACTAAAGCTGTATCTGTTTTAGGATCGTGTCGACAAAATCCAAACGTCCATTTTGAACTAGTGAATACAAATGAAAAATGTTGCACCAACAGACTGTAATAATATACATAGAATTAAATTCTGTTCCACAGTTAACTGTAATTTAGTACAGGGTCAAAACTTACTTTTCAATTTCACATGGGTATGCAAATTTTGGAACAGATTTAAGTATTTCTCATCCGAAAATGAAGTAGGATACTTTTGAAGTATCCAAGGCGGGCCTCTCTCCTAATGGTGCAGCTATTTCACAAAAACACTCGAAAAGATGTTGTACATTGTCCTAAAAATATTGATATCATACATTTAAGTAATAACATCGAATAACTTCAATAACGTCAAATTCAAATACAATTTCAACAACCTATACAGATAATTCAAATGCAAAATGCAAATGTTCTACACGTTACTTTAATTACTTTTTACCTTGCGCCATATGTTACACAATATGTGTATGCATAGCAAACATACGCCTATTTCGCATACTTGAAATTTGTATGTATGAAAATATAATAATAATTTCTAAAATTTTAACAAATGTATTATCATTTAATTTATCAAACGTGGTAAATTGAATTTTATTTAAGAACAAGATATTTAAACAATACTATATTATGGACACTTTCACTTCTTTTTTGTAGCATGCAAAAGAAATGGTTTTACAGCATTAAAAAAGATATCAGCAATGTAATGAAACATTAAAAATATCCATGATACGATATTTATAAAAGAACGTGGAAAATGAAAAATATACCCACCTCAATCTGGAATCCATGATAACAGTGGAAAAAAAAATAAGTACTTTATATTCTCTTGACGTCTATACGTCATTGTACGTACTACATGACAGTAATACATTCCATTCACGTGAATTTTAGTCCCATTGCATAGCCGATCGTTACGACCTACCTATTCTTATAAACAATTTGCTTTTTCCCTTCTTCCTGTGATAATGTGTCCTAACCGTACCACCAAGCGATGTATCAACTGTTACCTCTGAACCACTGAAAACATCTTACGTCCAAATCACACTACTATGCACATTATGTATGTAATACTCTTGTTACAGAAGTGCATTTGGTTTGCGCATCTCTGCTAGATTCAGAAGGCTCATCAACATCATCAATATGGTACCTTCTACAGTCTACTTTTCACTTCGTGGCCATAGTATACGTATATATTTATATATACGTACATACATACATACATACAGGGTGAACAAAACCTCTACAAGAGGAAAAAACTAAAGTGTCATCCGTCAATCTCTCATGTTATTGTCAGCGCCATCTAAGATGAGAATGTAAAGAGTATAATATTTAGGATTTTCTTTTTATTGCAAATATTAATATTGTTACACTTATACATTTTTGTGCAGATGAAATGATACATAAATAACTAATTTATCAATTAATAATACATTTTCATTATTTAAAAATATATGATTTAAATCATATCTACTCTAACTTGTACATACAAAATATTCCATTAAAAATAATTTAGTTTAATAATGAATGATGATGCAAATATTTCATACTAACATACTAAACATTTTATACAATTAACTTCTGATATAGCAGTAGATTCTAATGAATGTAAACATATAATTTATAATGATACTCAGATATTTATAGAATTAAGTATATTTAAATCTATACACACTGATAAAACTCCTTTGAAGAATTGTATTTTATCATTAACTTCTCTCTGTTAACAGCGAACACTTAAAAGGCACAATTAATTGCAATAGTACAAAAATATTAAAACTCAAATACACAAAAAAATATGAGCTATTCTCTAAAAAGTTACATTACTAACAATATATTCAAATCATAATTCTTCTATAAAATTTGAATTCTTAATAATGCATACGTTTATATATGTATATATAATATATATATATAAAATTGTAAATATAATATCAAGATTTTCTTATTTTATTTCTGCATAAATAAATGCACCTCATAGAGGTTCAAGTCTTTTAAGATAAGTAGATTAATCAAGTGTTCAGTCTGTTGAATTCTATTCTGAATTTGTAGATGCATTATTTTTCACACAATGGGTTTCTTGATTTATTTCAGTAACAAATATGTACTCTTATGTGAGAAACCAAACTTACAATATATACATTTACTGGTCTTTATAGAAATTGATTAAAAAAATTGATTAAAGGAGTACAATGTTTGACTTGGATGCAAATATTTAAAGCCAGGTAAAACAAAATTTCTACTACATTTTAAAACTGAACATGTAAATACAAATAAATTATTTGTATTTACATGTACAGGACAGAAAATTAGCTTATTATGAAAATAAACTGTAACACAACTGCATACTGTAAACTTGTTCTATAAAATACCACAAATAACAAGGAAATTATAGATTAATTGCCACGTGTCTTCGTTACTTTACAGTGTTATGACTACTAAAAGAAAGAGTTTAAACAAATATTATTGACAGATATTAAAACAAGAGTGCTGAAATCATTCAAGGTTTCCAAGAAATATACAAGATACACGAATAAAGATATGTTACTTTTATTTATAAACAAAACCAATTACAGCGTTTTTATAATAAATATTAGGCAACTCTTTTAATCACTGTCATTAATAATCACAAGACTGTGTATAATGTATATATACATGTACATGTTCTATATGTATATATAATATATATATATAAAAATTCTTTATCCTTTCTTTCTTTTTGATCTATAATACTTGAATAAATGATTTATGTACATGTTTCAGCACTCTAAGAACAGTTAAAAAATACCTAAGATAAAATAGATAAGATAATTTTGTGCTTGTTGGAAAGCTTTGATTCTATTTATATTAAAAATTATGATGCAAATTATTATTAATACATAGGAATTATGATTATATGCACCCGTGCATATAAATTAATCAATAGCAATGTTATAAGAAGGAACATGAATTTTATAACTTCTAACGTAACAATCATTAAACAATTTTTAAACTGTATGTTTTTTCAATATAAATATTTGATATACGTTTAGTGCGTCAATTCACTGTAAAGTGTCAGAAAAGTTTTACTATATGTATGTAACACGTGTGTGTATAATATAAATACACTTTCCTTACTCAGCTTTTGCAATTAGAAGTTGAATATTCCGTTATGAAAGTTATACGCGTTGCTTTGTAATTGTAGAGCAAAATGCAGCAATTCTTTCCTCCTTGCCCTCTTTTCCATCGCCTTGATTTTCCTGTGCTTTCCGTGCAGCTATCGCGCTCATTAAATCAAAAAATACCTGTAATGTAACACAAAAATATGTCCTATACTACGTTCCTATATACATAATTTCACGTCCGTTTACTTTAATTTCACAATTTAAGTTTGTACAATTAAAGCACATAAAAACTGCACTGAATGAGTGAAAATATGAGAATTTTTGTACCGGTTATATGGAAAAAAAAATATACATGCATGGCAACAAGCTATATTACTATTTTATACGGAAATTTTCAGCCATTTATGTTTAAATTGAATTCTCAAAAATGAAAAAAAAAAAAAAAGAAAAAGAATTGTGTCTTTATAGTTTTTAATACTGAATTATAATTCTGCATGCATATGCAGTATTTCAGGCATAAGCAAGAATCAAGCAAAATATATGTAATAAAAAGTGTTCTATTGTACGTGCCTGTGAGAGACACTCTTGTAGAAGGCTGTTACATCTGGTGTAATTGTTACCTGCTGATATTGCACATACACATATTTATTTAAATGTTAGAAAAAAGTAAAAAAAAAATATATATATATATATGTGTGTGTGTGTATATATAAAACCCTTAAGTATTGTACATTTTACGTTATAAAAAAATTAACAACAGTTTAAAAAACTGCAAACCTATAGAAAAATGCACTTCTTTTTCTTCTTGTTAGCACGGTCCTTTCCACGACCGTTACTCGCTGACTTGTCCTCGATCTTGCGCGACCTTATTTCACGCATCAAGTCGAAAAATACCTGAAAATGTGCAATTGATGCCATCTCAAAGCCTCGAGGCTCGAAAAAGTGCTTTTAAAATTAAAAACAAATATGCAGTATACATGTATGCTTATGATGTGCTTATACAAAACACACGTTTAATGCAAAGAATCACGTGTGCAAAAGCTATACGATGCACATGTAGCAGAGAAAATTGTAGGATACAGAAGAAATTGCAAATGAAGCTAAACAGATATATATCTCATGCAATTTCTGTATTCTAAAGGCTGTAATAAAATTGAAATACTGCATGTGCATTTACTTATATACAACTATAAATATATAAATATGTTTCCACTATTAAATACTATTGGTAACACTAATTAATTTCCAACAAACAACTACTTTGATGTTGAGAACATTTGTAGTTTTATAATCAACATACCTTATCAACATTTCTTTTGTTTTTGCACTTGTTTCTACATATGGTACACCCCATTGTTGTGATCTTGCTTGAGCTTCTGCTAAAGTAACTTTCCTCTTTTCTTGCAAATCACTTTTATTTCCCACTAATAGAAATGGAATGTTTTCATCATTCTTTACCCTAAGAATCTGTTCTCTGAATAAAAAAATCAATGATTTTGTTTATACCTTAAATATGTGCATGTTTTTGTATTAAATAAATTATTACATACCTAAATTCTTGAGTGGCTTGAAAACTGTCATCTTCTGTTATAGAAAACACACAAAGAAATCCTTCTCCGCTTCTAAAATAATTATCTCTAATTGCTGCATAATCTTCTTGTCCTGCAGTATCTAGAATATCTATTGTACTTCTTCTCCATCTAATACAACTTTCTTTCTATAAGAATCTGCTTTTGTAGGCTCATAATCCTCGACAAACTAATTAGAATAAAAAGAAATATATGTTTGTATTTAATCAGCTATACATATTGAGATATAAATATAATATATACGTATGTATGTACAAGGTTCCTGTACCTCATCGTACATAAACTGTAATGTAAGGGCAGATTTTCCAACACCTCCACTTCCAACCATTATAACCTTATGCATTGCTTGGGTAGTACCTGGCTTTTTAGACATTTTCCTATGTACTTCTGAAACAATAATTTAAGAACATTAATACAAACGAAAAGATTAAAATGATTGAAGCAAAATATATATATATATACTAAAATATATCCACTAAATTAGAAAGTTGGCAGAAACAAATATCATTAAAGGAAATCATAGTTGAGAAAGGCAGGATGTGAAACTCCTATTGTTAGTATGAGAAATCTAAACACAAGCACAGAATCATATATTTACCTACTTATATATTATAAATCATAAAATATGGTTAAGTCAAGAAAATACAGGTTAGAGCACCACTTTGTGCACTGTTTTGATATGTATAGTGATATATAGACTGGCATTTAATTTTTCCGTCATGTTTATACTATGCTGTGTCTTTGAACGCGACATAAGAAATGTTGAGACAAATGATATAAAACTATCTGCGATCCATCGAATATTCGTGTAATTTTTTCATTACGCTCGTCTGTGCCTAAAAAAGGTAATACAAAATAAAATAAAGCTGGATATATGAGAACGAATAACGAAAAAAGGCGGTGCCACACGCCCATGTCAAGGGATGCCTAATTTAATTTTAAGCCTTAGAAATTTCGCCCATTGGATTTGAATACACATAGTTTCTACCTGCAACGATGACAAAATTTGGATTCTCTAAATACCTCTTCAGGTCGCGTATATAAAGCAACTATTTCCTCTTTTCTAAGTCTCAGCTGTCGCGCTTCGTTTACTGTATCGTCAATGATAGTACTAACAGTGACTCACTGGTACTGATAATTAACTGTAGAGGTACTCGTGCACCCTTCTGGCAACTTGTTGTACTGTTATACCGGTGTTGAAAATAATGTTGTTTTTCTGAAATTTATATTTTAGTAAATATATATTATAAAAAGTCATATTTCGTGCATAAAGATATAAACAACTGTGTTAATATTTCGTTAGGATTTCAACTTTCTATGCATCCTTATAATTACTACAAATTATAATCATAAACCAATGATCCAAAAATATATTTATATTATAAATATGTATATATGTAAGTACTTATGGATGTACACTTGGTACATTATTAAATTATTAAAATAATTGTTTGACAAACTTGTATTTTAAAAAGACCGTCATAAATTAATTTTCAAATCGACCGTAACGCCATCTATACGAAAACGGCTGAAACTACTCGCCAATTAGTTTCCGCAAGTACCAGATAGATGGCGCCAGTATTCCTCTGGCTCAGAGGTCGGTAAATCGTTGAGTAGTTTCAGCCGTTGTCGTACAGATGGCGCTAGTAGTCGAACCAATGTCGGTATATTGGTCGGTAAATCGTCGAGTAGTTCCGCCGTTTTCGAATAGACGGCGCAAGGATCGAAGTAGAGATTCCATTCATATGGAATCGGGCGATTTGATTTTGCAATTACTTTACAATTAATTTCGTTCTCAAGGCATAATCACGTATAATTTCAAGACCCTCGAAATCAAAGACACGTACAGTCTTGTACAGTCTTGTTGGATGTAAGTATAGGCTTTGTATCTCATATTATACACATATAACAGTGACTACAGATACAGACTGTATGTAGTCACTGTATTTATAATATAGTGAAAATTAGCGGTATTTGTGATTAATTTTTATAGAAACATTGCGTTTTATAATACAAAACCTATGTATATTGTATATATATACCAAATATTTCCTTAAAAAAGGAGTAAAACAGTAAAAGGAGCTAATATTATTTGTGGTAGTCTTTCTGATCTTTCAACAATGTTTATAGTTTCAGCAAGGGGCATATGCACATTTGATGAATATTTATGCATTTGTATAGGTTCATAATTTATTACATAAAACCTGTTGCACTGTGATGAAAATGACTACAGAGGAAGACTGGGACGTAGAACGGTTAAAGGCAGAACACGAATCTGATGAACATTGGGAACTTAGACGTAAATTTCTTTAGCTCATAAAGATAAATTCCCAGAAGATGAACTTGTTTGTTTGGCTCAAGTATTTACTAACGTCGAATTGCTTGGCTGCAGGTAAAGTACATATATTGTTATTAATTTTCATATATTGTTTATAAGAAAATAATTTCATTCTGCTTTATAAGAACATGGAATTTAACATTGATTATTTTATGCACACATTGTTACCATGTTTCTCTCAGATATCCAAAAGAGACAATGCAATTAATAGCAGAATTAGCTAAAGATATTGTTGGAGATTATAGAGAAAAACAAAAGACTAAGTTACAAAGAACATTTGTGAAAGCTTCAGATGCTGCTAGTTCAAAGGTTAAAGGTATATCTAAGAACTGTGAGTTCTATCGCTATTTTTAACAATTTCAAATCATCTTTTGGTCATACATTGTATCGAATAATGTATTTATGTTATTCAGGACTGAATGCCCGTTCGTCTACCAATAAAGTTAATACAGAAGCAGAATTAGAAAGTACAAGCTCCACTGTTGAATTTACAACTAGCAAAGTACCCGTTAAACGAATAAAATTACAAGAACCACCATTTGGTGATATTGTATTGGTAGAGAGACCTAAGGACGTACCACAGAATATAATTGCTTGTGCAATTAATGCCTCGGGCAATGATTTAGAATGGAAATTTAATAAAATCAGTAACTTTTTGTATGTGTTATTATTTTTATTTTCTGTTGTATATGCAAATAAAATTAATTGCATGTCTTTATAGTAAATGCACTATTTTTATCAACTCAAGCCATTGCAGAAGCTTCTAATTGTAATCAGAAAATGGCAAAGAAAGAAGCAGCTATTATTGGATTACAAGAACTAAAAAAAATATTATTATACAATTAAGGTTTGTAACGTGGAGTTTTGACGTTCATGTTTATGCTTATTGAATTTAATCCAAACTTGTATCTAATATTTAGATTAAGCAAAATATAAATGAAGATTCCAATGTAACTACAACAACAATGGTAAAAGGAACAGTAACAGAGGAGTCAATTTCTGATGATAATATTGGAAAGAAATTAATGAAATTAATGGGTTGGACGGTGGAGGTCTCGGTAAATCGCAACAGGGAATCGTGGAACCTATCACGTAAGCGTGATTTCTCTTATATTTTGTGCGAAGCATTGTAAATATTAATATCGATTGAATAGTGTTAAGCAACAGATCAGCAGAGAAGGACTAGGACTAAAGTCAAATTCTTCCTCACTGAATCACGTAAAATATAAATCTAGACACATTATGAAAAAGTATCTGGCAGGTGACATGAGAACTGATTTGGTATTCTCTACATTTACAAATGAAGAGAGAGCTGCAATCCATGTGTAAGTATAGTGATAAAATTTCTGAAACGATAGATCACATTAAAAACCGGGTTTATTAAATTTAGGATAGCAAGACAGTTGGGTTTGAAATCACACAGTTATGGTCCTAAAGATCAACGAACATTGGTAATATCTCGTAAAATAGATGTACGAAATTTGGTGGACGAATTAAAAAGTCTTGGAGGGATTACCAGCAAATACGAATTGATCGAACCAACTGAAATGTAAATGAAAAAATATACCTATTTTCTGTACTTTCTATTCATATTATTTCTTGTTCTGTTTTATACCCGAACCGAACGTTTAAATAAAACATTTTGTCCACTAATTCAGTATGAATCATTTCTTTTGCGGCATAGCCAATGTGTTTGGAAAGTATTACTCATGTTGATTTCATGAGATTTTAGTCGAATAAAAAAAAAGAAAACTTTAATTTTTACAAGAATCATAAGCATATCATATATACATATACGTGATCAGGTACATACAATTTTAATTGCATAAATAAAACTGAAGAAACGTTCACTTTATTTAATGATCGTCGCGCGCTGAACTTATTTCCAAGAACATTGTATTTTAATTAATAGAAGTACAAAAACTTAAGAAGCAAGATCACTTACAAGTGTATGGTACGTCGCAGTTGCCGTATAATGAATAAGAATAAGAATAAGAATAAGAATAAGAATAAGAATAAGAATAAGAATAAGAATAAGAATAAGAATAAGAATAAGAATAAGAATAAGAATAAGAATAAGAATAAGAATGCTTTGGCAGTAGAACAATATAGAAGTCGAAAGTAACATGGATACGACGACGGCATGTGATTTTATTACATTATCACATTATTTAAATCTTGATAACTAATTGTAAGATGGTCAATGTTGATTACGTATACTTTTGCGCTGTAACATATTTATCAAGCGGCGGTAAACATCCAATAATGCTCGTTCACGCTACTTTGTTTATAACATTAAAAGAAAGAAAGAAAGCGATAATTAAAACATACATATAAATTACATCATTTTCGAAATTGATTTGAATTTGTATTTTTCCTCAAGTGTGGATAACTATGGACGGATCATGCAGATATGTTCTGTTACGTTTTTAACAATTCACGATTATACATATATGTATACATATTTGTATGTCTAATGTACTTTAATAAACTAGATTGCTAATGCAATGAAACTATTGACGTTTATGCTGGTAACTGTAATTTTCATGACGTACCTACTGAGAAATTTTATATACGCGTGCGATTTCAAACATAAAATACAGATAATAAAACCCGAGTCGGACATGGATTATTACACGAATTATACATCGATTGTCTCTTTAAATCGCATCATACAAAAGAGTAGTAAACAAACAATTGTAAACGAGTGATAAGAGAATACGTGGCGTGTACAAGCATTTTAGAACTCCTCGCTCTAAACAGTGCTGCTAGAGGAATTTTTCGAGAAGCTTTATGGATTCTTTCTATCGTTCTTTTGCTTTTATGTATATTATTACACATACTAAAATGCATAAGAGGTCTCTCCTGTATACAACACTGTTTTAAAACGATTGAAATATACACACTGCACATTGTACATGTTTGGATTCATCAATTCCAATTACCATTAAAGATGGTAATCTAAATGTATCTTAAATGTACCACGTCGAAATTGAGGAAAGGGAAGGGAGGAGGTTGAAGGACGAAGTCGTTCGTGAGCGGAGATTCAGAACGTCTTGATCCTTTAAAAGATTCATCTTAAAGTTTACACAACTTCCCTCAGGATTCTGTCTTCGGTCCAGGCCTACTTTGGACCGTAATTGACATCTGGAGGGAACGTTACATATCTCTCTCCTCTTTCTCTCGTCTCTCTCTCATCATCTCCTCTCTCTCTCTCTCTCTCTCGTGTCTTCTCCATTTTTCTCTCTTTTATATACCAAAATATTATATCTACTATTTGATAAAAGGGACTCTTTTGTTGATAGTAATATATATATATATATATATATATATACTTATTATTTATATTAGAAGATACGTCATTGGTTGACTAGAAGATATTACGCTTAAAAATATAGGTAGAGATGGGTTTTATTCGTTAAACGAAAGTCTTTCTCTGTGGGTGTAGACGTATAATTAGCTCCCCGGTTTCGAACAGGAAGAAAGAAAACGGAGAACCAGCACCCTGAAAGAACACGACACTCATCTCCAGATTACGTTACTGATATGTATCCATATTGATATGTTACGTTGCATTACCGTCATTTGCATCTTTAATATATCTTCATCTTAAGTAAAGAGCGCGTTATACCCTGAAGGAACGCGATAAGATGCTAGATTTGTACCTGCTTTACTTCCTCATGTTTAAATAGATAATATGTATTATATATATATATTTTTTTCTTTTTTTTTCGTTTCATACACACATTCGTGTATCCATATCTCACTAAAGATCGATCGCTTTTATCAGAAAAAATAAGATGACTATTGTTGTTTTGAAATATTAATACAAACCGATCGACACAACATGAAATACACTTTTCTAAAATGGAATTTGTACGTTGCGTTTAATAGTGTTACAGCAAAAACAACTGGATACCTGTAAGATCGATTCAAAGTTTTTCCTACCAGCGAAGGTTTGTATCGATCTTTACGCTTTATTGACGATTAAAATAAGTATATCGAAGCATACGTTACAAAATATACAATTAACCCTTTGCAATCCAAGTGTGTAGCACACTATGTCGGTGTTTAGAATATATCTGTAACATTCAAAAATGATAATGAAGCGGGTGGGGGGAATCAATGATAATACATCTGTTTAATAAATAAATAAAGTAGATCGCAAAAAAGTTCAGTGTATATCCGTCCAACGAATAAAACTTTTTGATTCTAATAGGACTTATCTACGTATTTCTGTTTGGTGCGTATCGACGAGAAATGCACAGATGTTTCATTGAAAATCTAACTATGCGATCAAACATCCTTTTACCAGAAGCGATACAAAAGCAGCGTTTTTCAAGTAACAGAAGAGAGATATATGGCTGATTTATCTTGATTGTCCTTCACTTAATTGAATAATCGGTGTACGACCGTGTTCAATGGCGCGTTCAACGGCAAACTATATCCAGTAAGATTCATTCTAAACATCAGATTGGCGAAATACTGGTCGAAAAATCTACGTAGGTATAAATTACTCGAACTCGATACGACGGGAAACTGAAATCCGTAGAAGGACCTTTACATGGTACTGTACCAGCAGTAATCATCTCACCGCTTTCTGTATATATGTATATATATGTATATACGCATACATACACAAATTATTATGTAATATACATTGTACACGATAGCTTGTGACAACATCATGTGCAGTATGCGGAATTTTACGATCAATTTGCAAGGCAGAAGATTTTGCGCATGCACGAGTATGTGTCGTTACTTTGAACGCCATAAGAGACTGACAATGGAAGTGAAAATTTAAAAAAAAAAGAAAAGAAAGAAGAAATAAGGTATAATTCTTTTTTTTTTCCTTTTCCGTCTCTGAAAGAATGATTAAATGTCTAACGGCTACGCCATACTGGCCTCGAAGCGGGCAACGTTATCCCCTGTTATATCGATCGCAGGCCAGTGCGACCCGAGTAAAATATATTAATTGACCCAAGTAATTACTATGCTTCTATATCGTCGCAATGCTCGATGCGTGACTTTCATCGTCACGACATTGTTTCAACTTTGATCACTTTCTTTCCTAGAAGGGTGGTAACAACGCGTCGTTCGTTGAAGCGAACGCGTCCATTGCAGCGCGAGAGAACGACGTTGGGTCATTAAAAAGGTGTGCACAACAGATATAATATTATGTACAAGCGTTGACCCTTGACATTTAGCGAAAGTTTAAACGTTCAGTACTCCCATGCCCCTCGATTGATCTCGGTGCTCTTTCCCGTATTCTTTTGAAAAGCAAGAGCAGAACAATAAGAAACGAAAGTAGAAAGTAGAAAAGTAGAAAGTAGAAAGAAGGAAAAAGATAGGAAAACAAGTAGATGGCGATCACGTTGCGAAAGATAGTTGGCAAAGAAGAGTCGAGCTTTTAAGCGATAGGATAATGCGATTGTAGTAATACGATACAGCCAACATGATAGTGCCTCCGCGATGTCGTTCCTCTCTCGATGAGTAGCAGCCTGTTCAATCGAGAAAGCCTGTTTTCACTAGTTTCTCCAGAAAGAACTGACGTCTCCCAATTCGGAATCCTTGATACCGATGGATTTCAGCATACCCAAGTCACCGTTTTCCACCGCCATGAACACGGAACGCAAGTGTGTCTAAATCTGATCGCATCAGATGCAATGCTGCACCAAAGTCTTCGATCGTTTGAGATTCTAAAAACATGAATTGTTATTTTAAAACAAATTTAACCTTCTCGAATCATTGTTCGATACATCAATATCGGTTATATACCTAATTTAATTTGGAACCAATGGACACGCCAGCAATGTGTTTATTGAAATAATAAAATACTTACCAGAAAGAGCTATAGCTACCGAGTTCACTCCACCCAAAGGTTTCAGTGTATCTCTCGCTTTGGTTCCGAACAATTTCTCGAAGATAATTAGGACCGTGACTTGCCAACAACGACTGCAGAAAACTAGCCGTTTCCTCTACCGGTGGTCTTTCGCTAAAATGTCCAATAAAAGTATTTACTGATAAAACTTTAAATAAATAAATGAATGTAAAGGAAACATTGCCAATTGACATTTATGTTTCTTTACGATGACATGGGACACACGCGGTGCGTCAGTAATCTCAATTGTCAGTCACGCACGGACAGCCAAGGCGAACAGTAGTAGAGGTCGAGCATAAATCAGTCTTTCTATACAACTGCTTCGTAGTACATATACGAAATCTACGTTGTCATGGTCGTCGACGTGTTATACTGTATGCTACCCTTTTTTATCTTCCACCATAGTTATAAATATGTATGTCTTTTAGATACAAAGTTCAGAATTCTCGCATCGTTATTTCAGGGAAAGAGAATTGTTGTAACAATTTAATTACCAGCTGTGCATAGTCTTGAATCCTCGTCGTATCCGTTTTGGGCAATCTGGAGCACCGTCACATAAATACTGGATCGAAATACATATGCCGTCCTCCTGGACATTTAAACGGCTCGTACGGCCGGCATGCACTTTCTGTAACATTCGAATTTTATAAATATTAAATTAAGATGTACATATGTACGACTTTGTGTACTTTGGCCAGAGTGGACAATAGACAGCATACATAATTATTAATAATTATTGCTGGCTGGCTAGCACAACTGATACGGATTTTACCAATATATTATCGTATCAAGTGGTTCTCAAGTGAAATACTCGATCGGAAAAATATGGTAATTTCAAATTTCCTGCTCGTTACCACAAGGAATTTAATAATAAAATAACATTAATCAGTGGTGGTAGTAGTCATGCCACGTTCCATAACGAAATGAACTACCGTTTCATTCATTGCATTGAATAAACTACAGACAGCCTATCACGAATGATGAATCGTGATACGTTGAAATACACCACGTGGATTCAAATTACCACTTAAACGACCTTACCATCCACACAATGGATCGTACATATGTATGTATACATATAAAGGCTAAAATGTATCGTAGAACCTTGCGTAAACGGTGTTTATAATCCTTAACTAACTTGTTATATTTCTACAAATATAATATTATTCGATGTTACCCGAGATTTTATCAGAAATGGAAAAAGAAAAGACAAAAAATACATATGCATGTAATATTTATGGGAGCCCAATTGACTTCACACTTACCTATTTGTGCAACAGAAATTGCACCCCATCGATCTAGCATCGTTACAAACAACTGTCACTGAATAGTTATAGTTTATAGCTTAATCGATTATGTACTCGATTTCACAATCTACAGAAAAGTAATTCTACTCTAAACGGAATGTAACGTTAACGAATTTCAGATAAACAAATCATGATTATATTCAAGCAAGATTACCGTACAAATTAGTAACGGACAATGACAACTTACCAGTACGTTTCGAGTTCAAGTGACCATAAAATCGACTCAAGTCGAGCGCCATGACGGAACGCGGAAAAACAACGCAAGCACTCAGGGCGAGGCTAAGCGCAGCCACACTAGTGCAAAATCTTTGAACCATTCTTAGCCGGTGTAGCCCGTTAACTAATCTCGATAAACGAGTGTTCACGCACTCTATGCGTTTCGTTGGCTAACAGTGAAACAATGACGGAACTACGCTCTGGAATGTCCGAAATCGTGAACCTGAAGCTTGTTTCAGGCTACCTAAAAGCTAAAACTCGAAATAACAGTCGTTGACACGCTGATCCCTCGATGAACAATACGAATACGATTGTCTGCCTTCACTTTTCCTGCTTTAACTTTTCTCCTTTCACAGCCACCCTCTATCTCTTTTCAACACGAGTGGCTGGTGCGTGACACGGGGTGCACAAGCACTGTGAACACACCTGCCTACCTTACGTATCATACATGCCATGCTAAGTACGTTATTATAATCCCTACTCTTCCAGAGACACCTCTATTTGAAAAGGTGGGAGAGAACGTAGGATCAATCGTCCAAATCGGACAACAGGACTCGCTGAATGTGACCAATGAAATGGGCGAGATCAATGTACATACTACCCTGGAACACCTACGCGACCCTTTGCTACGTCGCATCGATTTTCAACCCCCTTGTGCCTGTAGTAACTTTTGTTTATCGTTACATACATACATACATATATAATGCTGCGTTTACGCAGGTAGAATAGTATGGCGTGCGTTATCCTCATGGAAATAGGGTAATGGATTCACTAAATTTCGAGGAAATCCCCCATTTAGTTAAATTAACGCGCAACCCTGAACAACTTTTGTTAAGAACTTCTCGCGGTTAGACATTTTCCCTCACTATTATATATACATACTTACATATGTATATACATTAATATTCAATTCGGTTTTTTTTCTAGGCATTACTATACAGATGCAGATAATTTTATTCGGTATAATTTATATACATAAAATTGTATGAATTTTTTTCTATAATTAAGAGCAGTTACAAGAATATTTTATAAAATGTGTAATAATATAATATAGATAACTCTGATATATCCATATAGATAAAGTAAAATATTCCATATTTTTCAAATGTTTACGTTATAATATTTGTAATAATTTGATGTAACATGAATCATTACCGCGATAACTTCGTATCGTATATGTATACACTACACACATACATAACCTGAAGAAATATCAATATATATTATATATATTACGTATCTATTTCAAGTACCCATGCAAGGTTTAAATAATAGATTGTATATATCTACAAAATGGGGTTAATAAAATAATTATGACGAAATACAAATGCCATTTATTATGCTCGTTGCATGGATGGAAATGATAAAAGATCGGATAAATAGATGAAAATGTATTAAAGAAATTTTAAAATAAAAAGATTACAGTATGGAGGATTTAAAGTCTAAATTTTTGGTCTTATTAATAAGCAGGTAATCAACCTTATACTACTATTATTATAACTAAACATTATTTATTTATGTGATCAAGACCTGAGTACAACTATTTTCTTTCTTTCATCTTCTTATTCTTTAGGTTATGTTGCTTGATTTTCAATATGTTTTTTATGAAATGTATATTGTATATTGTATATAGTTTATATTATTGTTCAGAATACAACCAAGATTCCACTTATGGGTTTACATCCGGATCTCCTCGATCCATCTGAATCTCAGAAACTGGATAACATACAATCAGAAGTTGATCAGTCGACAGGGAATGAACCTATTCCTGACCAAGATATATTAGAATCCATAGAAAAGATTTATTTTAATACAGACCACAATTTTGATGCCTCTAGATACGAATTAGAAAAGCAACCAAAAGTATTGCATCCAAAGAAATTGAAAAAAGTTATAAGAAATTGAAACAGCAACATCAAGTTGTATCAAGAAAGTTTTACAACTTATTTACAGAGCAAACTGCTTGTAAGAAAGAATTTGACAAAATTTTGTTGATACAAGAACAATTGGCAAGATGTATTAGAAATATGTAGAATGGGAAGGGCAGATCTTAAATTAGCTGAAAGACAGTTTACAACAGCTAGCTTAGGAATATTAGCAAATTATCAAAAAAGACAAATTGTAGAAGAATTGTTGAATAATTTGAATACCATAAAAACATTGGTAAGTATTTTTTATTTTAATTTGGATCATTCATTGTATGAAAATATAATAAAATAATAATAATAATAATAATAATAATAATAATAATATATTTTTTAGCAACGTACGGAGATCGTTGCAAGAGCTATTAAATGAAAAAATTATCCCGAGCAATCTCATTACTTTTAGAATGTCAAAGTGCTGCGCAAACTTATAAACATTTTCACTGCATTGCTGCTTTTAAACGGAAATTACAAGACATTTTAGAACAAGCAGAGGAAGCTTAGATGTTACGCTCTCAAAGATGGTACACAGTTCGATGTAACGATATACACGTCCATACAAGAAGCTTATACTCTTTTAGGAAAAACTCAATCGGCAATGGATCAGCTGCATATGCACTTCACCGCTGCAATTCATAATACTGGCTTTGCAGTTGTTCATTCCTTACGCAGGTGGTGACACGAAGAGGCAATACAAGCAGCTTTGTCAGTCGGTGCCTCGTGAATGTTGCATCGCTTGTCTAACAGAATTGTGTAAATCATTGTGGACGATATTAAGTTCTTACTATTTGATAGGTAAATTGGCACAATACTCAAGAGAATAAGCTCAAGTTTGACATTAAAGATGTGGAAGAAACTTTTAATCAACAATATGTAAAGCATAAACTAGAAAACAGTATGATTCGAGTATGGCATGACGTAGAAATAAAAATATCAATATTTTTAATGAATGTCGATTTAACTTACATTAAATTTGACAGTTTGTACAAGTTTTAGATATAGTTAACAGGTTAATAGAAATTGGAGAAGAATTGTGTGGCTTTAAGTCAGGAAAACTTGCAAGAATCGAGTAAGGAAGCAATCCTTGTCATATTTGTCCCCACTATCATGCATCAAGGCTAGATGAACTTAGAATATTTTTAGAGAACGATGGATGGGAGCTGTGTCCTGTTAACCTAATTTGTAGCAACGCAATTCAGGAATTCAAAAGTTTAAAACCATCGCTCAATAGTTGTAAAGTTTGGAACAATGTAGACAATTCTAACGTTAACGAGAATGAATAGTACCATGGGAATAGAATGGATTCAAAAATATTTAGAAGGAGGCACGTCTCCGTTTGCCATAGGTTTAGATGATACGATGGATGAAGATATTTTGATAAACAGCGAGGGTATGACGATATTTTTATAATACTAGCAGTTATTATTTCGTCCTTATAATATATTTTATATTTTATATGTATAATTTTTAGGATAATTCACCAGCCTATTTTTCCGATGAAATCCGACCGACGATATTCCTGATGATTGAAACGGGAATACGTGACGATTCGGATCACAAGTTAAAACTAATAAAAAAAAATGTAAATTGAAGCAATCAGGACCTATGGTTACAAAAACCACGCTAAGCATATTGCGTGTTTGCGGAAAGTATTTACAGATGTCTAGACTTTTGCGTTCACTCGCCGGTCAATGTCATACAAAGTATGATACAATTTTATGAATTATGCTTTTATACGGTACATTTATTCTTCACCTCGGATCTTGTAAGTTTCCACTGCTCGTTGGTCATAAATGAAAATTAATTAATTATCAATAATAAATAATCATCTTTTCCAGCAAATAAATAGTGACTCTTTATACAGTCCAAAATTGAAATTGTCATTGGCAAGAATTAAAGAGAACTTGATCATTTGTGAAACTGATACCGAAGATAATATTAAGTTAAATTCGGATAAAGTGCGACAACCACAGCTTTCTTCTATTGTAAATTTACACAAACCAGAAGAACTGCACGGTCTAATGGAACGTATTGTCGCAGTGGAATCTCTAATATTTTTAGGACAACAATACGAAAGTTTAAAACCCTATTTGGAACATTTAATCGGTGCTAGTCCACAACGTGGTTTCCTTCATCAATTTTATATGCAAACGATAGCATCAACGGTAGATCTAAGGAAACCAGTGTATATGGCTGTCGCGTCGCAAGACTTTGATGTGGCAAATATCTTAAATTAATGAATAAAGTTAACTGGGAGGTAACGGATGTTATTCTCAACATAGTGGATATATTGACACATTACTTCAGGTATTTATTCTTTCGTTGTACAAATCAAAAGTTTTCAAACTCTTACAATGAAAAATTAATGTTATACATAGGATATATGTATTTTAAAACGAAAGATTGAGTGACATTGGAAGTTTGTCTTCCTTTAGCCGATCAAGTATTATAATGCTATTTGGGAAAATATTGCCCAACTAATCACCCATACTTTAGTCGAAGGGGTATGTACCGTTTTTAAACAATCTACATGTACTTTACTCTATAATAACGTTTATACCTATAAAATTTTTAATCACAGATATTCTAAGGCTAAAAAATGTACAAACGGAGGTAGAGCATTGATGCAACTTGATTTTACACAGTAAATCAAAGTTGAGGACGATAACTGGTTTAAGACCGATGCGCATAGAGAATACGTGAATCGTATATTAAAGCCTATTATCTTCCAGAAAATCGTTTAGAAAAATGGATAAAAGAGCATAAGGTATTTAAACACTCTATAGATAGACGCAATTATCTTATACGTATTACTGACGATGAATTAAAATTTATCTTCTTAATATTTACTTTATAGGAATATTCTATTAAGCACTTGATCGGTTTGATTTCTTCAGGCATGTCAGAATAAACAAAAAAACTCGGCAACGTTTATAGCGTCTTATAGAAGAGCAGCGACCCGACTAGATAGCATAGAGCTATACATTACAGCACAACTAAGATTATGTTGAAATAGAAATTACATAAAATATCATTTTTTTTAAGTACTAACAGAAACTTATTAGAAAGATTTTTTTTTGTTTTTTTTTGCATCCCTATAGTAAGTCAGCTAATTGAACAATTCATGTTGCAAATACTAGAACATAGTTTCATATAATTGAAGATATATAGTGATAAAATTCAAAATCTTTAATTCTAATCTAACCACATCGTTAAATAGTATAAACGAATCTCACAACCGAAACTTTTAATTAGATACATGTTATATTATTATTATGGAATGTACAAATTTATTATTGAAATCTCGAACGTATTAAGCAAGATACTGAATAAAAGATATTAAGACATTTTAATCTCAAACATTAGTGTTACAGCATCTGTTAACAGATATTATTTTATATTTGATCTTTTAATTTAATTATTATGAAGCAAAGTAATGTAAATAATTTTTTAATCATCGTTCATTTTATAGTTATTACATATAAAATATAATGATTGAAAATATTTTGTTAAATACATAGATATACATAAATATATTGTTATGATTTAATATCTTTTAATTATACAATGCTATCTTTCCATTTGAAATGTTTATTTGAACACGTGGAATCTTATATTTTGAGACAGTACTGTTATAATTTAAAGGTGTCTTTATTATACAAATAATAATAATAATGATAATAATAATAATAATAATAATAATATACAAGTACATATATTTTTTTCTGGGTTTGTCAGTTTCCAATTTTGTAAAAATTATTTACTATAGCGTAAACATACAGTATATTTTACTAGAAACCAAAAAAATTCTGCTGCACCTTTTCATCAGTTGCTATTCATGAAAATATTTAAAATTCTGGCGCGTTTGATAATCGTTACAAAATTATCTGGAATAATTATCAATTAACACAAGTATTGTACGATATGTGTTGTAATCCATTTCAAGCGAATTTTGTAAAATAAAAAAAAAATAAAAAAAAATTTGAAAATCTTTATAAAAAGTAGAATAATTCCTTCAGGTAGGTGCGTTAAGAACTCTCTGGCTAGTAGTGTAAGTCAGCGTTCTTAATCCTGAAATTGGGCTAATATAAGGACAGTCGCACCTCCTAAATCTACGTATTCGTTCTGTAAAAGACATATGAAACACGATTTTTGAATAATTTTTTTGTTAATTATATAAAACGAATATCAATCTATGGAGTACTAAGATGTTAAGAAACGCTGACAATTGTATTGAAGTAACCGATTTTCTTCTTTACTCCAAAGCGTTTTATATCGAGCCCCTGCATTCTGAATGGCCCCTGTTAAAACAAATTGTTGGAAAATGTAGAGGATATATGTCTATGAACAATTGAACAATACTAAATGCTTATTTTGACAATAAATTTAGCTGAAAAATGTTAATTGCTGGATATTATGGGTTGAGGATGTGATCTTTTTAAGCAAAATCGAATTCTCATACTGTACATGTGTCTTCATTGATTCATACTGAGCAGAGAATGAATAAATATGTGCTATTAGATGAAATTCACCTTTCTGTCTTTGTATTGAAAACATTACTAAAAATATCTACTTCAAATTATTTATCGTTTGTTGTAGGATTCACTTACTTCAGGCTTTGGATATTTCTCAAAGAAATTTGTACTCTACGGTTATAAAATGTTTCTTACGTATTACAATGCCTCTCTACGATAATTATAAAGACAATTTTAATTATTTCAATTGGATAACATCTATAATGCAAACTAGATTTTCATTAGTTATAAATTTATTTACTATTAATGAACCTTATATCACGGAGTATTAGTTTCTGAGTTTAAATAAAGCTTATTGCCAAAATTTACTTGATTATTAATATCAAAATACATTTTTCTTTAAACAATAATTATTCTCCAGTAAAACTATAATATTTGTATATTATAATTATTTTGTATTTCTTCTGTTTTTAATCTGAAGGAAAACAAACATGACACAACGTTATAATAATTTTATATGAGCACAAAAGTTAATAATATATAGTATAAATACATGTAACCATAGAGCACTGTTTAATACTAGAAACACATTAAACTAAAAATTACATTAATTCTCTTTCCAAAGCCTGTTTATGGCTTTAAATATCAGTTAATTACTTTGCACATTATATTTCATCAAATACGATACTTAAACGTTAATGGTACGGATGCCGAGAAAAAGAATCTGACGAACTTATATTTGTAATAATCATCATTGTTCGTTTTATGTAAAAGTAGTACAATTTGTTAAAATTCTAGTATCTTAATGTAAATGTGGAATGCAATACAACATTAATATAGAAACAGAGTGAAAGGAGTAACTCATCGGTATTACTCTGTTTTTAATACTATGCAAGTACAAAACTTGTAGAAAACAAGAAATTCAGTGATGATTTAATTTTGTTTCTTTAATCAATAATGCGAATATTGATAACTATATGTTCCACTCTTATTCTACACATTGTTTTACGTATTAAAAGAAAAGAAAAGAAAAGAAAAGAAAAGAAAAGAAAAGGAAAAAAAATAAATAAACAAAGTGATATAAAATGCGAATAAAACATTGTCTGACTCTTTTCCTTCTGACCTAATCCTAGTTTTGCGTTATTCAATCGCTTAACGTGTAAAAAACATTGGCAGATTTAATGTAGTTACGTTAATAGTAACATTGTTCCTGTTTTCACGTTTCTTTTTTTTTTCTTTTTTATTTTGTTTCTTTTTGAGCTGGTATTTATTGAACCCCATGGCTTACCATTTGTGCGTACTGAACAACCCGATTTGTATGTATAAGTGTACCCTTATACGTTAAATATTTTCATTAAATTTTAATGAAATTAAAGATAAAAATGCATATCAAACTATCAAAAGCTTTCCGAAAACGGGCCGATTGATATACAGTTTAAAAAAAGTTATCCAATTGGAAGAAGACAATTGTTAAAAAAGGACAAATGAAAACTGTTAATACATATAAAGAACAAAGTTGTAAGAAAGATTTGTCAATGAATAATATTTGGTGCTATATAAAGCCACTAATGTAAGTGCTTTGAATGTTTACTCACATATATCAACGGGATTATATGTATGAATATTATGTAATACATATTATATAGCACTGACAACAATCAGTGAAGAATCAAATTGTGTCCACCCTTTGGGCAATTTACTTTTAACGAATTATAATATAAATGAGAAGTTTTATACTGCAAAGATCATTATTTCTCTTTTGTTTAATGCATCCCTTGATACCACAAGTGGTTCACCATAATTTTTTATAATTGCTCCATACCGCGATACGAGCAAGTATGTATATATGTGTATATATATATATATATATATAATATATATAAATACATATAAATTATAATGAAATGCTGAACGTGATAATATTAATAATAATATTGCATTACTATTTCCACGAACTTTAATAAACAGTTAATAACAAAGTTTATACCATTTGGTACTTTGATAAATTTCTATTTGTATTATTACTCCTAGTACTGGAATGCACCATCCAATATTAATGGTTATTTACATTTCTGTTATATACTTAAAGTGATCGTTTCTCCTATGATCACAGATCATTATCAGTTGCATTATAGAGCCTCTACATGATAAATAAAAGTAAAATACAAAGCAAACGTACATTCCTGGTATGTAGTTAATTGATGAAAAATAAATATTTGCTCATAATTTATGATTACTGGTCAACCAAGTAAGGCCTTCGTAAAGCCCATCTCCAGTTGTGGCACATGATGGTTGACATACCAATTCCTGTCTCGTATCCTAGTTAAACCCCAGCTTTTCTTGTATCTCGTGTGGTTTCATTGCTAAGAAAGTTAATAAATGATATAAAGTACAAATTATATATGAAATATATTATGAAATAATATATAACGATCAAACGTTCTATATTCACCATCTGGAAGATCTTGTTTATTTGCAAAAATTAAAATAATAGCATCTCGCATTTCTCTATCGTTTATAATTCGATGAAGTTCTTGACGCGCTTCATCGATTCGATCTCTATCGGCGCAATCTACTACAAAATAAGACCTGCGTTCAGTATAATAATGACGCCAAAGTGGACGTATTTTATCTTGTCCACCTACATCCTAAAACACAATGAATCATTAGAAATTTAAAAGTTTCAAATACTTTGTACAGACATTTCAAATAGTACTACCCAAACATTGAACTTAACATTTTTATAGGTAACTGTTTCTACATTGAATCCTACCGTCGGTATAGTAGTTACAGATTGCCCTAATTAAGTTTATATAGTATTGCTGATACGTAATTAAGGAAATGTTACAAAGTAAACACAGAATTCCTATTTAATTAAAAAGTCTCATACACAAAGAAGTATTGTATATACGAAGGATACTAGTTTTACCAGCAGCATCCAATCCTAGCATAAGAATTCGCATCTCCTTGTTGCCAAAGATTTTTGACAACAATTTGCCCATCTTGCCAGCTGCTTTCTAGGCACCTGGCACCTACATTTTATAAATATTACCATTTAATTTTAATAGGAATATGATCTCTTGGTTCATGAAATTTTTATGTATCGTAATATGATGTTTTATGAAAACTACTCGAGTCTTTGTTAACATACGTCTAAAATACTTAACAATATTGTTCTTCATTATTTTAAGAACTTTTGTAAAAAACATTGAAAATAGTACATATATACATACAAGTAGAACATTTTATGAATTTCTAACCTCTATATAAAATTTGTTGTACTCTGAATTAAGAGCAACAGTTTAATGAACTATGCAAATGAAATATTACTGAAATAAGAAAAATTCAAGGACATTTTTTATAACTCATCAAAATCTCACAAATGAAATTTAAATAAACATATATTGGTAAAGTCATAGCATTATAAATAAATGTGGGATGTATTCTGGCAATAGTTGAATTTATTGTAAAAATTTGTGATAAGATGATATCTGAATGAGAAAGTACCCAACAGTTGTCACGACAAACAGATTAATTGGTCGTGCAACTTGCATGACAATCGATGAGGAATTTTTGAAAAAATCCTTCAAGTCAGCAATATCAAAGGAGTGTGTACTTGAAGCAAACACGAATGTAACTCACCGAAATACATTTACAAAAAGCGAATACTTTATCATGAACGCGTAGATATATCACATCACTACACATAACTTATTATTACAGCCGTAATATCGCTACAGCATTACCAGAAACGTTATTTAGGTAGGTGCAGCATGATGTCTCTTCGTAAGTTACAAGCAAACACGCATGCATGTAACTTGAACGAGATATTCAGATTACTTTTGGATGCATTCAATTCTGACAGAGAATTTCGAGCGCCACCACATGTTACGAATTATTACTAATTCGTTATTGGCAGCACATTTAAAATTTTGACATTTCATTATAATTCAACTTGATTTTATGTTTTTCTCGATACTACATAATTATACGAAATAAACTTTGAATAAACTGATGATATATGTATAAGTAGTTGCGTAAATAAGTGCATGTAAAATTTACAAAATACTTTGTAAATTTAAATATATTTCCTACTTAAACACAAATAAAACAATTAAAATTAATAAATGCATACACTTAGAGGCTATTGTAAACAAACTTTAATTTGTCTTCATTCAAAATATGTATGTATGTATATCTTATAAATTTTATTATGCGTTTTTTAATCCTAGTATACGCATGCGCGTATGAGTAATCAACTGATCAACAAAAAGTTAATATTTTTTTTTCGATAAATTATATCAAATTTTACAATTTTTTTATAACTATCTTTGATATTATGTGTCTTTAATCATGAACATTTTCTACCCCGATAAAAAGATGTTACATAAGGAAATAAATGATAAATAAATCGCAAATAAATTACAATCTTTTTTTTTTTTTTTTAGTTTAATATTAAATTCACTGTTATTTAATAGACAAATGCGAATTAATGTTGATGTGTTTATACAGTACCAACACATCATACGTGCATAACACTATACACATAGCATACATATGTATACATATATATATGCATAGGAATGTAAGGTTGCCTTTCGTATCTTCACCTCCAACCTTTCACTTTTCCTCTGTATCCTGCATTGGTGGTAAGAGATGATTTTAATAGTTTTTATAAAAACATTGGAATATTTTAATTTCCTAGTTGTGTCTTATTGATAGACGGCTACACAAATCGTTAATAACATTGCGCTTTAAGAACAAGGTTACGATCTTGGTATTTGATTGAAGCTGTATAGGAAAATAAACATGATTTTTCACGGTCGGTGTACGTTTGTCCAAACAAAATATGCTAGAGAAGAAAAGGAGAACTACAAGAGGCTGGAAGGGCGAGAGGGGCCGATAAGAGAAATCAAGTCAAACGTGCTACGTGGAATCGTGAAAGTGAAGGTGCACTTCACTCTACCTGAGTTGGGTTAGGTTTCTTTAACTGGGCGTAACCGAGAACGTTATAATGGAATCTCTTCGAACGAAACTGGCCGAGTATGGCCAAGAACACTTACTCAAATTCTGGGATCAGCTGTCAGATAAAGAAAAAGATTATCTTTATCAGGACATCTCCAAGTTGGACCTTATGGAAGTGACATCATATTTTCAAAAGGCAATGTATGCTTCATCTTGCATGCTTAAAAATACCTTGGATGATAAAGTATCTCCTATACCTAAAGAGAGTATCGCGTCAATCAAATCTACCAATAAGAAGCAGCTCAAAGCATACGAGAAATTAGGATTACAAGAGATAGCTAATAGTCGTGTAGGTGTATTGCTTATGGCTGGTGGCCAAGGTACTCGATTAGGAGTATCTTATCCTAAAGGCATGTACAATGTTGGATTACCCTCAGGAAAAACTTTGTTTCAACTACAAGCTGAAAGAATACTTTGTTTACAAATATAGCAGAAAATGAATGTGGGAAGAGAGGAGAAATAACCTGGTACGCATATTGTTTAAACATACTCGATGATCGATGAATTGTTTATACGTGAAACAATTGAAATACTGGCGATTTTATTGTTAGGTACATATTAACCAGCGAAGCTACTCATGATACAACTCTTAATTTTTTATGTAAGCATAATTATTTTGGTTTAAAAAGAGGTAAATGTTAGAGCTTTCAAGCAGGGTATGTTGCCCGTGTTTTACATTTGATGGAAAAATCATTTGGACGAAAATATAAAGTTTCAAGGCACCGGATGGAAATGGAGGTTTATATAGAGCTCTGACAGTAGAAGGAATATTGGATGATATGGCACGACGTGGAATCCATAGTGTGCACGTTCATTCAGTTGATAACATTTTGATGAAAGTAGCAGATCCTGTTTTTTTAGGATACTGTCTATCTTCGTCTACCGATTGTGGAGTTAAAGTTATAGAAAAATCTTCACCGAATGAATCGGTTGGAGTTGTGTGTAAAGTACGTTTGTATAATACGTTTGTATTATTAATACTATTACTATTACTATTACTATTGTTACTGTTACTCTTATTGTAGGTGATGGTATCTATCAAGTCGTTGAATACAGTGAAATTTCAAAAGAGACAGCTGAATTACGTTAATACGATGGACAACTAGTATACAATGCTGCAAATATATGTAATCATTATTTCACTGTAGACTTTTTACGTGCAGTTGCTAATACTTATGAACAGGAAATGGATCTTCATATTGCTAAGAAACAAATCCACATACGTTGACGATGATGGGAATAGAGATTTACCTACATCTCCAAACGGCATTAAAATTGAAAAATTGTATTGATGTGTTCAAATTGCCAAAACAACTAGCGGTCTGGGAGGGAATTCGCGAAGAAGATTTTAGCCCTCTTAAAAACGCCGATTCTGCTGGTCAAGATTGTCCAAGCACTGCACGTACGATGTGCTTAAGCTACACAAAAAATGTTATTAAATGCTGGAGCATCAAATGTGATAAACGACGTAGAGGTATCTCCTCTATTGTCGTATGCAGGAGAGAACTGAGTCATCTAAAAGGACAATCGTTTGAAGGTCCTTACGTAGTGGAATAATTCAATTGCGTTAACATATTTTGAGACATTATCACGTAATGAGATTATTTTCATACTTGTCAATATAGTCTTAAAATTATCATAAAAATATGATTTTTACTTTTCTGTGATTTAATGATAAAATTTAGGTTAAAAAGATTTTAATGCTTTATGTACATTTTGTCTTAGTAATACAAAGACATTATTTAGATTAAAATTAATTATGAAATTCAAATCGCGTTATGTATATGATTTTCGTATAAAGAAAAAATAGATTTAAAGCAATATTTGCATAAATATTTTAACATTCCTCATGTTCTTAAGTATTACATTATTTGTAATGTTTTTAATTGTACCATAAGTATCGAAAATTTATAGTTGTAAGAAACATAATAAAATTTCTGTATTTTGACAATATTTATACTATTTTTATATAATTAGTGTGAACACAATAAAAAATTCAAAGGATTTATATAGGTATGTACATAAGTGCATACATAGTATGTACTTCATACTTTCGAATGATTTGCACCCATATCTTTTTATGTTTATTCCTAGTTTATTAACAAGCATCAAATGTACATACATATCTGTCTGTGCAAAAGATGCATTCAACATTACATTTGTAAAAACATAATTCAATGATACATGCATACATGCATATATAGGCATTTCCAAGGAAACTGCAATATTACATACATATTTATGTAAGTAGGTACATACATAAATACATACAGGGATGTGACACCCCACCACTTGAATATAAATGTTTCTAGAAACTAAGGTTTTGAGAATTCCTATTGGTACTTTGTAATTCCCTTTTGTAACTTAATGCATATAGGTTGGTATCCTGTAATAGGTCACTTTGAATTTGAATCGTTAAAGAAAACGGTTGCTGTACAAGAAAGTGTAAATGTATATAAAGCACTAATCATGTAAAAAACGAATCATGTCTACTAATATAGAAGAAATTGCCAAATTTTATATGAATGTAATTTGTATGATAAAAGTTATGAAGAAGGATTTGATGTGATTGAAAATAATTCTATAGAAGATGTGAAGACAGACATTGAAAAATTGTTTGCAATTTACAGTGTAACATAGGAAGTGTTGAATATGCAAATCTAAATAAAATGTTGGCTGTTTGTTATTTAAAGGTATTACTGATCGTTATATTGTACTATTATTAAAATATAAATCATGTTTGTAATTTGTAGATAAATAATGAACTGAAAGCTATATGTCACCTAATCGAGTCGCCTGCAGTGAACTTCGTCAGCATATACTGCACAGATATGTAAAACAAGAGATGCGTGAGTCAATTTTAAATTCACAGCAGGTTTATGGACTTAAATCTTCTTATGTTGAATTCAACATAAATAATACAAATAATGTAGATAATTTACAACAATGCTCTGTGATCTCCCCAAAGGTAAATTATTAAAAGTATAATTTAAATGTTATAAATACATTAAATACATGTGTATCTTTTTTCATGTATAGAATGGTATGTAATTCAAATCACTAGCCAGTACAAGTCTCCAAGTATTTCTGAATATAACAAAACATTAAAATCCAATGCACGAGATACATCTACCATATTACAACAGGAACTGAGGAATCAAAACCGATATGTATAACATTACCAAAACCTAAATTAGATTCTTCATATGATATCTGTTACGAAATTCAGAGTTGCTTTCTAGTAATAGATCAGAACTTGAAGCTACTTATACAAACAGTGAATTGTATTGGAAAATGAGAGGGAGGCAAAACATAAGTATGAAGGTATTTCAATCTTTCCTAAGTGTATTTCTACTAAATTCCATTACCATGGAATCTTTTATGCACTTGTTGTATATGTAGTACATGTTTAAGACTGCTATACAACGCATTAGAACATTCATGGTTACGAGAATGGAGAGTTTTGTTTATGGCAGATCCGATAGACAAACAGGATTTAGTAATGGACATTTCACAAATGATTGATAAACTTATATCTGGTTGTAGAAGATTGTAAGTAAAATTTTGAATTAATAACTTTTTATGTTTTTAACCATCCTATTTATTAATTATTTGCCACAGGAAAAATATGCCGGAAAGGTCTAGATGGTTGTTAAAAAAAATTGCACTAGCAGCATGTTTTCTTACAAGGGAAGAAATAGCCCGTGCGGTAATGTATGTGTTACCCGATCATGACAGACTTGCTAAGAATATTATATTGTCTATATATGGACAAATTATCCTGTATAGAAGAATGAAAGATGCAATTAGAAAAACATTAGTGTGATTGTTGATGAAGTAAGTTTGTAATCTTGTCATCATAAAATATGATGATAACAATCTTAGTATTTTCTAGCACATGGATTATATACCATTTTGAATCTATGGAAATTTTGAAATGTCATCCTGTTACTCGTTTTCCATCACTGCATATTGCATATGCTTTATTTAAAGAACATGAAGTACAATGGAAAATGGCTGTAAGATAATAAAGTTAAAAATGATATGGGTACCTGTATAGTCAATCCATCAGGTAATTGATTAAAATGGAAAACCGTATGAGATTGTTCATTGAATATTGGTTACCACAATGAAAAGCTGGTATAACGTTGAAACCTCGAGAAGACGTTTTTGAAGATGCATTAATTAATCATGATATATAATGTAAGATTATTTTGGGTTGTTATTATTTCATTATTTACACAATGTCAAAGATACAATGTTTCTAGGTATAATGGCCATGGTAATGGAATGCAATACTTACCAGGAGAACAAATTGAAAACTCAGGGTGAAATCAATTGTTTTATTATTTGGCTGTAGTAGTGTAAAATTACTTACAGTAGGAGGACGTTATCCTCCGTATGGCATTTCAAATCAATACTTAATAGCTAGTAGGTAAAATACAAGCTTTTACAAATAAGTTGAACGAAATTACAAACAAGTAAGTTCATATTAAATATTTGATATCTTATTTTTAGTCCGTGTGTACTCGGTATGTTGTGGGAAGTTACAGATGCGGATATCGATAAAATGACTACAAATTTTATTAGTAACTGGATTCCATCACCGCTAAATAGGCCGTGGACTGATGTAGATATCAATATGTGGTGTGCGGGTACTTTAAGTTAGTATACAAAATTACAGAGTATCCTCTATTTCTTTATTTTTCAATTTTACTTTATTATTACAATAATTTTTCATTCGATTAGAATTTTTAAAAATACACCAAACAGCACACAAAACGTGCCTATAGAACCTGAGATGTTAAGGGCAGTAGCAAAATCCAAAAATGTCTGTTCTCAATACATGACTGCAGCTGCGATAGTAGTACGAGGACTACCAGTAAAGTTAATTTAAATTGTAAATATAAAAACGATATGAACATTAATTATATATAGTTGTAAAAATGCTGATAAAAACTTTTTTCTTTGTAAAATGTTTCGTAGTTTTGATCGCTGATTACGTTCAACGCGTGCCCTAAGAAATAGTATTGTCTTTAGTCACATGATTATTTGCGGCTCTGGCACGGAACTGGAAATATTCTTGTGAGGTAAACTTGACCTCCGTTAATATATAATTCGTCTTTAACAATTACCTCTTCACCGAGTACCGTTTGTACCCTCCATTCGTACCCAACGTCCTACAACGCTTCTCCTCCTACGATGGCACCTATCATAGTAATGTATCATATATATATTTGTTTAGAAACATGTATTAATACTGACGTCGAATAAGTATTATATGTTCACAGATTTTAATACTAAAATTTATAGCCATAATAAAATAAACAGATGTCATTGAATCTTAAATAATTTAAATCATATTGTTTTGGAAATTTACCCATCTAGCCATGCATGCTCTTTTATTACAGCTGCCTTAAGAATGGTGCTCCGTTTGATGCAACATCCATCAGATAACACACACCAGGACCAATTGTAACATTTGGTCCAATTCTACAATCTTTACCAATTTTTGCTGTTTCATCTATTAAACATTTCCTACAACACCTGGACCAGAGTACAATTTTTCTGGAATTTCTGTCTTAAAGATGTCAGGTACATACTCATTCCTATACAAAACATACAGAGTAGCACATACAAGCAATACGTACAAAAATATATTAAAATATGAATTTATACCTTTGAGGAAATCTTTCGGTTGTCCTACATCCATCCAAAATCCTGTTAATTCCATTGCAAATAATTCTCCATCTCGTGCCATATGGGGAAAGACTTCTTTTTCTATTGCTTGTAGGCGTTAGCTCTATTCTTTTTAAGACACTTGGGTTAAAATCTACATACCTATAAAATTTACAATTAAGGTAACAAAATGATAAAGTTTGAGAAACTATCAATTTTTTAATTCGATATCAAAAACTGAGTACCTGCATTAATTTTATTAGAGATAAATTCTTGTGGTTTTTCTACAAAGCTCTCTATCTTTCCATCGTCGCCAAAACAACTACACCATATTTTGATGGTTCTTCAACTTTAGTACCAATTATAGTCCCTTCTTTACCATGATTTTTATGAAATTCTAATAACTGCCTGAATGGAAAATCACAAATGATATCAGAATTTAATACAAAGAATGGTTCATCCCCTGAACACAAAAGGTCATGTACAAGTGCAAGCGGGTCCTGCAGTACCAAGCTGGTTCTGGCTCGTGTGAAAATATTAAACGTACTCCTAACTTTTTAGCTTCTCACCTAAATCTTTTTCCATTTCTTTCCGCCACGATAAGATACAGCTAATATTACTTCTTTTACATTTGTTTCTACTGAAATTCAAAGATTATAATAAATATGTTTATAAAACAAATATGTTACAGGAGCATTCCATTGTACCAGAGCTTCTAATTTGATGTAAAAGCATCGGCTTATTAGCAAATTCAACCAATGGTTAGGTCGACATTAATGTAAGTGGTTCTTAATCTAGTTCCATATCCACCAACAAGAATTACTGCTCTCATTGTCCTAATTTCTTTCTTTTTCGTTGCATTACCCACTAACGATTTGATTCATTGTGTTATCACACAGGGTAAGAAAAAATTTTATTCTGTAAGAATAATATTCATGAAATTAAAAAGAATGTGAAAATAGAAATTAATAATTTTATTAGATAGTGTAACTTCATACGTAAAATTCTATTCGTAATTTTTGTTTTTTACAAATGCATAACTTTCAAAAAAAAACTAAGTTTGTATTAAAACACAACACGATTAAATCAACTATATATTTACTAATATTTATTTGTTAAATGTATTTCGTTATTAAGAATTTAATAAACATACATACAATAACATATGTAGCATCCACATATTAACACACTGGAGTCAAAAACAATTATTACTAATGAATATTGCCACGTAGGATTGTAATATCACGTAGATGTTACATATGTATGCACATAAATAGTGACACATGCACGCGATAAGAATACACGTATAATTATTAATACTAATGCAATCACACAATATCCCTTGTTACATATTATAGATGTATTTACGATGTTATTCTTATCGAAATTTCTATCTTTTGCCGTTCAGTAAATTTTAATACAATTGATATTGAACTATGTCATCTACCGTCAATAGTAACCATAATAAGCGCCATACTATCCCTTATTTGTCATACATATGACATAATTTAGACGAAAACTTAATATAATATAAAATGAAATGTAAACTGTAATTGAATGAAAAAAAAAAACGAAATCCGTATTTTTTTATTTATGCAAATTTGATATAACAAGTTCTTGATAATTAATATGATATTTTTTTAAAGATATGTATAATATATATTGTATATACATACATGCAGGTTATGCTATGAGTTATGTTTACCTTGTTTAAATATTTTGCTTTTGATCATCTTTTTTAATTTCACGGACCGGTCAAACGAAAATGTAAGTAGTTATTGATTTCTTTGAAATCGTTTGTCATGTCTTTTCAAGAATTTTCCAAGTTTTCGCTGTTAAAATGTTGTGCATGGATGTAAAATCGATCTTAATGGCATTTATAGTTAAATGTAATATATAAAAGATGTATGTACAATACATATATCGTATTAATTAGAAAGACTAAATGAGAAATGTTAAACATAAAACGTGAAAGCAACCATATTTTGTGCACATTTCATATATGCTAAAGCGAATTTTCATTAATAGTGAATTGTAAAATGTTTAGAAATTTAATAAAACCAATATTAGGTTGAGTCGTCGATTGAAAATCGGTGCTTAACGATATTGGTTTACGATATAGCCGCAAGATGGCATAATAGATGCGACGCTGCTTTTGACGTTCGTGTATGAGTTTGTTGTTTTTGGTTCCTTCTACTTTGAAAACGGTAGGAAGTAAAAATTGTTGGTACGGTGCTTAGTCCTCAATAGTTTAACTGAGGATGTGGTGGAAAGAGTTAAGTTCAGTAGAAGAGATTCAAGTAAAAAGAATAGCAATTTCGAGTACATAGTACGCGAGACACACACGAGGTTCCCGCGATTGGCTAGTTTTATGAAACGACGATGGCTCCGTGAGGAGAGAACATGCTGCGACGCAAGCCGAGAGCCAACAAAACGATGTGAAGCTGAACGAGACCGTGAAATGCGCACAGAAACGTCCGCAAGTCGGTGGGAATAGTGCGAGTGTTAATACAAAGCAGCAGCTGGATCCAGAGCCGGGTGATAAAGTGCCCCGGGGCGCGGCCCAGCTGCTTAAATATGTGAATCGCGGCGGGGACACGGGTTTCGAGATGAGTCAATACCGCGAGGACATTGGTGGACACACTACCGGTGAAGTAAAATCACCCAGAGAGGCTGGTCAAGCTCCTCAAGAATCTGTCGGCAAACAAGAGCCTCTCGATGCACCCGGGCATCCAAACCATCCCGGACATCCGTTTACGTCTAATGTTATACGTGATTACCCGGAGGAGTATACCAACAAATCAAACGAATTTCCCTCCAAATCGTTAACTGATTACCCAGGCAAACAGGTACCAGAATATGTGGGAAAGCATGGAGAATTTCCAGGGAAACAGTTGGATTATCATGGTAAACACTTAATACATGAAAGTGAAAGAGTTCATCGGGCTGAAATGGAAGAGCACTATGCAGCTTCCAAGATTGAATCACGATTGGCATACGTAGGGGCCACGCCAAGTAGTTTTCCAGGCCAGCCAAGGTTTCTATCGGGACAAAGTATATCGCAAGCTACTGGTCCAACACCAACGTTAAACCAATTACTTCAAGCATCTACACCTGTACATCGGTTCCATGGAAATTATCCTGCAATGGGACCAGAACCTTATCAACAACCTTGGCCCATTCAACGACCTCCAGTTGTCCCTCCAGTTTATCCACAACCTGGTCAACGACCTCCACAGACGGTAATTGGAATAATCTTTTATCATATATCTATATACATGTAATTCTAATAAAATAATAAACCATTATTAATAATTATTTTAGAGATTATTCTGAACTTTTGCTTTGTTATAATTCACCAGTTAATCTATGCGTAATTTTGTTTTGTTTTTCTAATTAACTGTCATATTTATTATTTTGTAACCGCTAATTTTGTAATCGCTTGTACGATAAACAGGGTTCACCAAGATTACACGCAGGACCTGGAGGCCCAAGTTCTCCAACTCCTATGCCATATCAGCAATATACACAACGTTATTCTTCCCCGACAAGACCCCATGCACCGTATAGCCACCATCAGGTACATAGACATTAATTAAAAGAAATGCGAATAAAATAATCAGAAGTATTAATTGACCTTTCATATTTTTCAGCTAAATTCATACACTACACAAACCAGCCACCCTTCCAGTTTATATACAGAACAGAGGGGTTGGAATCAAGGTGGACCACCAAATCCACCACCACCTCCAACTAATCAAGCTAATCCTTCCAGTCAATCACCACAACGTGCTCTTTCTCAATCTCCAGCACCACCACCTTCAGCATCTCCACAGCCACAATCAACTGGCCAATCTCAAGTAAATTGCACTATTTTTTTACATTTATAAGAATGTTTTAATTTTCATACTTGAAATCTCATTTGTTGTGTCAAACAATGTATTAGAGAGATATAACAAATAACACAGAACTATGATTGCGTATGTTATTATTTATATATCATAATTATAGCGAATTTAATGTTTCCAGTAATATATTTAACAGAATTTCATGGTAAAGTTCATTATCATGTCAGTAAATGTACTTAAATTTGTGCATGTTTCATAAAATTTATTTGTGCAACTTTTGAAAGTAAGCTTTTTGTATCCTTCGTTAATTATTTACTAATTTGTCCCATTTACTAATCTTGAATGAAAACTAATATCATTTACAACAAATGAGAAATTATAGTATTGTATTAAATATTTTAGAAAAGATAAATTCGTGATGACGCAATCGAATTATTCATGAATTAAACAAATCGTTTTGTTATTTTTTTTGTTTTTTTAATTTATAGAGTTTCCACAACCTGCAGCAGCGATCAACAACACCAAATACTCAAGGAATTGATTCAGGGGTAAGTGTTAATATTTAAAAAAATATTACGTTTTGTAGTAGACTACATGAAAACGGTGGTACAAATTGAAGCTTTTCCTCCTAGATGTTTGACTTACAAATGTCACAAAAAATGTACATAGAAGTATTCTGTAAATCTAGTACTAATTTTAAATGAACACATACCTATTTTTATTGTAATTATAAAGCACATGTGTGCATATGTTGGTGTTATTTTATGTTACAATTGATTCAACTTGATTTGTTGAAGATGATGAAATAGAGATACAAGGTTAGGTTCTGTATGAAACATTAATTGAGATCACAAAGCAGTTGTAATTTCGTAGTGCACAAAGTGCCATTTGATCTTGGATACAGTGGACGTAGTACTTCAATACTTCTCTGGTGAAAAGAGCAAGCATGAGTGAGCGAAAGGGAGACCTCTCAAGTATGGGTTGCCTACTGTAGGAGGGGCAGGATGTAGGTAGTGGGGATGGAGAATAAGTGACTTGTAGAGTTCGATTAGGGCGCGAGTTGCGCGGCCGCTGGAGCCCCAGATATTAGCGACTTCCCCTTCTCTCTCTCTCTCTCTCTCTCTCTCTCTCTGTTATTCTCTCGCTCACTCTATCGTTTTCAAATACATGCATTCATACATGTGTGTATAACACACATCTCTTCATCAGTATATTCAATCCCTCTCACTTCTTCCAATATAGATGGGCGGGTTAGCGAGAGATCCATGTGTAACATAGGTTACCTGAGTGCAGAAGTAAGCAAGAGCGAGTGTGGGATTCGCTCAAATTGGTTTTGGAGGGGAGAAAACTCAGTATCCGAGGTAGTTCTCCCCACTACTTCTGACGTTTTACATCGTTCAGCTATATTCGGTTCGTTAGATCATGCAACTGTCACTCTGCGACATGCTATCGAACTTCTCGTATTCCCCTGACGGTGCTGAAAAGAGGCGAATATTTTAAATGTTCGATGATTAATTTATTTTATTTTACGTTTATTTATAACAAATGAAATTTATCTACGAGTTAAACGTTTTACCAACGTATAACGCTTAAATTTTCTAATATACACGAATCGTTTTTTTACTACAAACATGAAAACTAGAATTTTGCGCTGTGAATATAACGATTAATTTGTAGTCATTTTTTTGTTTACAACGGAATTATTTCAATATACATAACTAAAATGAAAAATGATACTGTTGGTACGAATAAATGTTACGAGCGAAATTTAATGCGGGGTATTAGACTTTTTTTTAATTGGCTTGTTTAATTGAAAGGGAAATTGAAAGATAAAAACGACGTTACCCCTTTAGTAAGTAGTTTAACTTTAAAGTATTCTTTCTCGTGTTCTGTGTCGGGGTTTTTGGAGCACACGGCTGCTCTTCGTCGAAGAATGGCGGAAATAGTCGACGGTTACCGAACGCTTGCCGCGCCACGAAAGAACGCCCTCCAACGAGCAGCTAGACGCGAAATCTGTAAACCGAAGTCACGGAACACTCGATAAAAAGAATCACGTTTTTAGTTACTCTTGGCCACGTACACGTACGTAGACGATCAACGCTGCGATTCTAACCTATTAAATTCGCAATCTTGACGATTCGAAGTAGTAATATAGGATCGTATCAAAAGGTTGCTCGTTCGGTATGAAACACTAAGTTATTGACACAACATGCGATGGTCGAACGAAGCACACGGTGAACCAGCAGTTCTATAGCAATAGACAAAATTATGCCCGCTTTTCATGTGGCTGTACAAAACCACCTATTCTCTTAATTACACATGATCAAATATGGTGTATCGTCGTTACACGAGATTCCCGTAAACATGTGAAAATCGTACGAGGAATATACGAATCTATGGTGGGTTTTGTCGTGGTGTGCGGGGTAACGCCTCTCTGATTCTCGCGTCATGCCGAGAGTTCTTGTGTCCGACACAGTATATAATATACGTTCCGTGATACATCCGAGGAAGTCTTTAATCGTCTTCTGTACGGATGAACTGTCCACTGCTTGGTAGGTGTAATGATGTACCTTTTTCTTTCTCTTTTTTTCTCAATCTTTCTATCTCTGTCTCTCTTTCCCTTCCTTTCTTCTCTCTCTCTTGTTCACCTAGTATCCTACACATTTATCTACCTATCTTTTGCTTATCCAACCATCTCTCTTTTTCTCGCTCTTTCTCTTTCTTCCCTCTTTTTTTTTTTTTTAATGTAACCGCGCGCTCTCTCAATGTATCATTGTGACGACCTGTACGAAGTGTTACGTGTATATATATATATATATATATCTGTATGTGATGTGTGTATACATATATATATACATATACGTATATATGTATTAATGCACATGCAAAAGAATATCGTTGAAACATGTGCGTGTGTATGACGTGTTATGTTGCATCGTACGATTAGCAGCGAATGCCGCGTGTAGCGTATATCCTAATTTTCTTGCGATTAAAATACAACAACGAATAAAGCGATTCTTTTGAAATGTACGTGAACATAATATTTTGAAAAATGTACTCTTTGAATAATTAGTTTCAACGACGAATATTCTTCAACCTGTTAAGAATGTTTTACCTTCGATGTTTGGATTAGTGTGATGTACAGTTGGGTGACTTTTGTTGTATCTTTATTTTCATTACAATCTCTCTCTCTTTTTTCCCTTTTATTCCATGTAAGCGTTGCTATGTAATACTTCTTTACTCAAGTTGTAAATTCATGTTAAGTTCAACAACATTTTTCTAATGCATTGCTTTATTTTGTATATTTCAGGAATTGTCAGGACAAAACAGTAACGATAGTTCGAATGGACCTGCTTGTCCAGGAACACCAAACTCACAGGGGATGAGACCAACCCCTTCTCCTACTGGATCTACAGGTTCCCGCTCAATGTCCCCTGCTGTTGGTTCGTATATTTAGTCAACTGATTTTATTTGATAGAGTAGTTATGTTTGTAACAAAAGTTATAGTAATCTCTATTTTATTAAGTCGATTGTTAAGTTGATTCTCTGTTACAGGTCAACAAAACGTTCAGATGCCTCCACGCCCGTCAAGTAGCCAATCAGATGGTAGTGGACCAGCACGAATGAGTCACTCTCCTATGACAACTCAAGGTAAATATAAAAAGTTGGTTAATTAAGAGAAGATCATTGTCTTTGGTAGGAAAGATTAAAAATGGAAATTGTGTATACTTTTAGGAGCATACCAGCAGCCATTGGGTCCTTCACCACATATGCATAGCTATAAAATGAATAATACTGGTCCTGGGGTTGTTCAACCAGGACCTGGTTCTGCAAGTCTTGGTGGAATAAACCCAATGGGTGGTGGAATGGGATATGCAGCTGGTGGAACGGCTGCCGGTCAGCCTGGGGGTTATCACGCGCAAACCACCTATCCGCCTCCTCGCCCACACGTACAATTTTCACAAGGATATCCATCACCAGCCAATTCACAACCACCACCTAACAATCAATATCAGGCTCCTAATAGACCCAATAATTTGGTGCAATATGCTCCGTACACGGTAAGCTTTAATAATTAATTATTAAGATAACGAAAAAACGTTATATTCGTTAATTTGTTTGAATCTAATGTGCGTTTTTTCTTTAGCATAAAATGGGATTTAATAGTGTACCACCAGGAATGCCACCTAGCCCAGGACCACCTCAAGTTTACGGAAGTAGTAGTACAGCAGGTATGGTACCACCAGGTACACCTGGAGTGACTGTGATCGGTAATATGGGTCCGCCAGCAAGTTCTATGGGCCCTCCGCCACCATCGCCTAATCATGTCAGTAGTCAACCACCACCGACAAGCTCGGCTGTGCCACATTTGCACACTCCTTCGGCTACACCGCCTCTCAACCATGAAGGAAGTCCAATGCCTCCACCAAGTACTACTCCTAATTCACATCCTGCTTCAGCGCCAACACCAACCAGTCACAGTTCTGCAGATCTTACCGAAACTTCTAACGACAGTGGCATAACTACTACCGCTTCAGGTATATCTGTTATGTGTAATTGGCGAAAGTAACTAATATTTTTTGAAATTTCTTGAAAAATGATTTAATAAAACATGTTACTTGCGTAGGTACATCAGCGATAAACGTTACGTCCACCTCAAGTGGTACTGTTACATCAGTAATAACCACTGGTCCCGATGGTACATCTTTGGATGAAGGTTCTCAGCAATCTACGTTATCAAATGCATCAGCAGGTTAGTACAAAATATTATTATGTTTTTGCGAGAAATACACGATGTTCTTTTCGTGTAGCTTCTGGAGAAGATCCAGCATTTACACCAAAGGCCCGGAAAGAAATGATGGGAGGGTATCATAGCCATCCAACTACACCACAGAGTACAGTTCCATCACCCGGAGCTGCGAGTATTAATTCTATACACGAAGAATATCCCGATATGAATAGTCCTGGTTGGCCACGCACTCCTGCTAGTCCTGTATGTATTTTGTTTCAACCATGATTTTTAGGAATCTGACATAATGGTTTATTATTTCGTATGTATATTTATATCTTTACATGCATGTTTAATGTTTCTCTCATCAAGATTTTAAACATAGTGTACGTTCAGAGTTCATAATTTTATATCACAATTATTACTATACTTTCAATATTTTATGTATTTTACAGGTATTTAACAGTCATGTGCCTCAAGACCCATACAGATCTAAGGTTACTGTTTATTCATTATAAGTATACTTTATACTGTCGTACATAATATTGTTTGATATGATACGATGATGATACGAATGTTTCAGACATTTGATTAACGTCTAATTTTTGCATGTGTATAACCTGTAGTCCTTAAGAATATTAAGAGTAATATGAAAACGTAGAAGACGAGTTAGGATTATTTATTAAGAGGAAAATTAACAAATGTTGTAATAACAATTTCAGAAACCTGACAGCTTAGCAAAGTTGTATGAAATGGATGATTCAATGGAACGAAGGACATGGCTGGATAAGTTAGTTAACTTCATGGAAGAACGAAGAACACCAATTACAAGCTGTCCTACCATCTCCAAGAACCCCCTCGACCTATTTCGGCTATACCTCTACGTGAAAGAGAGGGGGGGCTTCATGGAGGTATGCAAGGTGCAGTGTAGTTCCATCTAGCCCTCGGTGTCTTTACGTAGTTTTTTTGTTTTTTTTTTCTTTTTTTTGTTTTTCTTTTTTTTCTTTACTGATTCTATGTGTTCATATTCTTCTTTTTGATATTGTGTATATATATGTATGTATGTATATTGAAATATGCCAGTAGTTCGGTTAAATTGCCCGAGTTTTATTCGGCATTTTTAAGTATCAACAGAGTTTTTGAAGTTGTTTTTCTTTTTGTATAATCGTAAAACACGCTTTGTTTCTGTGTGCGCTGAATTGTGCATGGTCATATATATATATATATATATTTTTATTGTTATTAGTGTCTTTCTTTTTCTTGTATATTATATAAAAATATGAGGAAAAAAGGAAGCTTAACACGTCTTTTCTTAAAGTTGTCGTTCGACGCGTATGGAATACTCCCTGATCTACAAACCTTGGTGCTATATGGAATTATTCTAATAATCAACGAAGATAAACTTTTAATATCAATGTAATAACGGTAATTCGTTTCGATTGTACTCTTGTTTATTCGTTTCATTTTGAACACTTGTGTTGCATGATCAGGAATCGAAGAGAATCTGTATTGTGTAAAAGGAAAATAAGCGACTATTTTGTCAAGTCGGTATATGATTTCTGTTAGATTAGCCGCTATTATATTTTTTTCCATGTATTTTTTCTTTTGCGTTTTCGAAGTGCAGATTTTTGTCTGTTTGGATTTTGCACTGAAAGATTAATCAGAGAAACTAATGGAACGAACTGACGTTAATTTTCTATAGGTAACAAAGAATAAAACGTGGAAAGACATAGCTGGTTTATTGGGAATCGGTGCGAGCAGTAGTGCAGCGTACACATTAAGGAAACATTACACGAAGCACTTATTGGCATACGAATGTCATTTCGATCGTGGAGGTGTGGACCCTCAGCCTATTATAAACCAAGTTGAAGCTGGTTCGAAGAAGAAAGCATCCAAAGGAACTGCCTCTGTACCCTCACCAGGTAGATATTTCAAATATTTTTCTATGATACATTTTTCTGATAGTAAAACAGAAAGAACATATCATTGTGTTTTGTTGTATACTTAGGGTCTTCCAATTCACAAGATTCCTTCCCTGCTGCTGGATCGAGTAATGCTTCCATGGACGGTTATGGAACTTATCAGAGCGGTTATACCGGTGGCACACCTGGAGGACCTTCATCAGAGTACACGCCTCCTCCTCCCAGACCACCAAGCCAGAGTAGCGCTCCTTCCCCTCATCAAGGTGAATATAATTTATTTTATTAGTTTTTATCTTGATATAAATTATACATAAAGATGTTAACAACGAGTATACATGTATTGAAATATCGGTTGGTAAACAACAACAACAATAACAATAACAAAATGTGAAAGGAATTGCGGTTGAGAGAATATATTCTGGCAGGTGGTTTGAACCAGGGCGGGCAGAATAACGGAGTAAACATGCCGAATCCGTTCGACGACGTTATAGGACGCTTTTCTCGCAAGTCGAACACAACGCCCTACCCTGGTCCATTACGAGCCCCAGGTATTTCTCTCTTCCTTATCTCCCTTCAGAGTTTCTAATAACAATAATAAATTAATAATCATACTGACACAGTTTATTATTATTATTATTATTATTATTATTATTATTATTATTATTAAACTTTTAAATTGTTTTTTGCAACAAACCTGTGCTTCGATTTAAGGCATGCAACAAGGCAGTTACCAGAATACAGGTTCCTATCAAAACTACCCTCAGGATCAGTATATTCGACCTCAAGCAAACACATTGTCTCAACAGGGAGAATTCAATCAACCTTATTCTCCGAGATCACATTACTCACCTTACGTGCCGGATGTTGATAGGTTAGAAAAGAAATGAAAAATTATATCGAGAAATGTAAATTTAAATAAAAGAATAGAGGATAATTTGAAGGATTTTTTTAGAGGATATGCCGGGGCAAATATGCCACCGAATAATGCTAGTGGACAGGATTTATACAATAGATATAGCAGTAGTCAGCAACCCGCAAGTTATCCAGCAGGAACACCACCTAATGCAAGAAGTAACAGCTATCCGTCTACGCCACAAGCACATCCAGCTACTGTACCTCAACAAACGGCAACTAGCCAGCCTTCTTCACCTTCGCAACCTTCTGCTGCTTCGTCTTATTCTTGCCCCCAAGACTATTATCGACAGGAACAGGTGACGTATTATGTTTTTATTTTCAAATGATTATTTTTCGTCGTATCATTTAACTAAATATTGCAATTGATGTTGAAGGGTGGATACGGTGCCCCTGGAGGAACACAGATATATTCAGGTGGTGGGAGCGGAAATAAAACCATGCCACCACCACCCCCAGGACCAAACCCACCTAGACGTCATCCTGATTTTGCCAAAGATCAACAGTATCCCCAGTATAATCAACAACGACCAGCGTATCCAGGTAAATTAATGTTGGTTGACTGGTTAGTTGACTGGTTGACTGGAATGGGTGTTTATTATACTATACAGAAGTTTCAGTTGAGAAATATGAAATGTTGTTTCATTCGTTACTACAGGATGGCCAAATACGACTAATCAGTACAATAGTAGTAGTGGAAATAATAGGGTTCCCTATCCAACTCAGCAACCACAGTCTCAAACACCACAGCAACAACAACAGGCACAGCAGCCAACGCCACCGTCTGCTTCCTCTACATCGTCGTCGGCACTTGCTAGTAGTCAACAATGGGGTAGTCAACAACCAAATAGAACAACGCCTCAACCAACATTGAACGCTATAGCCCATGCTCCTCCACCGTGGGACCATCGTTACGCAAATCAACCATCCCCTCTTTATCCTGCACCTGGAAATCACCAGGTACTCGATCGTGTAATCGATTTCTGTATTCTCAATTATGTATTCTGTATTCTCATTTTGAAAGAACCAGCTTAGAGATGCGGTGGTGGTGTATTTAAAATGTTTGTTTACAGAATCAGCTTGGTATAAATCCGATGATTAACCAACAGCCTACTTCGAAAAGAGAAATGACATTCCCTCCTGACAGTGTGGAAGCAGTAACTCCACTTCTTTATAAACGGCGGAAACTTACACGTAACGACGTTGCACCGGTAGAAGCTTGGCGCGTTATGATGGCTTTGCGTTCAGGTCTATTAGCTGAAAGCTGCTGGGCCCTTGACGTACTAAATATTTTATTGTTTGATGATTCTTCTGTGAGTTTTCTATTCTTTGATGAACTCTTTAATTTATCATGATTAATATTAAGGTAAATTATTAAAGGTAAAATAAACGATTCTGCAGGTAAGTTATTTTGGGTTGGCGCACTTGCCCGGGCTGTTGGATGTTCTGCTGGAACATTTTTCACGTTCGTTGTCCGATATGTTCGAGTCAGCGGTGAACGAAGATGATCGGAATTGGAATCAAGCGGCGACGGCGGCGGATGGTCCTGAAGTTGATCTCGGCGCCGTAACTCGTCCCGTTGATCCCGAAGACCGAACGAAACTACTTTCCTCGTCGAATTACACATTTTTATCGAGACGTGGTCGTCCAGTCAAAATCGTCCCTCGAGACGATGATTTGTTCGTGCTGGACACGCGGAGGAGTTGGGATCATCAAGAGTGCGAGCCGGAAACTGAACCTTGGCAAGTGGAGAGCAACACCACCAAGTACATCGTAACCTGTTTTCAATCTGAAATAGGATCGGTACCATTTGCCCGTCTCCTTCGAGACGAAAAGCCTCCTTTACTCCAGAAAGAAGTTGACTGCACAGATTCGAAGGACGAAACCAAAGCGGAGCCTGGTACGTTAGAGGCGTCCGAGTTTTCACATAAAACAATCACAGAACCTGATGAAAAACCAAAAGAAACGAACGAGAAAAAACAACAGCAGCTAGACAAAAAGAAAAAGACAAAGACGTTGAGCGACGTTTTGTCGAGGATCAAAAAGGAACCGGTGGAAATGAACGATCTTACGAGGGAATTGTTTGAGAAGAAGAACGATGGATTTAAAAAAGAATGCGATATGGAGGCGAAAGTGAATAACAACGTTGGTGAACATTTTGCGGATGTCGAAAAGTCCGAAGAGGAACTGGTTCCGACTCAAAATGGACTGAGCGATGCAACAGGTGGTAACCAGATCGAGTTGGAGAAGAGCGAAATTAAAGTAGAGAACGAAGAACAAGAGACAGAAACGAAAGATGATGATGATGATGATAATAAGGAGGGACCAAGATTAGACATAAGAGATCCGGCTGGAACATTGAAAAGAAGACGAATAAGTGATTACGAGGATGAAAGTTACTCGAGAGACGAAGCGAGTTTATATCTTGTTACAGAGACTCAAGATAACTTGGCTCGACGTTGCGTCTGTTTGTCGACTATTTTAAGGAATCTCACGTTTATCCCCGGAAACGAAGCCGAATTCGCGAAGAACGTTACATTTTTGAGTCTCCTTGGGAAATTGTTGTTGCTACACCACGAGCATCCGGTCAGGACGCAAAAGACGCGCAATTACGACCGAGAGGAGGATGCAGATTTTGCTGATTCTTGCAGTAGCTTGCAAGGTGAGAGCGAATGGTGGTGGGATTTCTTGCATCACATTAGAGAAAATATACTGGTTATGGCAGCGAATATAGCTGGACACATGGATCTAAGTCAACATCCAGAAGAAATATCTCGACCGGTATTGGACGGTCTGTTACATTGGGCGGTATGTCCAGCCGCACACGGTCAAGATCCTTTTCCCACCGTAGGACCGAATTCTTCTTTATCGCCGCAAAGATTAGCACTCGAGGCATTATGCAAGCTTTGCGTTACCGAATGCAACGTGGACTTGGTTGTTGCGACACCTCCTTACTCGAGACTTCAGAGACTTTGCTCTGTATTGACCAGGTTACTTTGTCGAAGCGAGGAACAAGTGTTACGCGAATTTGGCGTTAATCTATTGCACTTTTTGTCTGCGGCTGATAGCGGCGTAGCCCGTACGATCGCTCTCCAAACACCGTGCGTTGCGCTGTTAGTCGCATTCATCGAGCAGGCGGAATCTAGCGCGCTAGGTGTCGCGAATCAGCACGGATTAGCCGCTTTACGTGACAATCCGGAATCGATGGGTACCAGCTTGGACATGCTACGACGCGCAGCTGGCACGCTGCTTAACCTCGCCAGGCATCCTGACAACAGAACTCTGCTCTTACAGCACGAATCACGATTACTCGCTTTGGTGATGAGTCAAATATTGGATCAGCAGGTGGCTGCGATTGTTGCTCGTGTATTGTTCCAGTGTTCCAGGGGCACGTAACTTTGTTAAGACGGTATTTCGTTTTTCATCCGCGGGTGTTTGTTTCTTTAGCCCCTTTGTGCAAAATGATCTTTTTTTTTTGTTTATTAAACGAGACAGACAGCTAATACGAGCTGCTAATTCGATAGAGAATCCAAGAGACCGATATATATATACATATATATAGAGAGAAAAGTAGAATGAGTGCGAGTGAGAGAGAGAGAGAGAGAGAGAGAAAAGTCGCGATGAACGGGATGAAGCAAGAAATAGGAGAAGAAAGAAAAACGCGGGATTAGAGTTTTGTGTAGAAAGAACAAAGTGTCGATATATAACGCCATCGCCGCGTGGTTGTAGTTTTATATCGAGTAAACCAGAGAAATAAGAAAGTTAATTATCGGTGTTAGCGAGTTAAGGTATGCTACGACAACACGACCGCTGCGTACCTGTCGAGTATACCTTTCCTACTTCGTGAATTGGAAATAATATCGATAGTGTAAGATATTTCATAGTTAATGAAGAGAAGAGGAGGACTGCTGAAAATGAACAGATGTAACGAAGAGGAGGGAATTCGTGAAGATATAGAGGGGTTAATGATAAAGATGGGAACGGGTTGAAGGGAGAAGAAAAGGGAAGAAAATACACAGATGTTGAAAAGATGACAGAGAAATGAATAAGAGAAAGAAAAAACAACAACAACAACAGCAAATGTTTAGCAGCATAATATAATATATTAAAAGGAAATGACGATTGAAACAAAACTAAAAAAAATTTGTTTGACGAACCTAAAATGGTGCGATGTGGAATGATAATATAGGGTGACGATTATATATATAAATATTAACGATAATATAATGCAAATTTTTATATTTGCATGTTTTGTGCTGTAATTAGCGAGTAATTAAGATATTTTGTAGATAACACACACTTCCATTGAATCTTATTCGAACTGCGTTGCGCCGTATAAACGTGAAGAAGAAAAGAAAACTGATACGATACGACGCAAACGCTAACGGTGGTCTCCCTTGCAAAAAGTAAAATGAAAAAATAGACCACCGAAAGTCTCGACTTTAGAAGCACAGGCAGAACTAGAACTGAAGAAAGACATTGCTAGTTGAGGGGTGAATGGATGAGTGGGTGGTTGGGTGGCTGGCTGGGTGGCTGGCTGGCTGGCTGGGTGGCCGGGTTGTTGCTGGTTGCTGATATATATGAGGTTTGTATGCAAATGAGAGAGAACGAATAAACACAAAGAGCATGAAAGTAGTAAGAACGATAGAAAAGAATAAATCACTGGAAGAAAACAATTGACCTTTTGCCGAAAGGTACATAGTACGAATGATGTGTACACGAATGCTAAACAAGAATAAATAAATAGAAAGTTATAAAGATACAGATGAAATTACAAATTTATAGATTCGTTTCAAAGTGTGCGTATGCGATAGATAAACGCGAGAACCGGACAGAATAGAAAAAGAAAGAATGCCTGCATTTGGTGTATGCACCTTCTGTCCGCGTGTATCAAAATTTACCCGTATTGTATAGTGGAAGCAAGAAGGGATGAATGACTCGGTTGTGTGCACGAAGGATGGGGGTTCTGGTAGAAAACGGGCTGGGGAATAGTGTCTGTCAATAAAGAAAATAGTTGTACATACATACGTACATCCATACACGCATATATAAATAAATAAATAAATAAATATATATATATATATATATATGTATGTATGTATGAGAGGAGCTTACAAGATCGAGAGCAAAATAAACACTCATCTACAAGCACGATCACCACTTAAGTAAAACTATAAAGAATATTTCATGAGCTTTGATGGATTTTGTTTTATTTTTATTTTACTTTTTTTTTATTTCTAATTTTTTTTTCTCTTTTCAATTTTCTAGGTAGAGGAAATTTATAAAATAATAGCGATAACCGTATTAGTTTATTGTTTTCGGAATACAGATACTTATAAATGTAATTAAAAGCCATTGTGATCAAATTTAAACGCGTAACTTGGATTATTTAATCAAGAGGAATAACATTGGTGGTTAGTAATGATAACTTCAAAAAAGTATCGAAAAACTTACGACAAATGGGGCGAAGAGAGAAAATAGAGGGATGGAGAGAAAGGAAAAAATGTTTTTGCGAATGTAAGAAATGGAGGATTAAAAAAAATGAAATTTTTAATCTAACAATAAGCTCTCGATCGTGCCATTAAGCAATTCCAATGGAATATATTTATTACTTATGAAACTATAATTTTCAAAATGTATATGTTATTGTAAAAAACAAAAACTAATAAGTACTATTCCCCCTATTGTCAGCTTTTGCACATATTTCGACAGTTCTTACATATACATTTATCTAATGTAATAGAGTGAAAGACAAAAAAAAAAAAAAAGAAAGAGAGGAAGACCACTCTAATTTATAATGTTTGATGAAATGAAGATATTTATATCTACTTCGCCATCGCACACCTTCCATGCGGATACTTCCTTTTTCATTTGGTAGAAGTGGATTTCACAAAAATGAACGGTGTTTCAATTCTCATCAAGGTAGCCTATGTAAAAAATCAATCAGATTTGACTTTATTTAAGAAGGAATAATTAGGTGGAGAAGATGGAGGCAAATGGAACAAAGAAAAAGAAAGAAAAAAAATAATAATAACACGAGGTAAATAAGTTAAAACAGAACACTTTCCCTAATCCCAGCTTCTCCCTGACCCCAAAATATCCTACTCTATAGATATCTAAATACGTGTAGTTCTTAAATTATTTACTTTAGTTCGAGTGGAGATGCCTGTAAGTGTAATTTACTAAGACTTTTTGTAAATAAATTATGAAATAAACTAGACGTACTTTATCCAAATGGCTATTGTATGTAGATGTCTATCTCTTTTTGAAACTTGACGGTAATCTGGAAGAAATCCAAACTTTGAGAGAATCGATAAAAATTCAAAATATTAAAGCTATGCTTGTAGGGGATGATACTACTTTTAGATATAGATTTTCAATATAAACAAATAAATACTGCGTTTGTCAGAGAATTTATTGTGCCTGAGTAATTTAAATATACAATAATTGGTTTGTTTTTTTTTTTGTTTTATAGTTCGGATTCCAGTTATACAACTTGCTTTGAACAAATACTGTTCTCCATGTTCAAGATCATGGCTATATTTATTTTCTGGCACAGCCACTCCAGAATGTCTGCTGCATCGCTTTCCAAGTACCAATCCATTATGGGTGACAAAGTACCGTCGTTCTATAGGTAAGATTAATCCATTATTTTCCAATTCTCTTTTAACTATATCAAATGATATCATCTTACCTTATTCACATGGAAAATAAGCTTGTTATTCAGCACCGTAGGCGGTGACAGTAATTGATGGGTATCTAAGGTCCACTTTACATTCAGAGATCCCCATGTACATCCTCTCTCAATGAAATACAGTCGCCTAAATTCAATACCAGTTTAATCCCATTTATTGAATTAAAAAAAAGTCACTGAAATAACTTTTTTCTACTTACTGCAACGAAACTAGAGCTATATGTTTACCATCGTCAGAAAGAGCAGTATGTGCCCAATATATTTCTGTATCGATACCAGGATTTTTGTTTACCATACTTAAGAGATGCATTCCCTTAGCTTTATGCATTGAAAATACTTCAACTCCCTAGGAGAAAGTTTCAAATTTAGTTTACAGATAGAAAAGACTGTCTTCTTTACTGTCTTCTTTGTTTACCTTATACGGATTCACGTAGCGTGCTAGGCGTATCCGAGATATAAACTTATGACCTATTTCTTGTGCCCTGAAATAACGAATATACTCAAATCTATACATATTAAAATTAATCATAGCATAATTTTAATATGTACCTTTTTATAATATCTGCTATTATTTTTGAGTAAGCCTTTAAAGAGGAACTTTCATTGTTAAAAAATATTGACGTTTTCTTTCCCAAAGTTTTGAACAAGTACTTTAATTCTTCTTGATGAATACCTAAAAGGTTTTGATAACCGATTAAAAATCCTTGTATCTAAAAAAGAAGAAAGGAAATATAGGAAAATAAATATTATACTTACTACTTCTAAATGCAGCTACTATGCTGAATGTTTCTAATTCGAGTTCTGTAGAAAATGAGCTATATAGCGAGAAAGGAGGTATATCTTTGTTTTGAAAACATGGCTCTTTTGCCTAAAATAAAAGTTTCATTATTATTCGTTGTTGTAGAATCAGGCGATCGGAATTTTTTTAAAACATACTTTCGATTGCATCACACGTGGTTCGATGTCAAAATTAAAGATTGAAGTTTGCGTAGTAGTGTCTGGTGTATTGTACCCTAGCTGGCATGTTATTTCTTGACTCAGTTTCTCTGCTATTTCATCTCCGCACAAAATCAGCTGCAAAAATATTCGTTGTACGTGTTGTAAAATGTATGAAATGTAAAAAATTATCGGTAAATGTTACTTACCATATTAGATTCATAAAAGTTGTCTCCTGGCGATTTAAAGTTATAACCACATTGATTTCCTAAGACGGTAGTCGAACGTATTAAAACATGAAATTGCTGCATAATCTGAGTCATATAAGATCGTGATAAATCTAGTACAAGTTCTTCGTTTTCAACGGTGATGAAATTTTCTTGATAGCAAGGAAGTCTAAGGTGAAAAAAATAGAATGTTAATACCATGCAATTATAAATACAGACGAATCAAATATTTTGCATTACCGTAGTTCGGTATATTTCTCAAATCCTCCCTTTTCAGAATATTCAAAAATAAATCTAACGACATTCTTATAATCTGCTATATCGCTAATATTATAAATATTAGGTCTTTCTGTATCGGCTAACAATGTTAAACGTATCATGATCGGAGAAATATATATATGTTCTATTATATTTTTTCTCTTAACAGTTGTACCCTGAAACATGTTATTGTTCATTTTCATCTATGTCAATATATACATATATACATATATCGTATACGAAGGATAAATAAAATATACGTACGTTACTTTTGCTGAAAGGTAATATATGAATACTTGAAACATCCTTTCTTAATTTCACGGCGATAGAATATTTAGTTTCCGGTTTTTTTGGAATCAAATTGATCAGAGAAAGTAGTAAGCCTTCTTGTAGATTTAAATTAAATTCTCTAATTATAAGGCAAACACCTTTGTAAACATCATAATTCAGCTTTCTCTGTTTCAAATATGCAAATTCTACGCAATGCTTCAATCTATGACTTCCTGCATAATTGATGATACTTTTTTGCAAATTAGAATATAAAATCACTGGAAAGGTAGTATTACGAACTTGATCATCCACCTGAAATAATTATTATTTTATTAAATTCTTACATAATATTATATTAATTGAAAGAAGAATTATAGTTGTTGAGGTGTTCGGGTACGAGTGATCATCCTTTGATAGAGAGTGATTGCTGGGGTGATTATCCCAGAATGCTCGTCAAGTAACCGAACACCTTGTATATTAATGTACCTGTATTTTGTGTATGTAACCCTGCAAATGAGTCAATGACATAGATTTCCTGCAGTGTAACCAAATTCCTGGAGAATAGGTTCTTCTTAGTTTTCCAAAGAACGGTTTAGTCATATGCATTTTTACAAGATCAACCTGAAAAATTTCTTTCATATTCTATTTATCCTCTATTTTAATTGGAATTTTGTGTAAAACTTACATCAATAAAATTCTCTAACTGTGCTTTTTTACAAGAATGTACATATTTGCATTCTAGCCATGCACTCAGTTCTAACGATAAACTCTTCCATTTTCTGTCAAAATAAAGCTCCCAATGAGCTGCTGAATCTGTTATATTTCCATATACTAATTCCTTCAGAATTTCATTAGATTTTGTTACCTGTAAAAATATGAAACACCCACTGAAGAAATGACATTCCCGTTTCTTTTTGCATATACTTACAATACTGATGCCAATACCAGCAAAGGATAGAAATATTTCCTTTTTACTAGCTTCTGGATCAATGATACTTTTTGCTTTTAAGAATAGCGTTTCGTGTTGAGTAAATAGTAATACTCGTTGGTTCACTTCCATGTAACTCACCCAATAAACAATTGTTTTATCTGTCGACGATTTATCATTATTATCGTCATCGTTATCGTCATTGTCGTCGTCGTCGTCGTCGTCGTCATCGTCATCGTCGTTGTCATCGTTATCGTCACAATTATTATTCTCCCTATTAATACTCTCAGGTTTAGATTCCAGCCACGTTAATTTATTATTAGTTGGTTTAATCGTACATGCAGAAGACGATCCACCGCTACATTTTTCCACAATCACAAGTGGTATAACTTCTTGTCCGTATCCATCCTTTAACACAGATAAATACAATATAAATTATACGTTTCAATTCAATATAGTACACACGATACGGACGTACCTTTTCAAATTTTGCATTGTATCCAGGTTTTTTATTGTTATATACATTCCAAATGAGTTCCCTAGTCTTAGTAGGGTCATCCCATGTGTACAGGAGACTTTGAAATGGATTTATCAAAGCTACCTGTCCTAAATTACATTGACTAATTTTCAAAAATAAATTGTCACAAAAATTGTCTATTCTTATGGGTATATCACCAGTCACATATTTTTGAAATGTTACATAATACGGAGAAGTGATGCCACCTTTGATTTGTACGGTGATTGCTGACTAAAAATTTCCTTCCATATATTATCGAGTAACATTTAAAATTTTTTTTACAATTTTTTACAATTCATTACTTACACCATTGTCCATTCTCAATACAGTCTTTCCTACGCGTGTAACGTTGAAATGCTGAGACACCAATTGACTATTTCTCCATTTTATTTTCATCTTCATTGATTCTGTAACCGGCCAAAATGGCATAATTTGTCCGGGTAAAAGATCGTTCCATAAATCCGCTTGATCGTTTTCTTCCATAAATCTCAAGTTTCTTTTTGTTTTGTTGCTAATGTAGAAATAAGGAAGAAATGTTATAATTTTTGTGAAATTAGGAGATAAACGAGAACTTTCAATCTCTGTTAAGATTCTGTATTTTCTTCCTCGTTCTGTATCTTTGCATACAATCAAAGACATTGAGGTAATTCCTTCTAGTCCAAATGGCAAAGACCATTCGGATTGATGGGCTCTTAATCTAACCATGCTTTTCTTATTGTTCTTTTGAGAAAATATCATCAATTCTTCTTCTGGTATCTCGTTAATTATATGAGTATAACATTCCTAATAATAAAAATATTACATACCATTGAGTTGTTGATAAATATTAAAAGTATATGTATATACATTGTGATGAAATAAAAATAATCACCTGAATGAACAAAGGTAATCCAGACTTGTTTATCATCCAGTATTGAGACTGAATAACAACGTGCCAACTTTTAACTTTACACAGTTCTATACACAGTAAAAAAGATTTTGCCGAATCAACCTCGCTATCTGCATTCATCGCAACAAATTTTCTTTCTAAATTCGTGTTCAGCTTAACCATTCCGGTCCAATAAATACCCAAATAATTTTGAATCTGTAACAAAATTGACGAGTAGCTTAATTTAACTTAACAGTTTGACAGATAGATGTATTATGTATCAATACATACGTACCTTAAAAACAAATTGGATATCGGTATTACAATTTAAAGAATGCATGTTTATTCTTTCTCCTGGCTCAATTTTTACTTCATAATTAATAGCAGGTATATGAACGTCTATAACAAATGGTAGCTGATTGTTCAAAATAAGGGGAGAGTGAATGCTTATCAAGTAACTTGGTACTTGGCAGCTCGGTCTTGTAGTTAACGAGACTTCGTTACAAGAGACTTTAACGCAAAATACAGAATTACTTTCGTCAGCTTTTGTTTTACAACATATATCTTTAATAACATTCATTGTTGCGCTTAGTTCTTTCCAATAAATCCCATCTTCGCTGACCTGATACTTTCTAATAATAATATAAATAAATAGATAAGAATAAAATTATTTTTGCAACGTCAAGTTTCAATTGAACCGATTTTCTTTCTACTTACTCTAAATAAGCAGGCAATATATGTATAGGAAAGTGATAAGCTATGTATAAGGGAACACTGTAAGTAGAATCAGGTTCAATTATTGTCATTCTAATGTTGTCATCAAAGGGATTTGTAGGTTCACCGATACACGTAAGCCCCAATTTATCTAGTAATGATTTTTTATAGTAAAGACCCAATGCATACGATGTTTCGTTTCGAAACTGAAATAAATATTGTTCGAGTAGTAAAATTTAATCGAGTCCATGTAGGCAAATAAAGAAACGAAATATTTTACCTGTAAAGGAGATCGTACAGTAATTGTACGATGCAAATAATTGTTTATCGTAGCTTCTATAACTAAATGATAGCGAACTTCGTGTCTGATAGGTCGAAGTGGAATCAGATTGCAACCTTGTCTTTTTGGACAATATACTAATACATCGTCAAATCCTAAGAATATTACAAAACGGATAAAAAAATGTTTCTGTTTTAACTTATAGGGAGAAATACCTTTAAAAATGACATGTAACACTTCTCCGGTGATTGTCTTGTATATATCAATGGTGGAGTCATCCTGAAACATTTCTTCCATTGGCACTGAATAATTTTCGGAATTTACGTCTGGATCAGCAAAATCAGTTTCATTATCACCCCACTGGGGGCTAGCAACACCTGATTGAGTTTCCACTTCTGGACTACTTGGAACACTTGCTGGTGAATTAATATCATGGTAATCTTGACTGACGATGACACGGGTTACGCTTTTCTTATCTTCCTACAATGACAAAATAAGTAGAAAAACACAATGAGAATAAATATAATTTATTATTAAAAAATATACCAACTTCTTCTGAAACAAGAAGTTCTAGTCGACTTTCATGACCGATATGGTTTTGAAGATTTAATTTTCTCATAGGAGCAGGTATTATCGGTATTCCACTAGCAGCTTGTTGAAATGCATTTACAATAATATCCATTACGGCAATTAAATTCGAAGTAATCACAATATTCAGTTTATCCTCTGTTGATACAGTAATGTAGACCGCCACATCGTTTGATTTAATTGATTCCCGTCCAACGGGTCCAACTGTGGTTAAACATTTATTTGGAATGAACTTAAAATAATTGAATTTTTTTTCAATTGTAGTAAATCCTTACAGGAGTCTACGTTACATTCCGGTGTTAACTCTAATCCCTCGTCTTCGTTTGTGCTAGAATTCTCGCTATCGCTATCTTCCTCTTCGCTACTGTTACTGTTAAACAAGTAATTGGAAGTTTTTACTAATTTTTTCTGACCTTCATCGTCATCCGTGTCAGAGTCTTCTTCGTACGTTGAATACAGATCTGTCTCTAAAATAATAATTATATTTCTTCATTTTTATTATTAATTGATCGAATACCGTTCGAATACCACAGCATACCGTTTGATTTTGGTACTGTTAAATGATCTGGGCTTATAAAAACCATATCTGTAACATCCTGATCGGTATTCTTAGCGTTTCTCTTTTTAACTTTCAGCGCGTCTTGTTTTATATGCTGATGCGAATTAGTCCAGTTTGAATTTATCATAAAAGCTTCGCCATGACGCATCTAGATATACGATATAGAAAATCAAGTCAATTTCAGATAAGAGATTAACGAATGACAAGAAACACGTACTTTTATCATTAATTCCCATGGTCTACAGGTTGTATCGTCTTCTGAACAAAAATCAATTAAGGGTTCCCAACTTTTATAATCCACGTTATAACAGAGTGCATGAAGCTTTATATTTGATTCAAAATTAAAATCGTTAAACCAATCGTTAATAGAAGCTGTAACTATGCTGTGCATTTGTATAACAGGAAGTCTTTCTGTCAGATATTCAATTTCCAGTAATAAACAAATTACTAATGGCTTTAGATTAATCGTTACCACTCTATCGTTGCATTCGTAATTTAAATGTGAATCATCTGCAAAATTATGAATTAGAAAAGTTAAAGTTGAAAAAATCTTATTGATGTACCAGAGAACACTTACCATCGTTCAGTTTCTTATACGGAACATTGGAAATTTTTACCGGTGTCCATAGATTAATGTGCACATTAGAATAATCATGATTGAAAGATTTATTATCTTCCAATCTCAAGTTAACGCTATTCATTAAATTTGTGGCTTCGCTCAGTATCTGTAAATAGTGTATGTTATTATTTTAAAAATATTTATCTAAAAAAAAAAAGAAAAAACTTTCTCGACCGGGAAGCCAATATTTACATTGATAAATGCATGTATTATTTCTGCAGAGAGATGAACGTTAATTTTGTTCACAGTGACAGTATAATCGACGTTAAATTCGGGTGGTTCTTCTTTTCGACAAATTTCTATATCGCAAGGACACAGTAGCCAGTACGGAGTATAACGGGAATAATTTCCTTGTCTCCTTGATTTGGCTCGTATGTCGGTAAGTGTACATACAATGGACGATGAACAACTGTGTCTGCTACTTTCAATAGATATTTCAGCTTGCAATAGAATTACATGCGCGTTGGTTGCTTTCAAATCTCCAAAAAGTAAAATCTCGGGTTTATGTATCCTCACAGATATCGAAGCATCTAGATTAAAAACAAAAAAAAAAAAAAAAAAAAATAATAATAATAATAATAATTAAAAAAAAGATACGTACTTTGATTATACGTACATAAATATTCACATACAATAATGCACACAACATTTTCTGTAGTAAATACATATAAATACCTGGTTCTTCTTTAAAATATTGTGCGTATTTTAATTTCTTTCTTTCTGCAGTGATATTATCCCTGCTCTTGATTCAAAATAAACAAATATACATAAATGTCGAAAAACAATACGTTTCGACGACAATACGTTTCACAGAATAGTCAAGATAATTGCAAAACGTACTTTAATGAGACGAATAGGATAATTTATCCTTCTAGACAAATGTGTAATTACTTACTATCGTTGAATTGTTATTCTCGTATCCGTGATTGACAATTCCTTTGTCAATCTGATCTGCTGGAAATGAATCCATTATGTATCGAGTAAGATGCATCACGAATGGAACAGACAAATTCACTCTAAATTCTTGAATAAGTGCATCAAAACATTTTTCACCCTGTGGCCCGCAAGTATACGTAATATCAACAATCGGTGACATAGAAATACATATGTAGGATTCAGGTTGCACTCCAATTAATCTTGCTGGTGATTGAATTATTCTTCAATGAAAATAAAAAAATATTAATTACTGAAGATTATTATTTCAGAGTAAATAGTAGACTTTGCTTATACAGAATACAAACTTTCTTATAATTTGTGATTCCTTTCGGGTATCTTGTAAAACACAACTCTGAAGAGAGAATTTCATCTTTAGACTTTTGTCGCTATAAAATCCGTACGTATTGATTATTTCTCCGAACGTTAATCTGCATAAACCATGATTCAGATCACGAACCGGTGAACTCAGTACCTGGAATTGCACACTCATAATCAGAAAAGCTCGTTAAAAATCTTTTACAGAATTATTGACAAGAAAATCTGTTTCTGTACCTCTTCTGAATCTAAAAATAAATTCAATTGCAATCCTTCTAATGTTAGTTTCATATTAACTTCACACACTGTATTTTCATTGTGCGTAAGAAAATCTTCTAATTTCTTCACCATCACATCTTCCACCTCGGCTTTCTTCAACTGATCTTCCATTGTAGACTGTACTTGATTTTCATATGCATTTTTAAATAGTATAATTTTCGAAATGTTATCTTTCCACACTAATATACTAGACTTCAGGTCTCTCTGGCTTAGATTAATGTTTACAAAATCCATAGAACCTTGTAAATTGAATAGACCATACGTTTGAAACTCCATTGCGCTACGATACTCTGCTTTTCTTTTAATATCAAAATGAATATGAACCGGCTCAACGATCGGTTCCTATGAAATAAAAATTAATATAAACACTTGTTGCGTTAAATATTTGCAATCATTAAGAATATGACATTTTTTACTTGAATTTCCAAGTCTTGATTGAGCGTCATAATTGCTCTGGATACAGTTACATTGTTCAGCTTTACTAAAATGTTATCAATTATTAACTGATTTGTATCGTTGCCAGCTACCTTAATACTTTGATTGAACTGATCGTTTCTTTTGAAAAAATTTTCTACCGATAATACACCTGAAAATACAAAGGTTGAATATACCAATGAAATTGAAAATTTTTAGCGAATTATAAATATTCTTGGACAATCGCAACCTGTATTTAATACTAGAAGAGTTGGCACATCTTTTCGTTGAGGTAAAAGAAATATAGGGCCTTGAATGTCGATGAAAACATGTAACTTCGTTGCGGTTCTTTTAAATTCCTCGATACCGCTCATAACTTTATCGGTTAAGTAATTTTTTATGCTCAAGCAATATGTGGAAGTAAATGGTGTTAAAAAATACTGTAAATGAAATTGGATGATATAGCAGTAGCAATAGCAATGTGCATAACGTTAATGTAACGTACAGATTAAATGTTTACCTTTAAATCGTGCAATACTTTATAAATAAGTACACAACTGATTCTCCCGATAGAAAACCTAAATGTTCCATCCGACATCACATCATCTCCATTCGTATCGATATCGGAACATTTATACAATTTTGGCATGTGTCTCACATATTTTAAATCAAGAACTTTATCCTCCTCCGTTATCAGTAACTAGACAAGAAATGCATCAAGTTACAAATATTATGCAGTTTATATAATCTGTACGTATTTTATAAGGTTGAAAACTTACTTTTGAATAAAGTGTATCTTCGGTCATATCTTCAACAGATAACTGTGTAAGATGTGCACGTAAAACCATTCTTTCATTAGCATTGTAAATACAATCATTTTCTAGTCCCAGGATCTGTATTTCCATTAAATCCAAATCTCTGTCACAAAATCTAATCACGAGGGCGTTAAGCCTTGCAGAATAATTCAATTTAATAGCACCTAAAAAAGAAAGAAAAATCGTTAACGAAGAAATTTGTCATTCGATAATTTTTTATCTACATAATACCTGGAGGAATAGGTGGATCATTTTCTTTTACTTTCCATTGTACGATACTCTGGCATAAGTTTTTCAGAACATTGAAAAGATTATTGTTTTCAAAAATGCTGGAGACATATTTTTCATTATTTTCTACAAATAGTTTCTTACCGAGAAGTAACAAATCAGACAGTACATACCCGAATAAATTATACCAATGGTCTTTTATTTTTAGTAGCGCAGGTCTGTGAAGATTTATATTGACGTTAAGTATGTTTATAACAAGAGATCGTTCAATACTTTTGAAGTGAGACTTAAAATCAGGACAATTTGATTTGACCTAGGATAAAAAAAAGAAAGTAGATATTTGTTTAGAAACATGAAAGACATAAAGAAAAATTCTGATTCTTCTACAAAGTACCTTACGAAATGATACTACAAGAACTTCATAAGGTTCTTCGGTAGATATTAATTCTAAATATGATCCAGTTACTCCTGCATTTGTTTTGTCTACCAACAAAACAGATCCTACACCAAACTGGATAGCAGATCCATATTGCATTATTGCAGTTTCAAGATATAATGCATGTAATCTAAGATGTAAATAAGGCTCTTCTCTTCCACAATTCATACTTGCCAAGTGAATCGATAACTAAAGCATTAAAATACTAATAAAATTTCATTTTGTAAGAGTTAAACAATATTGCAAAATTTTGTTTTACATATACATATAATACCTCTCCAATAGCGAATCTTAACAAGAGATTGATATGATTACACGGAGATACACTGTCGTCGAATCCAGATAAACTGATAGTCTTTGATAGTAATTCCAAATCTTCTTCACTGACTTCAGAGGATACAATACTGTTACATAAAACGAATTTCTATCAAATATTATTTACTTACTTACGTACTTACATCAAGTTAAATATTCTTCGCCTCGTTAAAATATTCCAAAAACATTTTACATATTAATATACTTAATCTTACTTCGTTACCTATCGAGTTTTTGTACGTTAGTCGTCCAAAATTCCTTAGTAACAGTTGTAAATTTGTTTTTGGATCTTTCAATCGACGGCAGACATATAGTGCTTTGCACATTTTTAAGTTGTTTCATCGATACGAAAAGTTTATTTAATCTTTTCTTTGGGACGTGTTGCGTTAAGTCCTCCTCACATTTCTTGACATTCTTCTGATACATCAACAACAAGAGATTTAAAAAGTGAACACTCTGTTGTATCTTGTTTTCCGATAAATTGAATTTAATACATGAAATAGAAACATTTACTTTAGTCCTGTAAAATAAGTAAAACAATTATAATAAATCCAATTTGATATTATCTTACACAATTAAAGTATACAATACCGTGGTAGCTGGTGATATTCAGGTTTGACACTATACGAAATTGTTGTATTTGCTTGTATTTTCGGCACAAAATGATATTCGGAATCTTTCATCTTTCTGACTGACCTCCAATCATCCCCTGTCGCGTAATAAAAAAGCATTAAAAAAAAAAAAAAGAAGAAGAAGAAAAGAAATTCATTTAGCTATATTTAAAAAGAAAGATAAAGACAAACCCGAGTGACAAAATAATATCTGTGCTCCTGAAAATACAATATGGATTCTATCATAAAGTAATTCCTCTAATTCCATAAGTGTGGCATCTTCAAGTTGTAAATTCGTATTCTGAAGTTCATTAGACAGGTTCACATTGCCAAAATCAACGAGAAGAATGTTTCCATCTCTAAAATAATACTTTTCTCATTACTTAAAAATTCAATGAAATTTAACAATTTATAAATATAACATATACCTTTGCATTGATCCATGTTCGGGAAATACAATATACGGCCCTTTAATATCTATTTTAAAACTGATCCGTAGCGTCTGAGATACTATATTTTCTACCAGAACCAAGAGATTCTTCTTCATGTAATTACACAACTCGTACACCCACAAAATAGTTGTTTGAACGTTTGTATCGCTAAGTTTGAAAAATCGAATAATTTCCATCATAGCATGCTGAAATGTAATATAAAAATTTATTACAGCTTATTTATATAAAGAACACTTGTAGATTTTTTAAGGATATTGTCATTACATGATAATAAGTCACTTCAATAGCTTCTAGGCTTATAGACACATCAAAAGTTGGATCTATATTTTCGCCATTTTTCTCAAAGTCTATTGCCAAAAAATTTGTTGATACATTTCCTGTAAAAACGAATTATAATGTACTACATACCATAATTTCAGTTCCTTCATCTTCAAATATTTATTCTTATACCTGTTAAAATATTATCGACAGTAATTAAGGGCACTAGATCACCTTCCAGAGAGACACCTTCAATTACAAAACTCTCGGCCCGTGTAGATATTTTAAAAGCAGACAATGCAGGTCGTATCTCAATACTTGTTAAGAATTGTGTTATAGTTACAACAAGAATTTCTTTGTCATTTTTTAAAAGACTTAAACAAGAATTTGCTAATGTAAAATTCAACTTGTAATCTAAAATAGAATAGAAAAGTTTATTTTCATTCATTTCTTTTCTTCTGCTGTATATTTCTATACATATACATATTATTTAAAGATTTGAAATTATACCAATTGGTTGTAGGAGCTTTTCTATTTTGATTTGTTTTTCTGAACTGTTACTAATATCATCGGAAGATATCTTCGTTTCCTGCCCTTGAGTTGCCTTATTCTTTATTTCTATATTTTGTACTTCCTCTTCGCTTAAAGATGTACCATTCTTCATACTATTTAGCGATAGACCACCGTTATTCACGCCTTGATGTTTTTCTTTAATCATTCTATTTTTCAATTCTTGTCTAGCATGTTCTCTAGCTATTACTATGTTAAACATTGTTAAAGAATCTTCGTATTTTTGCAAATCCAGCTTCAGTTCTGTATCATTTGGCTTAAGTAAACTCTGTAGACACGCTTCTTTGTACCTTCTGTAATTTTTTCTATGTTCAACAATTTTTTTCCAGGTATAAGGTTTCACGTTATAATCCAAAATAGAATTGTAGGCATACTTCCACCAAGCTGATGGATTTTTCTTTATAATTTCATTAGGACGATATTTCATATATTGTCTATGGGAAATGATATGAAAATGTAAGAAAATTTGCATTTAATTTAATACAAGAAACATATATACATACTTTTTAATATTTGTACGCAGTAACGAGTCGTAGAGATGACAGAAAGTAATATACTGCATTTCGGAAATTTGCATTGCAACATCGTGAAGAACAATATCAACCAACATACGAGATGTTTGCGTTTCATTTCCTTTGTATATGATTACTTTTATTTTTGCAGTAAAAGGTTTTAGAACTGTAAAATAATTCTTGTCAACTCGCTTCTTTACGTATACTAACAATAAATGTAAATATAAAAATTATAAACTTACGGAATTGAAACTCTTTGTTTCTCATACCAAATGTTTGCAACGCTTTATGCATTGTACTTTTCCATGCAAAAATAGCGGATATATCCCAGTCGCACCCGTTATTTGTAAAAGCAGATTCTGTATTGTTATCCATATATATGCTCAAAGATTCTGCTCTGACCAGTTGATAAATTGTGCTTAAATTGCTCGTACAAATGCCAGGTTTCCATTTGCTGAAATGGAATTTTAAATTTCATGAATATACGTAAGATGAAGGAATAGATAAAGAAAATCAACTAGTTACCTATTCGTAGTCATTATAGATACGCTTTGAATACAAATACCACAAGCGCATAGAGATTCGTCGTTTATCTCTTCTTCGTATCTAATATGTACATTATTTATAGTGATTTGAAAATTCTTTGTCACTGATTTCAACAAATTATCAAATAATTCTACAAAATAACTGCATATGTAAAAACCATTAAACACCAGAAGATACCAGAATACAGATTTGTTAAGTACCTGTCGTATAGGTTTCATCTTCCTTTAAATCTTCCAAAATTTTTCTCTTCTCTGCCCTGATTAACTTTTTCTGTATTTCTGGATCATACGAACCATATGTAGCAGGTACAGCTACTATGTATATATCCTTAAATACATAAATTTATATGATATACATATATGCAAATAACTGATTACAAATGATTTGTTACCTCTAGACAAAGTACAATCGGTTGAGAAAATAGTCCAGCCCATGGTATTTTTAAAACAATCTTCCCTATAAGTCCTACTTCTACCTTGATCGGTAAACCAAGCTGATACTGTAATGCAAATGATACATTATTTTTATCGGTTTAATAATTATATTTACGTAAAACATTTTATATAAAAGAAAAGTTTACTTACCAAAGCTTCGGGTTTCAGTTTAAGATCGGTGAGACAAGTATCGCCAGAAAATATACCGACATTAAACTGTTCGGTGTCCAAGTCTTCGACATACTTCCCCAGAAGCCGATTCAAGAAGGCCGCTATGGCACCCTCGAACATTGTTTCGCGTATAACTGAATGTGTAACGTTGTTTATATACTTACCGCATTCGATGCAACACGGTTTTCTCTAGCATTGATACTTCTTCTCATAACCTTCTGAAATTTGTAAAATAAATTCCGTCATGCGCAAAACTACAGTATTTTATTGATCCGCTTTTCTCTATCTCTTTGAAATCCCGTCGTGCCTGACCAGCACGGATAACGAGTTGTCTCCGTTTATTGGACATCTACATATTGTATATATATATGTACACATCGCGCGGATCCTTTATCGGAATAAGCCATTTATAACTTAAAGTTTTAAGAAGAAGATTAAAAGAATCTAATTCCGCTTAATTTATGTATATATAGCACTCGTTTATTGTTATTGTATCATACAAGATATTGATCATTTCAAATTTTATATACAGTAGTATTAAACTGTCTGGAGAGATGCTTAATAAAACGAATAAAACATGGCATATCTCTAGTTTTATACGTTTTACGACGCATTCAATCACAAAGATCAAACAATATCGAGCTACAATATCGCTTATAACAGCAGCAATCGGTAATCAAATTACGTTCATGCATTTCTATAATCTATTACTTGAACGTAATCATCATTTTTTAGTAATTTCATTGTAATTCGATAAATTGAAGAACCTAGAAAATGTTTATAAGATCGACATCTAATACGCGCTATATGCTTATTATTATATACAGAAAAATATATGTACACATTACATTGTTATCATTTAACGTCAGTTTAAAGAGGATTAAAGAGGATTAAAGAGGATTAAAGAGGATTAAAGAGGAAAATGATGTTTCGTTTCGCCGGTATTCGGATCTACTATAACCTTTTCCTTGTGACTATTTGAAGGGCTACCAAATGCATTTGTATCAGCGAATGGAAAGAACCTTCCATCCGCGTACTCCTTAAAAAGTAATTCAGCAGCCTTCTGTTTCTCTTCCTTTCCATTTGATGCTATTTTCTTCATTGTCAAAGTTAAAAGCTCTATAATAAGATAGGATTCCGGTTTGTAAAGTCTTGTGAAATGTAGTCTTATATGTTCACCAACGTTCTCATCTTTCCGAGGGATGTAGTCGCAATGGGGGCAGGATGGCGTCATTCTTTCAATACCGTGTCGACGCTTATGAGCGTCCATCGCTTCTTTGTCACAGGTGGAGAACGGGCAACTTTGGCAGCGTAACGTTTCCACTTCGTCGTTCGACGATACCAGTATACCTTTCTTTTGCAACAACATTAAAGACTGCTTGTCTTGATTCGAAGCTTGAACTCCACCGTAATTTAACATTGATATTCCGTTCGTAGACATTGTTGCAGCTGAATTATTCGACGATTTAAGAGTCTTTCCTGAACGAGATATAGATTCCCTATCGGAAACTGTATCGCTATCGATGGTGATCGTGTCATCTTCGAATTGCCTCCGCGACGCTTGCGCTTCGGCATTTGCTTGATGCTTCTTCAAATGCTGTATGTAATTAGCATAATATTTGACAGAATAATCACAAGTGTCGCAACGATATCTTTGTTTCGCTCCGTGCAACGTCAAATGAACTCTATACTGTTCTCGTTTCTCAAAAGCGGAAGGACATTTGTGACATTTGTAACGTTTCTCTTTCAAACGACCATTCCTCAAGTAACCAGGGTATACGAAATTCGGATTGCCACGCATAAAGATTCCAAACTGAGGATCGGGTGGCGGACTCAGATTCGAAGTTACATCGTTCGTATCATTCTGTCGTCTATGAACCACTTGATGTTTTACCAAATTCTGAGCTGTCTTCGACGAGTAATCGCATTCGGTGCATTTGAATCTGTTGTTGGATCCATGCAAAGTCATATGATACTCCAGAGCATCGAGTTTGAAGTAACGAGCCGGACACTTGGCACAAGTGAATACTTGATTTCCTTGATTTCGTTGGTTTGCGTTGTTATTATTGCTGTTATTGTTGTTGTTGCTGCTGTTGTTGTTGTTGTTGTTGTTGTTGTTGTTACTATTACCATTACTATTGAAACTGCTACTCGAAGTCTCCGTAATTTCTACTACGATCCATGCAACGGTAGGCGTTGAATTATTTGTGCCTTGGCCATTTGTTTCGACGCAGGCTGTGGTAGGAGGTGGATAACGTTGCGAGTAACCGTACAGTGATAACAAGTACTTGGTACGTTCTTGGTACTCGGTCGAATGTGCTTTCTGATGAGCTAGAAGGTGAGCTGGTTGTCGAGCAGCGTAAGAACACCACTGGCAAGAGTAAGCCAATTCCGTTGAATGATATCGCAAATGAATTCTTAATTCTTTCTCGCAAAGAAATCGCGCTGGGCATTTACTGCAACAATGCACAAGCCTGGAATCACGTAGATCAGGCTCCGAGCCCAATACAGGGGAATGCGTGAATCCGAGAAGCGCAGTCAAATCGATCAACTGCTGCGAATCTGGCCTCGAATCGTCTACTAAACAATGAACGGTACCTAAAGAACCGGAATGCATGTCTATGTGCGCGACCATTACTTCTCGTCGCGTACAAGTAAAACTACAATCGGTACATGCGATCACAGGACCATTACCAGGAGAATCGAGATGCATGCTTTCGTGATCTCGAACTTCGGCACGTCGCGAAGACACAAAAGGGCAGTGACGACATTTTAACATCTTCGTAAGTGTACCATCCGGTCGGGACACCCATACTAACGGAGCTTCAGGCAGTGCTCGGGTATCCAGAAGTAACGGCGGAGGTACACTGGAACTACTTTTTGAGGCACTTGTGATACAAGTCACGTTATTTTGCGTTGTTATATGTATCACTTGTTCCACAGATTTCTCTCCTTTCATACGATTCGTATCTAAAATTATAGATAAAAAACAAGTTGGTTAAACATTTAATAACATCTCAAAGGAGTATTCCCCATTGTAAGGAATAAGATTTCAGTACCTTCTCCTAATGGTTGCTGCGTTTTAGATTTAGTAGGTGAAAAATTATAATCCATATTCTGTTGATGTACAACAGCAAGTTCTTCTCCGTGAAGTCTAACATGATCCAAAAGCTCCCTATAATATCAGAATGAATAAATATTTCAGTTCAGTGTAAAGAAATATCATTAACTTAATATATCCATACATGACGATGATGTATGTACATACGCTTTTGTGCTAACGTAATAAGGGCATAAATAACATTTGAAAATTGCTTCCAAATTTGGACGATGATGAACTCGGTGCATCGATAAAGTAGCCGCATCGGATGCAGAATATGGACAATCTCCGCAGCTAAATGCATTCTATAAACAAATTAAAAATGTGTTATTCCTGTAATCAAAACCAGTTAGCGTACCACTAACAAATACGTACTTTTTCTTCTTCGTATCGTTGCTCCGATTCACTATGAGACTTAACGTGCAACGATACAGTTTCTCTATTGGAATGTCGAAAATTACAACGCTTACACTTCCACATTGTACGTTTATTTTCTTCCGAACTCGTAGCAGAGGTAGATGTACTCGGCTGACTTGTAGAATTCAAATTATTTTTAAGCAACGATTGACCACGATTTCTAGCAGCAGCTTTCAGAGGGGGAGGTGGCCTTAGTCCAATATTAATAGCGTTAACATTATGATTTCCTTCGTTCGTAGACATTATCGAAATCGGAGTAGTCGTAAGTTCGGGTGCTTGTAAATATTCATCGGTGTTCATTATTAACAACTTTGTCGGTGGTTCGTCAGAATTTGTTTCTTCTACGTTACGCTCCTCCATGTTTTGTTCGTCCCACGATTGTTGTTCGACCTAAGCAAAAAGTCAAAAATGGAAAATTTACATTTAACGTATTATTCTTTCGGTATCACGTATCGTATATACACAAATTTATATTCAACATAAAAACAACTACTCGGCACACTGAAAATTTCTTTCATAGTACAAAATAATTTGCCATAAATTAAAAAAATCATCTTCAAAATATATGCAGAGAACATTTGAAATATCATCATTATCATCATCATCATCATCATCATCATCATCGTCGTCGTCGTCATGTCGGTTATAATTACTAAGAATATGCTTGTAATTGCAATCAAATAAACATCATAACACCAATCAAGTGTCCAAGCGCTCTGATACGAAAAATTTCAAAGTGTTTTCCTTTCTTCGGTTTTTATCAATTATCATCCATCTTTATTTTCCAAATCAAGTAGACGGATCATCACTTGCGTTTATCAGAGAGAAAAAAAAAAAAAGAAAAAAAGAACGAGCAAAAAAGGTATAAAAATGTCAGTGCGCCTAAGAAGATCGACGAGCACTGTGTTACTAATATAAAAGAATTGTTTAATGTAAGTGAAATTAGTGCTTTCACCTGTGCAAGGTATTTGTTATATTTGGAATAATTCCGTCGACCTGTTTCATCCGTCATAAGTACCGTGGCAGTCATATGAACTGGATCTTTAGCTGCTTTAAGTTTAATATGTTTTGTGATGTCCCATCGCCAGTTAGAGCGATACGCGCATAGGGAACACTCGAATGGCTTCCGATTTAAATGACCGACAATATGAACATGAAAACGACTTGCGGTGGATGCCCAAAATGGACAATGCGGGCATTTAAATACCCGTCGGCCACATGGATGCGTCGAGGTGCCTTCAACCTGACAAAAGATTTGTCTACCTTTATCAAAATAAAGTATTAACATATTTTCAAATACAACGGTCTACGGTCTCGACTGCCATAAGTAACATTTAAAGCACATTCTTAATAATAAAGGAAAATATGAATAGAAAGAAGAAAAAAAATATACATAATATATCAACGTAATATGTAATAATTTATTATAAAATGGTGCTGCATACTCGAATGAAAAAATTTGTGGTTTCAAGCTAAATCGAAAAGTACTTTAAACACATTATTCTAATGGCCGTACGGGATGCTTGCAATAAAAATAAAAATGAAAATAAAAATTTAAAAAAATAGTCAGATCTGTTGACTCTCGTATTGCAATCGTTACAATTTCTTCGTTCGTGTGCGTATGTTCATATTGGTCATATGCACGTATAAATTAGATGTATTATTATTTTTATGAAACACCATACCGATGATCCAGAAGAATTCAGTCCGCTGAGATTAATGTCCCAATCCGTTTGCGCAGGAAATGTATATTCACCGCGATACGAGGTCACACGGAGTTCTGAACAATTTGATATTTTTTCTAAGCTATTGTGTATGGACGTATTGTTGCTTGTCGAGTGACAACACTGCATATGCACTTGTAGATCAGTCGAACTTTTGCAACGTCTTCTGCACTTAGGACAACGCGTTGTACCCACAGATACACTGAGAGCGGTGTGGTGTGTTTGTTTGTGACAAGCCAGCTCTTCCATGCTACTAGCTTTAAAAGTACACCAGCATTTCAAATCGTTCGTAGTACTTACAGCTACCTCTGGTACTCCGTTATTAATTGACGCCGACGTTGTAAGCTTTTCCTTTAGCTTATCAAAGAAGGACGCATTTTTTTTTTCAAATAAATCTGCCGCATTATTTGCATCCTTCTTTAAATTTCTCACCTGTCAATAATTTATTTGAATAATTATTTTATCATATACATTTGTTGCCATCTATTCGAGAGAGAATAAAAAACAAATAACTAACTTCTTTATTTCCATACAACTTGGCTAGTTCGGTGTCTCTTGCGATTTGTGCAAGTTCCGGCCTTACCCTCACACGCGGAACTTTCAATAATGTTGCCGAAGATCCACTGGTGTTGCTGCTGCCAGATTTAGCAGGGCTTAAAGGTATTAACATTGGCAGTGGTTTTTTAGATTTATTCGGTGTAATTGGAGCATGACATTCTGCCAGATGTCGTTGCATTTCAGAATCCCATGCTGTAATAAATTGACAACCTTTCTCCTCGCATTTTAACGCTATACATTCGGCATTTGCCATTGCACTTCTTTTATCTTCCAAAGCCTGGTCAGAAATCGAGTACGAATCTCCAGGACTGATCGACACGCTTGTACTTCCAGATATGCGTAACGAATCTCGAAAATCACTTGCACCCACCTGAAATTATATGGATTTTTGAAAAGAAAAAATATATATATATGTGTGTGTGTGTGTGTGTGTACATACATATATATGTGCGCGCGCGCGTGTGTGTGTGTGTCAAATGGAGATTATTCAATGGTATTTAATAATCGTATTACCTGGTTGTAACGCTTAGGGCTATTTCTTGGTTTACGCTCAAAAGGTGTGTTAGATTTGCGATTTGTTTGACTCACAGGAGGTTCGTGATGATTGGTTTCGTGCACTGTTAAACTCTGCCTGATATCAGCTGTAAAATTGCAAGCACGACATTGGAAAGCTCCTCCTCCTCCATGATTCCTGGTGTGCCTGTCTAAATTCCACTATAAACAAATTTTGTTGCTATTATTATTACTTTATTCGACCAAAGTTAATTCAATTTACTATTTCCTTTTTCTTGATAGTTTTATTAACCTTGTACGGTGTACGAAAGTCACAAGCATCGCACTTAATCATTGGCATGGAATGATATTTCACGTGCTTTGTGTAACGAGCACGTACATGCGTGACATAAGAACATTTAGCGCATCTAAAAAATCTTCTTTTCAAATGATGTACTCTCTGATGAGTTTCAAGATCCCTTGAATTTAGGGAAACATATGAACACATGGAACATCGATTTCCAGTATCGCGTATAAATTTTCCCTATAAATTATTATATATCATTTTATTAAAAACCATTTAAATATACACATGTTAAATATACTTTATGTTCTATCTTTCATTTTAAACAGATAAAATTGGATTTAAATATCCAAAAAATTCTTTTCCTTAATAAAAAAAAAAAAAAAGAGAGAGAGAGAAAATATTAATTAAATTTTACATTCAGTTTAATTTGAATAAATCTGAGATACTGTACCTTTTGTTTGTGTTCTTTTTTCAAATGATCAAGATACGCTTTAAGATTAGACAGGGGCTTTGAGGGTTTACAAGTTTTACATTCATAATTTTGCGAAGATCCCGAACAATCGTATCCCTCGTGTTCACGTTTCAGACTGTTCCTTACAGAGCTATTGCCTTTGACATCGTATGAAATTTCCTCGGAACTCTCCTGTAACTCGTATTCCCGCATCGCGACTTCCTGTCGAGTTTCTTTAAGGTTACTTTCCTTATGCGGTTCAATTTTCAGTTGCTGAGGTCGTGGACGAAGTGCACGCAATCGAGGTAGCCTTCCTGACATCTTGGACAAAATTTATTTTGTCCCACGTACCTTCTTTTCTGATTCGTGTCGTGCATCGAGATATCTTTTTATTTCCCCACGATCTTCTCAGCCACGTATCGAAATAAAAAAGAGGAGAACGACGGTCGCTTCTTCATAAGTCTATACCGTTTTCTCCTTCCAAATGACATTAACGTCAAGCCACTTTACCTCGTACATATTATTCATTTTTCACGTAAATCTTTAAAAAAAAAAGGGCTCAGTTAACAACTTAAATGACTAAATAGAAATATACCCGTATTGCAAACAAAATTTTCACATAAAAATTCTTTGAATTCTCGTTAAATCAGATCGTTAAAATACGATAGAAGACTGGTGCACACTACGGAAGTGCAAGTAGAGCATACTCGGTGGTCGCGCGATCTAGAGGCTGTGGGCGCCATTTTTTCTTCGCTAGCAAAACTGTTGACGAGGAAGGTGTTAGAGCATTTTCCACAAAAATCTTGTACTTTTATCAGAGTGTTTTTCGAAATAAATAGCGGAAATAAGACGATATAATTCAATGAAATTTTATCTGTTATTTTACATCTACTTTCACAATAATACTAAGAAGCAACAATAAAACTTACAACTTCGTTATACTTTATTCAAGTAAGTATGTATGTAAGTATGTTGTAAGTACGTACATTGATCATACGTGATATCTCGTAGCTTTAGTTTCTATTTATAACTAAGAAACTATTAGAAATAATCAAATATTACAGAAAGAACAACTTGGTTCCTTTTTCTACTAGAAACAATAACAGTTTTTCAGCTCTGGTATAATTACTTCCAGTAGCTTGTCTTTTGTACGTCCAACATCCGGTGTTTAATGATACGCAAGCCGATTTATACAAATAGGATAAAAATATAAATATGTATATATTAAAATACCTGATACTTAGATCAACAATAGAAAAATATATCTATTACCTTATGGAAATGATTACCTTAACAAAAATAATAGTTTTTTTTTTTAACAGGCGTGTTCGATGTCCATTTTCCCAAGCAATTTCCGGTTTTTAGTCAAGTGACAATCTATCAAGTTTAGAGCACATACATATGTGTGCGCATCGTGTAATCAGATACAGTAGGGAGGAAAATTAATTATAATTCTTTGAAGACAAATATCAAACAGTTAATTCGACCAAAGGTAATTTATTATTTGATTAATTTGAACCTACGAACCCGAACTCGAACCCGTCCCCGTACCGTTTTATTGAATCTGTATATATGGATGTACATATGTAAGTACATACAATCGGCCAAGAATTTATCATTACAATATTTGATGGTATGTATTTAAAATATGAAATACGCTCTTTGCACCCTTCTTCCTTCGATCTATTTTCCTTAATTTCGCTCGTTCTTCACGGACTAATTCATTTTATCCTGATACAGTGATTAACTTTCAAGTATCTCGTTATCGGCAGCAACGGTAGCTATTACCGAACCGAAGGATAATAAACCGTAGCGGAGACGATGAAAGCGCAAACAACGAGTCTCTCCCTCTCCCTCCTCTGAAACTGACGGTGATGTCAAAGTGGCGCACGTTAGGCGCCATCTGCAATTCCAATTCAGATTCTGGTTTCTGGTATCCACATACTCCTCCCGCTCCCATGCCTTCGCTTCCTCCGTTTCTTCTCCTGCAGTCCTCAACGAAATTCTATTATACATAGGTAGTATGTACATATATTGCATTGCTTTTTAATTACACTGGTTCACTTATTATAAGCAGAAAAAATAATTAACTTAGATTTGCAGTCTTTTTTTTACTATGTTATCACTGGAGATTAATACAAATTACTTTTATATATATAGATAGGTCTACTATCTTTTTGTGCCAGTGAAAATTGCACACTTATACATTAATTTTACGGTAATTTAAGTATTTTGTTCTTTTCTGTTTTTAATATCTTTCTATATACATACAGTAAATTTTAATGATTCTCTAATTGATTTTATACTATATACTTATATTTTTTATAAGACATCGAAAATATTTCACTTATAATATTATGAATAAATTAATTAAATGAATGTTTCATAAGGTAGCAGCAGCAGAAAAATTTCACAGTCATCGTATTACGTAAGTTCATATGGAAATAATTATAGGGAAAATCAACATCCACCCAAGAAACATCCGCATCGATTGCAGGTGTTTACCTTTATTTTCTCTAATTCTTATAACGAAATTATAATGATTCACGAAATTTCGAGATACAATGATTTAATTAAACGACATAATTAAATGAAATAATATTTCATACAGTTTTTTTTAGCTTAACAGAACATTTTCTCCATTATCAATATATTCAATGATTTAATTGGGGGAAGGGATTCCTTTTTATCGTGTTTTTTACGATAAGAGAAAGATAAACGATTAATTTATACCCAAGTTCATTTTTTATTAAATTAACAATTGTTTAAAAATGTACCAGAAATGAACGTAGACGTATAGATAATATTAAAAGAAAACTTTTTAATACATTTTTACAATTTTAGTTACAGTATATCCATTTCAAATATTCAAATGTACGCCTTTTTAAGGGTTACAATATATGTATGTATATATAGTATGTATAAATGCAGTTTCATTCCCTATAACCAGTAACGTTGTTCTTGTTAAATATGTTTAATACTTTGATTGCATTACATCAGAACGATCGTAACGTAGTCACTTCTTGACTTGCTTCTGCAGATTTTCTGCCAATTTATCAAGGAATTCAAATGTTTCTAAATAACTAGATCTTGTAACATTATTCAATCCTTTGATGCAAATTGCAAGATCCTTTGTCATGTAACCAGATTCAATAGTATTTATGCAAACTACCTCTAAGGTTTCTGCAAATCTCTTAAGTCTTGATTATTATCCAGTTTGGCACGATAAACCAAACCCTGTGTCCATGCGAATATCGAAGCAACCGGATTGGTTGATGTTTCTTTCCCTTGCTGATATTGACGGTAGTGCCTTGTAACTGTACCGTGTGCAGCTTCTGTTTCTACGGTACGTCCATCCGGACAAAGTAAAACTGAAGTCATTAAACCTAGGGATCCGTACCCTTGTGCCACGGAGTCGGACTGAACATCTCCGTCATAATTTTTACAAGACCACACAAAACCACCTTCTGATTTCATCGCATACGCTACCATATCGTCTATTAAACGATGTTCATACCAAAGTTTTTTCGCCTCAAATTGTGCTTTATATTCTTTCTCGTATACTTCTTGGAAAATATCTTTGAATCTGCCATCGTATTTCTTAAGAATCGTATTTTTTGTAGAAAGATACAGTGGATAATTTCTTGAAAGAGCATATTTGAAAGAGCTGTGAGCAAAGGCACAAATACTTTCATCTGTATTGTACTGAGCTTGCGCGATACCAGCTCCCTTAAAAGTATGGACAGTATGTTGAATTTTCTCTCCATTATCTCCCGTCCATGTAATTTCCAGTTTACCCGGGCCTGGTACCAAAAAGTCTATAGCTTTATACTGATCTGCATGAGCGTGTCTACCAATAATAATGGGTTTAGACCAGCCAGTTACCAGACGCGGTATATTCTTACAAATAATTGCTTCACGGAAAACTGTACCGCCTAAAATATTTCTAATAGTACCATTGGGACTTTTCCACATTTGTTTTAATTTAAATTCTTCCACTCGTTTCTCGTCAGGTGTGATAGTGGCACATTTTATTCCTACATTATATTTCTTAATAGCCTCTGCACAGTCTATGGTTACTTGATCATCGGTTGCATCCCGATTTTCAATACCCAGATCGTAAGTGTGTAATTCAATATCTAAATAAGGTAAAATAAGTTTCTCCTTAATGGCATCCCATATGACACGTGTCATTTCATCTCCTAAAATGTCAACGACAGGTCCAACCTAAAATAAATTACAATATGTAAAAGGTATATAATATAAATTTAAAAACTTTTTGTATCATTCATATAATATTATTGTTTTGATTTGTTTATTAATCTGGATTCCATTATTACATAATAGACATTTTTTTTTCTAGGTGACTTATAAACATGTTAATGACTTAACAATGTTGGAGAATCTTTAATTAAAATTTACACATATAAACGCATAAAAAAAGAAAGTAATATAAATCACAAGGATTGCTCACCTTTATTTTAGCCATTACTACAGTGGAAACAGAAAATGTTCTAACAAGTGGGTGTATCGATTGATTGATTTTTGACGAAAGTAACTGCGACGAAGCACCGTTACTACTAGCGGATTCGATGCAAACTGCACTTATAAATTGCAGGTTCTTTTTTATGAGACGGTGGGGTGAAAACATGGCAGTTTTATCGAACTTTATTCACTTTCGTAATTCTACTATTCTTTCTCGTTGTTTTACCAACAATTCTTTAAATCGACCGTTTTAATAGGAAAACTTGATTATATGTACTTGTTTCGTTAATTGTACTAAAATTTATTTTAGTTTTTCTACTTTATCTTAACGTATGTATTACGCCCATGTAGATTCACAATTATGTATATACAAAATGTTTCATTTGTTACAAGATCTTTTATTCCCGTATGAAATATTAATTAAACGAATAAAATACAAATTTATTGGAAGTCGATTAAATCGGTAGACCGTGTCGTTGGTAACGGATATTAATGCCAGTTGGTAATAAATAATGTCATATTAGTGCTACATATCTGTTAAAAAGTTTCATCTTATCTGTGGAATTTGTACTGCCTTAAGTAAACAACGTTTATTTACATGCAAAAATTACAACCACATAAATACTTCTACTCAATATGCGCCATACAGAAGTGGTTAATACAAAAATTAGGTTATTTTATGCAGAATTGTACATATGACAAACGTATAAATGATGTTTTGGTAATTATTTACAAATCATGTAAACAAAAAATAAGAATTCTTTAAACGTTCATGAATAGTAACTTATCACGTCCTTCAAATTTGCATCTCACAGAAGGAGGGTAAATCACAATTAATACAAGGTTGGAACAAATAAAATACACATGTAAATTTCATTATGTATTTACATATATACATATATACGGTGTATCTGTTACATTTACCTATGTATACATATATATATTAAAATGTATGCATATCTGAATAACCAAAAATATATTTCGTAAAAGAAAAAAAAAAGAAAAACCTAAATACTTAACATAAATTGAACATTTTATCGAATATTACAGATTAACGTATATACGTGGTCGAGTATCTCTGTTGTTAATCAGAATTTTTATTAATTTAATCAATTTTTCGATTCAATGGTAACGATAACTCTTGAATCAGAAATCAGTGATCATAAATAACGAAGATGGAAGCACGGAACATAAAATAAAACACTCAAGGTAGGTTTTTATGTAACGCGAATTTTAAATATTTCGTTTGCATTGGGTATCGAGTTATCTTTAGTTATTTGCCGATTAAATTATAAATTGTAAATATATATACTTATATATAAAAATTTATATCGTCAATCAATAAACAATGACAGTAATGCGATTGGTTATATTTATACAGCAATTTGAAATTGGTCATTACATGTCCAATCGCGATTTTTCAATTGGTGGCAGTAAATCTGAAATTAAAGACACAGGAGAACTTGTGATATAAAAATGAAAAAAAAAAAAAAAAAATAGTTTCTCCACGACAACGTGGAATGATGGAGCTCGAAGATGCAAGTCTACACTCTTAACGCTATTCATGATTCATGTTCATACAGCGTATCGTTTTGAGTGATATATTGTGTATCCAACATCGAACCAGAGGATGGAAACTCGAGTTATCAAAATCTAAATTCACTATGCCTCGAAAAACGCTAAAAACGTATCAACAATCACGTTGACCTATTGAAAAACTAACGATTCGAAGGTGTATCCCTAAAATCTGGCAGATTTGTTGCTTCGTGACAGAAGCGTGATATCTTAAGTTTTGTTTCGTTTCGTCTCTGTTCAATTTCTTTTCTTGTTTTTCTCTCGCATTCACCTCCCCTTTACTTTTCAACCCTTAAGCACATTATCCCCCGAAAAAAAAGGAGAGCACTCTTCACCCTTCCTCCCCCTCCACCCCTTCTCTTTCTCTCTGTCTCTCTGTCTCTCACCAAGTCTCTCATTTTTCCCCCCTCTTTCAATATATCGCGTATTTTTCTTTCTTTTTATTAAATGTACACGATAACAACAGAATTTTCGGTATTCTTGCACGTTAGAAACGTGGATGAGTGATTGTATATTTGAGCGGCAGCCGATTATCGGCCGATTCCTTCCTTTACGCGAGTGAATGCTCCCTACGTTTAACTGGTGTCAATGTACACACAGTGTAACGTTATTGTAGCATTAGCCAGAAAGCATTTCTAAAAGAATCTTCGTCTAACTAGAATTCGACATGATGAAGAGCAGTGCTATGCTTAAGAAAGAAAGCAAAATGCGCATACGTGCTTTTCCGGTGAGTACAGCTTCTTTTACTTTTCATTTAAATTTCGTTCGTTTTATTCATTAAAATCCATATATTTCTTACTCTTTTTTGCATAACCCTTTATTTCACTCATATACTTGTTAATATTATATCTATCTGAATTTCTATATAATACACTCGTATACTTTGATAACCTGTTTTTATAAATTATATGTCAAGTTATAAAAAATGCCAATCAGATATAGAAGCAAATTTGCTTTTGTTATTTGATTCTTTATCATTAATCTGAATTTTATGTTTCTGTACATGTTAATATGTAGCAATACCATTAATTTCATATTAACGATCAAAATCCGTTTGGTTTTAATATTTTCAATAATTATATGCAATTGTATTCTATGTACTCTGATAACGATGAATGTGTCAGCAGGTATTTGATTGATATAGTTGCTATAGAGGCATAAAAGACAAGCAATGATATATAAATATTGTAATGTTACTACATTTATTCATGACTTTTGATCAGTTTTACCAATAAAGTTTGGAATTTGTGATTTTCTTGTACAAAATTTGCAATTGTATAATACTTATATTGAAAATTTTGTGTTAAATAAGATGATATTAAAAATGTGATAAACATTTTTAATACTTAAGTTACTATATAAGATATCTGTGTATCTCTTTGTGATCATGTTTTATTCTGTATGTAATTTGTTAAAATGTATTCAAATTTTGTTTGGTTAATTTAATCAATGAAATGAATACGACGTGTAATTACCATTTGTTATCAATATTTTTTTTAGTCTTGTTTTATGAAAATAGTAGGATAATTAACGTTAACAATGTTACGATATCGATGAAGAGTATGCGATAACATAAATACCTTGAAAATTCGTAATATTAAAAGCATATGTTTATATAATGTATTCCTTCGCATCTATAGTTGTGCAATTTGTTTTGTAATAAAGTTAATTTTTTAAAAGTTTCTGATATTTATCTAGTTTTTAAGTTAGATATCTGGTCGTTAGATATTTCTTATTTGACTTTTAATTTTGCTCTCTTCCAATAATAATATACGACACGACACGACACGACGCGACAATAATAATTAAGATTACATTTTTTCACTTTTTTAGACTACTATGGATGAAAAGTATGTAGAAAGTATTTGGGCACTACTAAAAAATGCAATTCAGGAAATTCAGAAGAAAAATAATTCTGGTCTTAGCTTTGAAGAACTTTATCGGAATGCTTATACTATGGTTCTCCATAAGTATGGAGAACGTTTATATACAGGTTTAAAGGAAGTAGTAACGCATCATTTGGAAAATAAAGTACGAGAAGATGTATTGAGATCTCTCCACAATAATTTTCTTCAAACATTAAATCAAGCTTGGAACGATCATCAGACATCGATGGTAATGATCAGAGATATTTTGATGTACATGGATAGAGTGTATGTTCAACAGAATGATGTAGACAATGTTTATAATTTGGGACTTATCATATTTAGAGATCAAGTAAGTATTTGTAAATGAATCAGAGTCATAGATTTTAGGGTAGTTACGAGTGAAAATACAGTAAATCGTTTACTTTCAGGTGGTCAGATACGGATGTGTTAGAGACCATTTACGAGAAACATTATTAGGTATGGTAGCAAGAGAAAGAAGAGGAGAAGTAGTAGATCGCATTGCCATAAAGAATGCTTGTCAAATGTTAATGTTACTTGGCATCAACAGTCGTCAAGTGTACGAAGAGGATTTTGAAAGGCCTTTTTTACAACAGAGCGCTGAATTTTATAGAGTAAGAAACCTTGTTGTATACGTGTATCTTATGAAAAATCTCTGAAAAATGATTCATTTTGTTTTCTGCGCGTTTAGATGGAGTCTCAAAAATTTTTGGCAGAAAATAGTGCATCGGTATATATAAAAAAAGTTGAAGCTAGAATTTGCGAAGAATCTGAAAGAGCAAAACATTATTTAGACGAATCCACCGAACCACGAATAGTAGAAGTTGTAGAAGAAGAACTAATTAAAATTCATATGAGAACTATCGTTGAGGTAAATAATTATTAATTCTTCTTTAACGTTCAGTTGTAGTTTTAAGATAGTTCGTGTAATTTCTAATTTTCACGATTTCTCTTGTTGCCTCCGAAAGTCTCTATCTTATTATTATACATGCTATTGCTATTGCTTTTTTAATTACAGATGGAAAACAGTGGTGTAGTACATATGCTCAAAAACCAGAAAACTGAAGATCTCGGTTGCATGTATAAATTATTTTCAAGAGTTTCGGACGGACTACGTACAGTATGCGATTGCGTTTCTCAGTTTCTCAAGGAACAAGGACGTGCCATGGTTCAAGAGGAACACGAATCAACAACAAATGCCGTTCTTTTTATTCAGAATTTATTGGATTTAAAAGATCGTTTTGATCATTTTCTTCATTGTTCGTTCAACAACGATAAAAATTACAAGCAAATGATTGCGTCGGACTTTGAATACTTTTTAAATTTAAACACCAAGAGTCCAGAATACCTGTCCCTCTTCATTGATGACAAGCTGAAAAAAGGTGTTAAAGGGGTTAGTTCTGTTAACTGTTGTATTCCTATAGATAAGTACTTATTATGGTAGGTAATACCGTGAAATTTTACTAAATCTATTGTATTCCAAAAAGGATTAATGCCAAACAATCATTTTTTCTTACATTTTAGCTGCCAGTTTGTAGTTAATAATTATTTAACTTGAGTAACATTGATATTTCTTTATTCGTTACAGATGACAGAGCAAGAAATTGAAGGTATTTTAGACAAAACCATGGTTTTGTTTCGATTTCTCCAAGAAAAAGACGTATTTGAACGATATTATAAACAACATTTAGCGAAACGTCTTCTCTTGAATAAATCAGTGTCCGACGATAGTGAGAAAAACATGATATCCAAACTTAAGGTAAAATTTTCTCTGTTATTACCTGTTTTATTACTTTAACATGATTCATTATTATTATTATTATTATTATTATTATTATTATTATTATTATTATTATTATTATTATTATTATTATTTGTGTTTAATATGAGTGTGGATTGTTCGGTAATTACATTATTTCAGACTGAATGTGGATGTCAATTCACGTCAAAATTAGAAGGGATGTTTAAAGATATAACAGTCAGTAATACCATCATGGATGAATTTAAGGATCATGTCCTTACATCTAATGTATGTTAATAGTTGGTACATGTAGGTAATTTTAAACAGTTTTAGATTTTTTTAAAATTCTTATCTCATTATTACAGACAAATCTGCACGGTGTGGATATAAGTGTAAGGGTTTTAACAACTGGCTTTTGGCCAACACAGTCTGCAACTCCAAAGTGTAGTATGCCAGTAGCTCCGCGAGATGCTTTCGATGCCTTCCGACGTTTTTATCTTGCTAAACACAGTGGCCGACAACTAACGTTACAACCGCAATTAGGTTGGCGATGAATTATTTTCAATAATAAATTGATTCCTTGTGTTCTTCATTTTTTTATAGTTATCATATGTACATATATGGTGGTGCAAATATTTTAGGTTCCGCGGATTTAAATGCTGTATTTCATGGACCACGAAGAGAAGAAAACAGTTGCGGCGGTCTAGATACACCATCGTCTTCAAGTTCCATTGGTAACGGAAGTGGAAGCACTAACGGTAGTATTTTAAGTCAACGTAGCAGCAGTTGTGGAAACACAAGGAAACATATAATACAAGTATCAACTTACCAAATGTGTGTTTTGATGCTGTTCAACAAAAGAGACAAATTAACGTATGAGGTCAGTTCGAATAAGAAATTCATCGTATCGTTTTTTGCTTTTTTTTTTTTTTTTTATATTGAAATTTCAATGTTTCAAGATTATCTGTACAATGTGTGAAACGTTGCGTAGGAAATTCAAGGTGAAACCGATATTCCAGAGAGAGACTTGGTTAGAGCATTGCAATCTCTCGCAATGGGCAAAGCTACGCAAAGAGTATTGTTGAAACATCCCCGTACAAAGGAAATAGAACCTTCGCACTGTTTTTGTGTCAACGACAGCTTTACCAGTAAATTACACAGGTACTGTTCTCATTGTTTTCTCGATTTTAATATTATTTCTTATAAAATTCTGTATAATTTTTTAAAGAGTAAAGATTCAAACGGTGGCAGCAAAAGGTGAATCAGAACCGGAAAGGAGAGAAACGCGTAATAAAGTCGATGAAGACAGAAAACACGAGATAGAAGCAGCTATTGTTCGTATTATGAAAGATAGGAAGCGCATGCCTGTATGTAACATTAATATCTCTTTATTCATAACTGCTGGAATGTTTAATCTTACCCTACTTGTCTCTCTCCCCTCTTTTTTTTTTTTTTCTTATAGCATAATATACTTGTGACAGAAGTAACAGAACAGTTGAAAGGCCGATTTTTACCTTCGCCCGTAATAATTAAAAAACGTATCGAAGGATTAATTGAACGAGAGTATTTGGCGCGCACGCCAGAAGATAGGTACGTGTTATTTATTTATGGTATTATTACAATTATAAGTTAATATTTATTAGATTCGTTCGATTACAGAAAGGTGTACACGTATGTTGCTTAATGTTCGAATTCAAATATTGGATCTGTACAAACATGTAAGTAATTTGTAATAATGCGTATTTCGTTAATTGTATTTCAATGTTTCATTATATTTTGCTGACTTGTATGTTGTATCATGAGTTTTCATTGAGTAAGGATTGTTACTCTTATATAATCATGATTAAAGTTATCGTATATGAGGCAGTCTGCATCGACCATGTTAACAAATTGCTGATTTTACATTCCATCCTTGATGATCTTTCTTCTTTTTTCTTTTTTTTTCATTTTATTTTTTATTTACATCGTCCTATTTGAAATGAGTTAGAGTCGAATAATTTTCTACTTAGCTATAAACGAAATTTAAAAGTGAAGAAGCTTTACAAGAAAAAAGGTTAATAAGGTCAAGTTGAAGTCGATTGATGTCGATTGCCTCACTGTTCAGAAAGAATACCTAGATACGTTTCATAATTGAATAGTTTGGTGGAAAAGGTTAATGTAAAGGTAATATTTATACTTTCAAGTGTAAAGTGAAAATTTATAAATATGTTCCATAATATAGTTCACATTTTCTTTGCTCCGTTTACATAATTGAAATTTAGTTATCGTTTAATTAAAGATAGACTTTTGTTTAATGATAAATTGGAAAGTAAGTAATACCAAATCGCTAAAATTGATTCACTCATTGAGCGTATTACAATTAAGAAATTTTTTTTACACTTGTAAAACTGCGATTAACTACAATCATATACAATTTAGACGAATACACCGTAAATTTCATAAAAGTATTGATGTTATACAGCGATTTTATTTATACTCGTGGTTATCTATTATATGTGTACATAAGTAATGTGAGTGTATTATCTAAGAATATATTTGCCCCATTTTCAATATTCGATTATTTTATTTGAAATATATTCCACGTCCTTGTTCAAAATTGATCATATTCCTTATTCAGAAATAAAATAAAATTAAAGAAAAAGTTTAGTACATTGTTTACCAAGTTTCACCTCTTCCACCTAGCTTATCAATTATTTTCTTACATACAGATTAATCAAATTCTTCGTTAAATCGCAGAATATTTATTGTAGTATGCCAAAAGTGGAACCTACGAGTCTATAACAGATGCGGAATTTATTGATGAAATTAAAAAAGTGCGCGGATGAGCTTATAGAAAGATGAAGAACGTAATAAAAAGAATGAAAGTTATGATTATAAACTATTATTATGGGCTCGTGTGTTGAAAGATGGAAAAAAAATGTGAAATGCATCATATTTTTATTTTCATTTATATCTTTATTTATTAATATAGAGATTTAATATTTAAACAAACGGTTTTACCCTTTCTTACGCAAACTGAATAAAAATAAAACCCTGCAAAAGTAGTCCTTTGTTTCAATACGTTTTAAATGCAAAGCATCATATTGATCCTATCCTTTATATTCCATTTACTAGTATTCAATACAACCGAGTTTTTCGTATTCAAGTACCCACTTGTACATATGTAATAGCGTGGAAAGATAAGTTTCGAGTTGAACATTTCGGAATATTTCAGAATTTTCATATTATTTTTCCTACACAATATTACATATATTGTATGAAATAACAAATCAATAAAGATATAAACTTAATTTCTTCTAAATTTAAAGTCTATTAAATGCTTCAATATTACATTTGAAAAAAAAAACAAATACATCCGCTATGTATTATAACGTAATTTTCAATATGAATCGTTCACACATAAAAATTGAATTCAATTTTCAAAACGGCGCTAAGAAAAAAGTGTTGCTATTGTTTTAATAATTACATAAACTTATTTACATTCACATTTGTTTACGAGCTTAAGTGATACGCATAAAAATTCTTCTACAACTTTTGAGGAATTAACATCATGATAATGCACCCATAGCATTGGAAGAAAAATTCATTACTGTAGAAACTTACTCTTTTTACTCCAACACAAAAAGAATAAATGACATTTTTTTTTCCCCCTTTTCTTTCCTTTGAATTGTATGGATTATAACCGCGCAACGACTTTAAATACAAATCGTATACAATATCATACAGTTAGTTTATTATATTTTACTTTGTTCTGAAAAATTTGTTAATCCACTTTTATAAACATTACAATTTGCACATATTTATATCATTGTCGGTAGTTAACCAATACTGTACACATGTATCTCAACTTGTTTTCATGTAACAGTTAAGTCTATGCTGGTTTCAATTAAATTATCTGACAGGTGGCAGGCATCTTGGTGAATAAAATCGGTCACCCGTGGTTATTCGTTAGATGATGATGACTCCCGCCTTTTTTCTGCGTGTTTTTTCGTAAACTCTTCAGCGTTTTTTAAAAATTTTTTTCTATCCTTTAGAAACTCTTCGGCAAGGTCTGCTCTCAACGGATGTTCAGGCTCTGGATCATTTACTAATGCTATCAATGCTTGTACAACTGAAAACAAGTCCATATTTGTTGTTTATTCTTTGATTTTAATAACAGCAAATTTAAATATAATTTACCTTGATCTGTTTTCGTAGCTGGTTTCCAATTTTCAGCGCTGATAATTGGTAAGCATACTTGTCCCTTTTCATCAACATTCGGATGATATATTTTAGTTTTAAAGTTTATCTTTGGAGGTTTAAAAGGATATTCTGCAGGAAAGTTTATCTCAATTCTAAATGCTCCCTTATTATATGGTGGATTATCCTAAAGCACGTTAACATATATGATACAAATTTCCTAATTGTAATTAATATTAATACCATTATGCTACCATATCAATTTTAAACATAAGATACATAATATTTACAGAAACGAAATGTGCACTACTGTATACAACTAACTGTATATATATATATATATATCTTTAAAAATAAGATTAGGTTAGGTTGGATTAAATTATATCAGTAAAACTGAATGATACACTAGAACATACCGGCAGTATAAGGCCTTGCCAAGTAAGAATATTTGACTCATCTACTTGAATATTTGTAAAATTTTTCATTGCTGAAGCTCTTAAATCACCAAGTTCCTAAAAGAAGAAAATGATCATTATTGGAACAGTCAGTGCAAATCTAATTATTGAATGAACATTCCTCAAAATAGATACAAAATATTTAACGATGATTTCGAAAGAATTATAAAGCATTTATATTAATAACAATAAAAATGTTAACGTCCTGTATCTTCCTGAAAAAGTTCGGTATCGTGAAAAAGGATACCGTGAAACCTATTCCTGTTAATCACCTAGCAATTATATATCATATTTCACAATGTTTAACACGTATTGATTTGATTAGATAGACTTTTCGACTGTCAAAATCTTTGATTTACCTTTTGCAATCTTCTCGTAGCTGCCATTTTGAAAATAAATTTCACTAAAAGTAGCAAAACTTGTCAACTTCTTGATGGCTTCGCAGCTATTTCGCCTTTGAAAATACCCTAGTATTTTTGGTAGAAATCTTTAGAAAACAAAGTTCTACAAATTTCTATTTATTGTGTATCCTGTTTTACAACACGGCTACCTCATTAATACAAATATAGATATTTATTATTGGTCACGAATGTGAATTGCAAACCATCCATTCGTTTGGTTGTACGCTTGCGTGTATGCATGCGTGAGCGCAGCATATTGTATGCATATGTCATGTGTGCAGGCACACTTACTAAAAGCAATTGCTTCGTTAGAGTTGCAGTCAACGTTGTTTTTTGAGTCCAAAAGCTGTTCTCAGCAATCTTTACAGCTGGAATTGATTTAATTTGCAAATTACGTATATATGTATGTAAGTTATAACAGTGACTACAGATCTAAGAATAGACATGCCTTTATTTTCAAGGAGTTTGGAATTTGTGCCCTGACAACGAATCTCATCTGCTCTATACCAGTATAAAAATGCGAAATACTTCGCACCGCAACAGTCTGTCGTAGATTGACAATAAGAACGGATTACTTTGATATATCATCGTTCTCAGATGAAGGCTGCATTATGAAGCCCTTGCTGGCATCCTGCGTTGATTATAATTCAATTTCAAAATTAAATTTCCCGCCAAAGCATAGGGAGCCTACGATTCGACTGTAGCGCCATCTATACGGAAACGGCTGAAACTACTCAACAACATACCGACCAGGTTTCGGGAACGCCGGCGACGCTAGCGCCATCTATCAAAAAGTCGTGGAAACTGTTCGACGAGTAGTTTCTGCAACATCCCGACAGATGGCGCGACCATCGAACCGTATACTCCCTATCCTTTGGCGGGAAATTTAATTTTACAATTGAATTAATAATCAACGCCAGCAAGGGTTTCATAATGAAGCCAAGGAATATAGAGATATACAGAAAGCAGGAATGCAAGGGATGCTTGGATGTAAGGGATGCAGCAGCGACAACAGATGTAAAAGTCTGGACATGCCTCAGTCAAAAGCAGCACAAAAGTGAACAATTATTATTGTAACAAGTAAATATTTCATATTTATTCATATTTACCAAAAAAAATTAATTATTTTCCGTTTGATAGTAAGATATCTGTACTACACATATACATGTATGAATGAATATTTTCTTTATTAAGAGTGTAAATTTGTTCTGTCATGTATTGATCAAAAACATACAGTCATGATTATATAAATTAACAAAATTTAATAATAATTTATTACAAACATGCATCTATATTGTACAATAATTTCATAGACAATATTTATTCCCAGTTATTTATTATTCTTTTGTGTCACAAGGCCCAACCCTTTATCGCTGCTTTCCTTACATCCCTGCATTCCTTACATCACTGCATTCCTTGCATCCCTGCATCCCTTACATGCCTGCACTCCTTACATCCCTGCATTCTTTGCACGCCTGCACTCCTTACATCATTGCAAACTTCAACAGAAACTTCTGTCCATGTATATATAGTTATTCATTTCTTCATATTCCCAATTAAAATGCTGCACCTATTCAATGTGTACAGTGACAAGAAGGAACATAACAATATCATGAATTAATTAATGTAATTAATTATAAAAATCATCATATATTCCACACATTTATGTAAATGCACGTTTCGCAAATAACACTACTAGCGTCATCTTTAATGGTATGGGGTCATTTTCGCCTTACTCGTTTACGGGGTCCTAGACACCCCAGATGATATAAGGTCGGTATGCGGAATACACCAGGGGTTCCTCAACGCCCCAGATGACATTAGGTCGGTATGCAGAGTGCGCCAAGGGGTCCTTACTACCCCAGAATGATAATAGGTCGGTATGTAGAGTGCCCCAACTGCTCAGCGGGGTCCTCAACGCCCCAGATGATATTAAGTCGGTACATAGAATGCGCAAAAGGGTCCTCAACACCCCAAGATAAGATTACGTCGGTATGCAGAGTCCGTCAGGTGCACTACGGGGTCCTCAGCACCCCAGGATGCTATCAGGCCGGTATGTAGAGAGCGTTAACAGCGTAACGGGGTCCCGAACACCATAATTGTATCCCTTACATTTTTGCATCCCTTACATCTCTGTACCCTTTATATCTTTGTATCCCTTACATTTTTGCATCCCTTGCATCTCTGTACCCTTTATATCTCTATATCCCTTACATTTTTGCATCCTTTCCATCTCTGTGCCCTTTATATCTTTGTATCCCTTACATTTTTGCATCCCTTACATCTCTGTACCCTTTATATCTCTGTATCCCTTACATTTTTGCATCCTTTCCACTATGTGCCCTTTATATCTTTGTATCCCTTACATCTCTGTATCCCTTACACTCCTTAATTCTCCCTGTAGCTCTTGTATCCTTTCAACCCTTATAATAAATATATTATAAATAAAATACTTATGGCCACTAGTTCGAGTAAAGGTAAGTAAAGCGAAGTAAAGGTAAGTAAAGGTAAGTGAAGTCACGTGAAAAATAATTAAATTTCTGCAAAATTTAATTCCTTTTTTTGCCCCCAGAGAGCGCTGATTCGAGGCCGAGATTTTAGTTCACATTTTTGCCGCTAGAGGGCCAAAATCTCTGCGTGATTTAGTTCCTTTTTCGAAAACCAGATGGCGCTGATTCGAGGCCGAGATTTTAGTTGACATTTTTGCCGCTAGAGGGCCAAAATCTCTGCGTGATTTAGTTCCTTTTTCGAAAACCAGATGGCGCTGACTCGAGGCCGAGATTTTAGTTGACATTTTTGCCGCTAGAGGGCCAAAATCTCTGCGTGATTTAGTTCCTTTTTCGAAAACCAGATGGCGCTGACTCGAGGCCGAGATTTTAGTTGACATTTTTGCCGCTAGAGGGCCAAAATCTTTACTTGATTTAGTTCTTTTTTTAAAAACCAGATGGCGCTGATTCGAGGTTGAGATTTTAGTTCACATTTTTGCCGCCAGAGGGCCAAAATTTCGGCAAGCTTTAGTTCCTTTTTTTACCGTCAGGAGGCGCTATAATGGTATGTTTACAAAAGAGATGCAGGGATGGAAGGGATGTAAGGGATATAAGGATGCAGGGATGTAAAGGATACAGAGATGTAAGGGATGTAGGTGATGTAAGGGATGTAAAGGATACAGGGATGTAAGGGATGTAGGTGATGTAAGGGATGTAAGGTATGGAAGGGATGTAAGGGATGCAGGTACGCAAGGGATGTAAGGGATGTAAGGGATGTAAGGGATGCAGGGATGTAAGGAATGCAGAGATATAAAGATTTTTTTTTTTTTTTTTTAACGTGGGGAAATCTTGCATAAGACCCCCCGCCGACCCTCAGTGAAGGCGGCGGGGGAGTGTCAGATTCCTACTGACTAAAACCCCACGGCGACCAACACTGGCGCTAATCGAATGGTTATCATTCAACGAACGTTTTAAAGTTAATGCAAATAATCTTTACTTTGAATTTGTAACAAAAATTTGATGCTCGATCGATACTGTGGTACTATCATTGTAAGAGTACTTACACATATAACATTTCTCTGCCTTGTTTTCAAGCATGCGTACAACGTCTCAGCGTTACTCACAGACGTGTTTCCGCGTTATTGAAAGGAAGGATTGTTTGACAAACTTGTATCACTTTATGCACTTTGGTAAATAAATCATTTGAAAAAAGCAACTCAGTTATTATTTAATTCATACAATTTCATTTCTGGGTTATTTATTTAATGCTCGTAATTTCTTTCCTAGCTAATCAGCTATCTTTCAGTTATCTTATCTTACATATCTACTATAGAGCGCAAGCACTGATCTATAACTGCTTCTGGGTCCCTGACACCCCTTGATAAAATCAGGTCGTATTAAGAGGGCACAACCAGTATAATAATCGTCCTCTAATTTCTTCCGGATTAATTTTTTCTGCTTATTAACAAGCTCATCAAAGAGGAATAAAATTAGCCTTCGAAAACAACGGCATTTCTAGTCTTGTTGGATCTGTAGTCACTGCCTGTCCTCATCTTGGGGTGTCTGGAATCCTATGAATATTAATCCCTCGAAAACAAAGATATGTCAAGTCTTTTGTATCTGTTGTAGTCACTGTTATAACTTGTTGTTTTCAAATTTATATGTAAGTAATTTTAGGATAACATTACAGTAAAAAATATAAACTCCAAAATGAATGGTGTTATAACAATAACGCTTAAATTATTAAGAACATATGGTACTAAATCTACATTCGAATCTGCTGGCATCCGAAAGAAGGTAGAATTAATAAAAGAAGAAAGACATTCTAGAATCAATCTTGAAGATTTTGGTGAAAATGACCCTGAAATATATGAGTCTGAGTTTGAAGAGGTAGCTGAATTGGATGCAATGCGGGAAAGGTACATATAGGAAGTATTAAAATACAATGTAGCGTTCGTATATTGCATATATTTAAAGGTATCAATTCATATGTTCGAATATTTTAGGAAAGCAGAGAGAAATAAGGAATTACTGCCATATCATATTGTTAAAAGTAAATATTTTAAAGAAGTAGAGTCAAAGTTTCTTACATACAGTGAAAGAGATCAAATAAAGATGCTACATCAGAGTGATCCAACTGAGTGGACACCAGAAAAGTTAAGTGAGAGTTTTCCAGCTTTACCTGGAACTATAAAAAAGGTTTTAACATCAAATTGGGTACCAAAATCAGTAGAAAGAATAATAAATTATGATAATGCAGTAATTGAAAATTGGAAGAATTTTAAAACTGGCAAGTTAACTGTGAATCCTGCTTTGAGAGAACATCTGATGAAATTCAGAAATAGAAAGATCAGCTTACTTGATAGAAAAGCACTCGAAAGATTTGTACCTTGCCCTATAGTACTTCCAAAACCAAAAACTAATTATTTTTCATCTATTGTAAAAAAAAGTGTTGATAATACTCCACAAAAGATTGAAAGAAAACTTATCACAGATAGAAAGAAAGTTGTAGAGGTACACGTGGAAGAAGGTAACAAGGTTGATGAAATGGATCTTAAAACAAGAAGATGCGAGGATACAAAGGAAGGGAAATTAATTTTTACTGAATTTATGAAAAAGAAGTTGAATGATCTGGATGGGACATCTCGAGAAGAAAAGGAAGTGCTATTAAGTACTTATAGGAAACACATAGAATCCACAAGTTCAGAAGATATAAATTCTAACATGTTGGACAATGTCACGAAACATGTTACAAAACATGAAAAGAGAAATAGCGTTACGAGAAATACGTCGAATGAAAATACCTTAGTAGTTAAAAATGAAACTCAATACCAAGTAACAGCAGAAACCTATGTTGAACATAAAGGTTTAGACACGTACGTTAAAGAAAGAATTTCATTTATGGATACAAACTTTGATTATGCAAAACGTATAAAAATTCCTAAAAACGCATTTAAGGAAGGTATGACATATAGGATAAAGGATTGTTATTACGATGATGATGGAGAATTTTTATACAGGATACCCGGATTAAGATCTTAATTGGCTCTTAAGCTTACAAAACATGTTGTACATAAGTATTTTTAAAATTATGTGTATTAAAAGTATTCTATACTTCTGATTTGATATAGATATATGAACGTTCATAATTATAATGTAATCTTTAATTAACAAGCATTAGAATAAATACACACATGTATACATGTAGCGATACTGGTATTTTAATAATAAACTGTAATAAAGTTGTATTTTATAAAATGCAGCCCTAAATGTTTTTAAAATTCGATTGTTGCGCCATCTATACAGAAACGGCTGAAACTACTCAACAACTTACCGACCATGTTTCGGGAACGCTGTGGCGGCCGTTGTCGATAAGGAAGAATGCAACTATTGTCGAATTCTCATCGCTACCTTTTACTGTCCCGTTTATTGTTCATTTATTATTTTAAAAACAAATTCGAATAACTTTTATAACTATTCATTCCTCATAAAGGAATTCAAACTGACAGACGTATCCTCTACTATAACAATATTTTCCTCCATAACGCAGGCGACACTAGCGCCATCTATGAGGGTGGCGTGGAAACTACTCGTCGAGTAGTTTCCCCGACTTTTTGATAGATGGCGCTACAGTCTTCCTTTGGCGGGAAATTTAATTTTGCAATTAAATTATAATCAACGCGAGAAGCCAGCAAGGGCTTCATAATGAAGCCTTCATCTGAGAACAGTGATATATCAAAACAATCTGCTCTTACCGCCAACCTACGATAGACTGTTACAGTACAAAGTGTTTCACATTTTTATACGAGGATGTAGTATTATCCAGTATTATTTGCTATAACGCATCTGTTTTATTCAAAACGCGCGTTTAATACGAAAAAGTTTCGTACTATTTATTATTCACTGAATTTTACAATTACAGTTACAATTACAATTACAATTACAATTCTTATGCAGGAAAAATATTAAAATTAAGATATGAGAAAGTATTGTTTATCAAGTAGATTTATTTTTTCTGTCGTGAAAGACATTAGAAAAATATGTACACTTCTCTTGAAATAAATTATGCTTTAAAAAGTTGTCGATGATTTGCACTGTGTAATCACTTTGACAAAAATATTCTGGAACCTATTTCCTCAAACAGGCAACTAGATTATTGTATAAGGCAATAAACCTTCTTTTAAATATGATTCTTGTTTAGGACGCTAGCCCTATATAATGTATTAACGGTTCTTAATTATTTCCTGATCAATGTACACAGCTCGGTAAGTTGACAATTGCCAAAACATATAGTACGAATAAAGCATGTCTGTTTTACAAGTTAAAACGTTATTATATAACCACTATGCTCTTAAGAGGTATCTGCGGCGATTGATCACGATTTGAACAGTGTAAAATATTTTACAAATTTACCAGTCGAATGTAAACTTTGAAGCAACAGCATTCGTTTTATTTTTTTCTTTTCGCTAATTCGAATACGATCATCAAGATAGATTCGACACTAATGTATACATATATGTATGTATGTATGTATGTATGTATGTACGCAAGTGGTTACACGCAGTCTAGATTATCCACCGGATACTTTCCTGAAAATGAAATCGCATACAATATCCTTGGGTTCCTCCAAAGGTGAACTCGATGATGTAAGAGTCAGAATAAAGCGTTTTAACATTTGTTGAATGTGTAATTTTTTAAAAACAGAAAAAAATCTTTCGATCACGTAACTTGTACAAGGTACAGCTTTAGATGCTGTTAGGTATATTTTGTCTAAATTGTTTAAAATAGGAAGTAAATGGATGCGCAAAGGCAGCCAGCTGCCAAAAGAATGCGTCTTCAGCACCTCGTAACAATCGTAACAATCGTAACAATTAGCTCTGCCGTGCTATAAACGTCGTTGTTATCACGTGCGAAGAAATTTTCCTCTCCTTTTGAATCGTTCCTCTAGATATCCTGGAATCTGAAAAGAGTTTGATAAAAGGGCCGTTACAATTGTCTCCATAATGGTCCAGCTAGATTAAGCGGCAGCTTCTAAATTACTACATACATCTACAGAGAAAGAATAAAAAACAGTAATTTGCCAGTGCAATTTATCAAGCAGATTTTTCTTAACGATAAATCTTATGGCCACGTCGTACCGTTGAAAAACACACATAAGAACACGAATACAATACACGACTTTGTTTTTTGCTCTACGTTTTACAACACTTATTTACTACCAACAATTTACAAACAATTTATACAAACAGGTAAATATTTACCATTCAGGGTATGATTTATTTAACAACAAAAATTAATTGTAAATAATTCTATTTACAATTCTTGCTTGTGTGTTTCTTTTTACGTATTCCCGTAACTTGCTACTCAACAAGCTACTAACATTTATTTATACAAAACGATCACTACTTTATACGGATAAATACGGATAAATACATGCGTGCGTGGTACGACGTCTTAGATTGTGTACTTGGACTTATTTAACAAAGAAATGCATGCGGCGCTAATTTTTCTTTTAATTTACAAAGCTTGATAATTGGAAAAAGAACAGACAACTTAGATTAAAATTAAACAACATTAGATTAAAATTAAATACGTTAGGACGAGAAAATCGTCCTAATCCACTAATGGTCAGGCACTCTGGGAACATTAAAACATAAAAGAGCGTAAGGAATTTAGGTGTTTTATTCAATGAATAGCGAGTAGATAGGATTGTCTCGATTATATCTTTTTTTCTCTCTTTCTATTCAGCAAAACTATCATACGCGTAGGATAATATTTACAGGGTAGAAAAACATTTATACAATTTGAATCATTGCTACCTTTGGTTTCGGTCGATGTGTGTCCACCGCATCAATAGGTAACCTTATGTGTTCCACTTTACAACCATAAGCAACCGGCGTTAGTTTGATTATAGTATGCAACGGCACTTGTAAATATGGCAATTCATCTATAACAGAAAAAAAAGGTAATTTTCATCAATTTTAAGTAAGGCTTCTTTCATAAAACTTCCAATGGATTGCGTAAAATCAACGCTAATCAAGTTAAGTAAACTACGCGTAATTTGTGGTAATAAAATTATGTAAAGAAGAATACGAGGGTATCTTGAACTTCCATTGCGCATAATACAGCTACGTCATCCACATCTTGATCTTTATTTTCCTATTTAATTTCGAAATGTCGAAGGTTGCGCAACTTGATCAATTTGATATTCCTGATTCGCATTTACGTACATGCATTTTTCATTCAACGTAAATGGAATAATTCTTTTTCTCATACATTATGTTTATGTAATAACATAAAAGAAAAAGAAAAACTACAAAGTCAAAGAAATAGATGTGTGAAATATGAATACTTACCCGCACTTTTATCTAAAAAGTAAGCGAGTAGACATCGCAAAACCGCTTGATGAGTAACCACCAAGACATTACCCTGTCGTTCTAACTCCATGATCACTGGTTCCAACCGCGCAACCAAATCTTCGTAACTCTCTCCTCTTGGATAACGATACGAGAATTTGTTTTGATCTCTAGCAGCAAAGTCTGTTGGATACTTCTCCGCGATTTCTTCATAAGTCATTTCTTCGCAGATACCCTAAGGAACGGAATGTTTTAATCTTTGAAATAAGGTTAAAATAATCGCGATATCGACATTTAACTGTCTTTATGTCGTCAAACTCTGTTTGTTAATTTTTTAATTCTTTCTATATTAATCTATCATTTCACAGACGTGTTTTGTGTTACGTCTTTTATTACCGCATCGATCTCATTTAGCGCTTTCCACCTTTCCTGAGGTACGTTTACGTCGTTCGCCGTCTGTATGGTCCTCTTCAGCCAGCTGGTCCACACTCTCAAACCCTGTAAACAGAACAGTTTCATTCTTTTCCTTCCAAGAGAATGTGTTTTTTTTTTCTCTTTCACCTGTATAGTAACTCTCCTCCTCACCTGTATATCCTGGTTAGTGATATAAGTAGCCAATGCTTTGGCGTATTCCCAGCCTCTTTCGCTCAACTCCGAGTCCCCGCCTATCTTACCTTCGAGGTTCATCACGCTTTCGCCGTGCCTAGTCAAATAGATCGTACGTGGCACTATGTGGATGTTCATAAGGTAATAAACTATCCTACTTTGTATGTGACCCTCGTGTTTGTGGACCAGTACTTTCTCCCCTGTGTTGTAGATCTTCATAAAGGAGAGATCGCTTTCCTGATTCTCGTCTAGCGGCTGATACTTCTCTTGATAGTGTTCGATTCTTAACATGAAGTCAGCCAACACTTCTTCCTTATTCATATTCGCATAATCTGGACTACTCACTTTCACCTGAATTAATTAATTCGTCAAAATTAGTCATCTATTAAACTTAACGGGTGTATAGGTATGTAAAGGGTTCCATACTTCCATGATATTCTGTTCAACGATCTCCGGGTCGTTGCAGACGGACTCGACGAAGAACAACTTGAAACCCATTTTCTCGACAACGATATTCCTGATTAATTGACGCCTCTCTATGGTGGAATTGGTCGCGTCAAATACGGCTACCTCACCGTCCCCGTTCTCCAACCATTGACAAACATCCTTAAGAGCATCCATTGCACACTGGGTACGTATCGCCATCGCTTTTATGTTATCAGGACGGAAAAACTCATGGCATTGATACGCGGTAGTTGCATGCCGCCTGTACTCTCCGAGATTGAACACCTTCGTATTTATACCGATCCAATTCAGGTATCTGCACAATTTCTTGGATATGTAAGTCTTGCCGCGAGCTGGCAACCCAACCATCGCGATCACATGGGGCTTATTTACGAAGTTTGCTCGTTCACCTGAAAAAAAAAAATAAAAATTAATAAAAGTTATTTCATTGTTAAACACGATCGTTCGTGTCAGTCGTATCAGTCGCGTCTCGTCCAAAAGCTACAAAAAAATTATAGTACCAACAATATGATGTTCACTTCGAAATCTAATTGTAAGATCCATGTTAATTTGAAAATTTCTTTTCGAAGTTACCGGCTACGATGCACCGATATCTAGTTATTGTTATTTCCGCACAACGCTACGGTTAACCGGTTCATACCAACATGGGCCTCGTATCGCGTTTATCGCGTCAACATAACTTGCTTTTTATTTATCTTTACTTTATACACACACACACACACATAATGTAGATATATCTTTTTATACAATTTATCTTTATTGCTTTTTTCTATCATACTGATAGCCCCCTTCCACGAGAGTATATTTGCTTTTAGCATGAAATAATTTCATTAAGATATTCTATATAAACGTAGTATGTAATGTCGCAAAAACTGAACAAATATATTAAATTAAAATTTATGTCCGTGTTGCAACGCAACCGCTCAACGTGCCTTAGATTTATAGACGATCAGAATAAATTAGCTGTTCGAAGAAATTTACGCGATTCCTTCTAGACACTATTAATAAATACATACTTGACAATGTTCGCTAATTTAAATCTTGTGGTTAATCGAATTTGATTCTGCGGTAAAATGAATCGAATCAAATCGAATCGAATCGAATCGAATCGAATCGAATCGAATCGATTCAAATTGTAAATCAAATGCGCGCGCAGATCTCGATCAGATAAAAGATATCACGAGTCGTAGTAGCACGCTTGTGTAAATCGAATTTCTTTTTTTAATGCTAATATTTTATTATCTGTTGTTATTTGTACAGTAACCATGTAACATAACAAGCATTTAAATACATGGAATCGTTTTTTAATTGCAGTCTAATCGTTTAAGATTAATTTTATCGCTTAGCTGGTGGTAATAATCGAGCAAAGACCAAGGTACAGGCTACGGTAAAAACGTTCACACGAACCGTATAAAATTATATGTATACATAAAGATATATGTTTCTATGCAACCAAACTATTAATACTGAAAATTAATCGTATATGATCAAGGTCAACAATAAAAATTATTTTTATGGTGTCAGATACAATTTAATACCTATATCGATTGCTTCCGTACTCCTATAAAAATCGGTCATTTAATATAATCCTTTAACACATGTATATACATATTTCCAATCATGTCGTTTAGGTTACACGCGAACCGAGATGTTACATCTTTCTAGGTTATGTTTCTGAATAGTGATTACACGATGGAGTAGCGCGCGTGAAGAAAAATTACATTTTTTTATGAAAATAACAATTTCAAACGATTTTGTATCGAAACATATCGATAAATAATAATTCATGTTATACGATCAATTGAAATTTTATATTCGATTGTGTTAGAAAATTTGATAGGTATTCTATTCCATGTGAGAAGACAAAGTGTAAAAAAGTAAAAAAGAATATTTAACAGTATCAGAATCGAATATTCCAACTTAATTTTTAGATATTCATTTCAGGGAAATCACAAAATATTTATAAATGTCTTACCTCGAATGGGAAAGGGTTTTGTTTGAATGGTGTCCGAGCTCGGTGGCGTATAATGCATTTCGATTTTTGGATCAGTCATTCTACGACACTACGTGAATCTTCTTTCCTCGATTATAACTGTATCTTTTCGATAGTTATTTCATTAAAGTTTCCTTATAAAGTAAAAGAACACAAATTTTTAAGTCTCACCAACAGTCCCGCACACACCACGTATATGTCATTCATTAAGCACACATGGAAATTTGTCGTGGTAATCCTCACTGTCACTGCGTGTCTATCCTATAATTCATATTTATGAAACGTGATCATGTTAATTTGGCATTATCGTAGAACCGCCACGAGAAAGCCAAGAAAAATATTGTAATGGTCGTCAGCAAAAGTCTACTGAGGTAGCATACACATACACACAGAGATAGAAAGAGAAAGAGTGAGAGAGCGAATGAAAGGGGAAGAGAGACGTAAGGGCAACGCACACCTACCGCTACGCCGGAAAAATTCGAACTTTAGTACGCGCCGCACTACGTATAGGCCTCGAATCTTAAAACGATTATTATTGCGTACGGATTGTGGAGCGGGGAAATCTTCTTACCAGTAACTCTCATTGCGTGGCTCCGTTTTCTTCTCTAAAAGAAACTTGGAACGATCTTCAATTTTCGTAGAAAATATTCAACATCCATTTTCAGAATCGAATGTGTCTTTCTCGGACAGAAATTATTCTTTCAAAAAACAACACTTCCTTTTTACCTACAAAAATTTATTACCAGTTCAAATCAGATTTTTAACAAACACCACTGTTTATATGAAATACCACCGACCAGTCCTTAGTCCCGAGAATGATCACGCGACTTCTCCTGACGTCACTTTATTCTTTTCTAACCAACTCTTTCTGGTTTAAGTTGAAAAAATGGGAGGCAACTTTTATAAGTTTCTTACAAGTTAACTTTGATAAGTATGAATGTATGTATTTTGTAAAAATTAGAAACACGATAAAGCCCCGCTAAATACTTTTGTCATTTATTTCATCGACCAATAAAAAACATCCGTAAGTAAAAAGTAACGAATAGGAATGCGTGATTCTGAAAAAGTTACTGGTTAAGTGTTTATTTCAAAAAATTTCAAAAGAAGTATTCTTTCTTTTTTTAATTATATTAACTCGATTGATCTTACATCTGATTTTTTGTAAGTAAGTAAGTACATACGTTACAGAAATTTCTGTGTTCGAAACATTACCGACCGGTCTTCGTCGGAAAGGAAGGTCGCGTCGTTTCCCTCGCGAACGTCGAGGTGATAAAAAATGTTGAAAGGGTTCTTCCGTATAACTTTTGTAAATATATGTATTTATATATATACATATTATATATCGGAGTTAATTCTTTCTTGTGTCGTCTAAATAAAAATGAACTACAGTACATAACAATTTATTGAAAATTGCTGAAATGTATCATACTAAATTTCTATTAGTTCTTGTTTAGAATTTACAAGGAAATAGATTTCATGTATTTATACCGGCAGTACTGTTTTTCTAACCTATTAAGCAAAAAAAAAAATCTATAAACTGTTTATTATTATAAATTTTCACTAGTGTGTCATACAAAATTTGTCGAGATGACTTACTTTGTAACCAGGACATTTTCATTTCAATGTAAATGTCATATTAATTACTACTAATGTAATTTGTATACACATAAATATTAAGTAATTTATATTTTATTATAGTGAGGAAGGGACGGAATGTTCTAAAACCACTGGTTACATGTTTTCCTAGGCACCCATTATCGACAAAACTTGAACCTCGGCAAGAAACTGCAGATGGTAAAAGTATCCTCATATTTATTACATATAAAATGTGTATATTTAATATTTATGCGTTCAATGTATTAGTTTCAGACATTATAAAAGAAGAAAATCCTTTGGACCATTCAGATTTTTTTCGTGTTCATAATATGTTTACAGTTCAGGACTTATTTAACGCAAGAGTACATTTTGGTCATAAGGAAGGTTCCTTGGATGATTGTATGAAGCCATTTATATTTGGCTCAAGATTAGGACACTTAATAATTGATTTAGATCAAACTGCAGAGTTGTTACGACAAGCGTTAAATATTGCTGCTCATATAGCATTTAGAGGTGGAATCATATTGTTTGTAGCAAAAAATCCTCAAATTGCTTATTTAGTAGAACAGACTGCAAAAGAATGTAAGGAATATGCGCATACTAGAAAGTGGAAACATGGAATATTTACAAATTCTGAATCTCAATTTGGAGCAATTACTAGATTACCAGATTTGTGCATATTTCTTAATACTATGGAATCTGTTGTTCATCAACACGTAGCAGTGGTACATTCAGCCAAAATGACTATACCTACAATTGGCATTGTCGATACAAATTGTAATCCAAATCTTATAACGTATCCTGTTCCTGGAAACGATGATACACCTTGTGCTATAGAACTTTATTGTAAACTATTTAAAAACGCAATAATGAGAGGAAAAAACTTCAGAAATGAAATAAAAACGAAACATGATTTCATATCGTAGTAAGTTGCTCTTGTTAAATTTATTTGTACTTGGTTCGAAAACTACGTCTTGAATTCCCTCAAAATAATGGAAAGAAGATTTTGTACAGTATGAATTAGTTTTAAAAAAAGGAATAAATATTCTGTAACGTAAATTATAATATATTTATTGTTCTTGCCTAAGCGTTGGTTTATCATCTCGTAGACGTTGTATAAATCTTGGTCCCAACAAACTAATTATACTGAAATGTAATGCGATTATAAAACATGTGCAATGAAACATGATAGTATGAAATACTGTACCAGCTTCCTATGTTTGGATAATACAGCCTCAAATATATCAACTGAAGTACACGTGGCTTAGCAATCCACACTTGAGATAGTTTATTTGCTATTGCGATCCCCATTAACGTAGCACAGCGTTCAGCACTGAGTTTGTTTTTGGAATTTTTATTCGCTTCTTCACCATATTTCTAGAAAAAAAATGTATCGAGATTCAATTGATGAAACATCTCATTGCAAGATTAATATAAATTTACTTCTCCATGTTTTTCCGTATATGCTTCTGATAAAAAGTTAGTTTTAATAGGTCCTGGACATATCATTGTAACAGGGATATTTTTACCCATTTTTTCTATAGAAAAACAGTCAAAGTAACCCTGTAAAAGAGATGTTATTAGTAAATGGTGTAACGATACAATTGTAATAGTAACAGTTTAATACAACTAACTTGTAACGCGTATTTAGTTCCACAGTACGTAGCAGAAAAAGGTGCTGGTACGATACCAGCAACGCTCGAAGTAACTACAAAATGACCTGAACCCTTTTGAAGAAAGTATTTTGCCACTAGTCTACTTAAAGCTATTTGTGAAAAGACATTTAAATCAAACATTTCTTTGTCAACAGCCAAGTCGATTTGCTCCCATTCCGCTCTTTGAGAACGTCCAGCATTATTTACTAATATATCTAACTAAAATCAATTTACAATCCAATAAATATCCAACATTAAATTGACTTAATAAATAAAAAGAATTCAATTTATGATTACTCTTCCAAATTTGGTAATAATGCGATTGAATACAGATTCATGGTTGCTTATGTTGTTGACATCTAACACGAGTACTTCGATGTCTGAACTTTGTAAATTTACATTTTCTAAAAATAAATAAAAACAATTGAAAACAAACATACTTAAAGTAAAGTAAGTTGTAGAGAAAATTATTTTTCATTTATGTACTTTGAATACAATTAGCTTTTACTCTTTCTAGTTCTGTTTCTCTTCTTGCTGTTAAAATTAATTTGCAACCAGCTTCTGCTAATACGTACGCAAGGTATTCACCAATTCCACTCGATGCCCCTGTTATCCATACTACCTGTCCTTTTAAAGAAGCTACAAAATACAAAATGAAAATACACAAGAGTGATTTTGAACTAAATAAAAATGAAATATACGTTTAAGAATTACTCACCTATAGGTTTCCCAAATTTTTTGTACAAAGCAAGATTTATATCAGAATCTAGAAACCAAGGGAATATCATGTATACAAGAAAATAAATTACAACTATTAAACCAATGATGGCCAGAAGATCCATGTTAAATCGAATAATTTAATCTGAAAATAAAAGATAGTACATTATTGTAAAAGTCTATATATGTATATATGTATTTACATAATATGTTGTTTCTGATAGAAAAATATTTAACAGAACGGAACGGAGGTTTCACTGTTATCGATGTCAATAAACACAGTTAGTTTATATTTTATTTTTATAATTGATACATAATTTTGTGCGTAATCGATGTTTTGATATATATATAATATATACACTTATACTTACGTATTTATATATTTATACAGTAAATATCTATAAACGTTGAAAATATATATTTAGAAGAAGCCTGTGTAAAAGAGACTAGTTATTCATATAAAAGTTATGTCCGTGATAAGATAAATAAAAAAAGAAATTATTATCGTGTCCGATAGATACGAAGTGTACAATTTAGATTAGCTATCTTCCTAAATCAAATAATAAAAAAAATGTAATACATTGTCAATTAATTTTTAATTTTAATTAATATTATATACGGATATGTTTTTTTTTTTTTTTAACTAAATCAATAATAGATCCTCTCATTTATTTTCTCAAATTTACGATGTTCTTCTCACTCGTTCGAAGTATATATATTCCTGTAAAATATATATATAATACTATATTGTTGTAACGTAATATCCTATAAAAAGTTTAATCGCATTTCAAATAACATATTCATGACATAAAAACTTGAATAATTCAATATTTACAGGTTATTTTCAAAACGAATAATGAGCAATTTGCATACATACACGCATACACACAGATTGTACATAGATACATAATTGAAATGTGATTGCATAAAATCTGTTATACAACTATACAATGTCTTGCTTACAATATACAGTCGGTAACGTAGACATAAAGTTTGATAAAACATGCATACATACATCAGTTTTATCGTGAAACTTTTACGTTCTTCCTTGAAACATGTGGTAACAAGAACAAGTGCTTGAAGGAAATGGCGGAATAAATGAATTTGAATACTTGCCATTAAAAATGCTGCGGCTAGAAGTAAGCTTTTCAGTTTGATATCTATGTCGGCGGGAAATGTGATTAATAAAGTATAATCGTGAAGAGTGTTATCCCATTGATGCATCAAGGATGCAATTTGATGAGTACCGTCAATAGCAATTACCTGAACACGATTGAGAAAAATGAAATAACATGCAAATACATAGATTGTAAAAGGTATACATAATTGTATCTTTTTCTATCGTTAAAATTAACCATACTTGGAATTGTGCTTCTTTGTACATGCAGCAGCCGCAAACGTTTGGACCGTAAATGTTGCAAAGTTGTTTTCGCATCGAATCGTAAACCGTGAAACTTGGACCTAATATACTGAAATTTTCTTCCACTGTTCCGATCAGGTTCGAGCTTCCGACTGTGATTTTCTGCATCAAAGTTGCTGACATGAACGTACATACATACCTATACATACCTATACATACATATGTATATTATGTGTAGATAAAAGTTCCACTCACGTATAATTTGTTTAAGGTGTAAGTCCACTGTGAATTTATTCTCATAACGAATGCTACTTCGCCGCATTGATCTAAAATGTTGAACGTACAGTCTCTACGAATCCATTTTGACCAACTCAATCCATTTGTTCGATTTTCAGATCTCGCTTCCATCGCTAAGAATAGCGTTTCGGCCTTTGGTACTTTAACTCGGTATTGGAGTCCTTTTTCTGATCTACCGAGTACTAGAGTAAAACACAAAGTTCATCAATTATTATTATTATTGTTGTTGTTGTTGTTATTATTATTATTATTATTAAGTTCCCTTGTTTCATATAGGTATGAAACTGCTCCAACCTAATTTATCCAACGTCAATTGGCATGAAGGACATTAAAAAGAAGATTGTTCATTCTACCCGTTTGACTAGCACAGGTTGCAATGAACGCGTGTAATATACTTAACATTATTACTATAATATTTTTTAATAACAGTGAAATTTTTGCCTTTTATTTTTGAAAAATTTCGCTTACACTTTCGTTTATACTTAAAGGAGTTACGAACATGTACTCAAATCGACGATCTGATGTATTTCTAATTGTTCCACGTTGCCCAAAAAGTGGCTTCCAGAGAGGGCATTCAATTGCGATCGCGTGGTTGATACCCAGTCCAAAGTGTTGACAGGAATTGGTCTTCTTGGCTGTTGAACATCTCCTGACGAAATTGGTGTCATTCTTTTTATTAATCTTTCATATAGGTACATATTTGCATAATGTATGCGAACGTTTTAGGTATATAGGTATCGGTATCGACCGAAAGTCTATTTAACGTTACAGTCTGTACGCTTACCTTATACCTAATGTCATAAAAGAATAATTATTCCTGCGACGTGTTAAAATGATTGAAAAAATTTCTCTGATTTTTATGCTATTAGGATGTTTCTTTCAACAACAATTCTGCAAAACTCTGCATATCTTTTTACATTTACGCTCACCTTGCGGTTGTGCGGTGATAACAGTGGGATTTGAGAAAATAGGGGGCGATGAATTTGGTCCGTTCTGTTGCATCTCCATGCTTTCAAAATTTCTATGATTTCTTTCTGTAAGTAAATATCATATCTTGTAGCCTGTTGTTTCTTTTTTTACATTGATTTCTTTATTCCAGAAATCCATCGGGAAGAAAGAGTGGGGATACCGGAAATCGATCGATCAGCATCAAATTTCTTTACTCTTTCCTAATGGCACATTGTGTTAATTTATTATTATTTTTTTTGTTAGAGATTATCTGTTACATAAATTTTTATATCACTCAAACTATTAACAGTACACTTTACTAACGGTTGTAGGTGTAAACATCGTCACGAAGAGGAGGATGGATAAATAGAAAGAAGAAAAAGAACATCGTACACCTACCTGTACGATGATCAGCCGATGTCGAAAATGTGACACGATTAAGAGAACTAACGTGCATTTCTTTCTACTTCTTGACGAGTGATCATTAATCCTTCATCCTTCATCCTTCACACGGTAACATCGGATTCTCTTACGATCACGGAGGTAATTTGGAAAATTTAGAGGACACGAACGATTTACACGGATCGATCAGCGAGCGACCGATCACTTTGCTCACTAAAAGGGTCGTTAAGAGGTCGTTTAATTCTGAGCGTTACTCGTGTCCAAGGACTCTAGAGAGTCAACCAACAGGTGGAATTTCTTTCGTTTGTCAGGTGATCCAGATTTGCTCAGAAATCGCATTCGAGCGGTATCATGCTTGGAAGGTCTTTCTGATACTGTTCCATACTGATCGACGAGCCATTGTGCTTCTTTTTTTTACTGTTATCGCCTGATAATAAACGATCGCTTATCGATGCGATACTGGATAAAAATTGTATAGAAACTGCTAGGTCTTTTAGAGGTAGATAACTCGTTAAATTACCGTCAAAAGTCGATGTTATATTTTGGAACAAAGAAATTTAAATAGTATGCTCTGATACGCGCAGTACAATACCGATTGTATGTATACATATATGTACATAGATATACATATATACTTCGTATACGTGTATGTACGTCGGGAGACGTTGAAAGTCAAAGTAAGTCAGAGAATTTATTAGATTTTTCAGTCTTAGTTTGAAGAATGAAAAGTAACAGAGCCTACTATTATTTATCATTTCTTTATCACTTACAATTAGGTTTAGATTTTAGATCGTTAGACTGTCGTATCCAATTGTTAACTACCTATCTTCCAGAGTTAAAAAACTAACAACAAGTACGTTGCGGCTGAGCATACATACGAATTCTCGAGAACAACGATTGTTGGTCACGTGCATACGGGTGGTCGCATTCCTTCTAATGGAAGTGACACGCGTCGTTCGATAAATAGGCAGAAAAGGTGATGAAACCATAGAAACGAAACGAAACGAAACGAAACGAAACGAAACGAAACGCAACGCGAATTCATGAAAATATTCTTGAATAAACAAGTTTCACCAACTTTCTGTCCTTTTCGTTGGTCGACTACCCTTTTCAACATTTTTTATTATCTTACAATTAGATATTCGATAAATCTTTACTTCGCTCTTGTATGTATCATTAATTTTATTATATGTACATACATATATGTATATTTTTTCTTTTAGCTAGTGGAGTGGGCTACTGACAATGAGTTCTATATCAAGAATGGAGTACCAAGAATGTTTAATATCCGCAAGTCGAAGGAAGAATTCTCAAATAAATTATTATCCTGTGACCCCAAAATAACGGAATTTATCGATCTATTTTTCTCGTAAAAAGCTGACTCTTCCAAGTTCAAAGTCTCTTTGTTCAATCTGTGCTTATGACACTGTGATTGATATTGTAGAAAAAAAAACTGTGATTGCTCCTCTAAACGTAAAGATTATCTTTAAACGTAATTTTAGAGAATTTTTTTTTTTAACGATCTCCATTGCATCTCCACTTTCAACCAGACCATTTTGTCTTTCAGAAACACCCTTCCAAATTGGTATCACTGGATCAACATAAATCGTAGAAAATATTCAACGCTCTACTGTCCTACATCCTGAAGATCGAACGTTATCCTCTCTTCAACGTGAACGGAAAATGCTCAAACTGATTATCCGCAATTTAATCAGTGGTGGATCGGTTGCTTTTCGGCTTTTCGGCTTTTCATGTCCTATGAAACGCGTGCGTCTATTATTTTTCTTCCATCTTTATGTAAGTAAAGTAAGTAGGTGGGTGTGAGGGTTGTCGCTGTCGGCCTGTATTTTCTCAGGCAACACCCCACGCCTTTACTTGTTGCTGCCGCTTTTGCCATTCTACAGCTAGATCCATGCGCGTTTCTATCGATCACTGGCCGCCCCTATATAAAAAGGCCTCGTCACCGGTAACCATGGTACACACACAGTCCAACAAAATTTCATGAAGCTGCAAAGAACCAAGCAAACGACGGAGAAGCTGTGATAAAAGCAACGCGTGAAAGATACACCACCAAGATTAGTGATACTCGAATGAATCATTAAAAGCAAGTAAGTCGTTGCTCCTAGTTACCAGGGTAGATTTATTATTATTATTATTATTATTATCTTCATCATCGTCGTATTTTCTGTTTTCTTTCATTTAATTAATACCAATTGTCTTCTCTTAGCTTGTGAGAAAGATAAGAATATCGAGGATACGCGATTCATTTATGAAAAAAAAAGAAGAAATTTGTTAAAATCCAATCTTTGTACGGGATGCAGAAAATATTTTCATTTTCTGTTAAACGAAGGAAATGAACTTTAATTGTTTTAGTCTCTTTTGTAAGATCTAAGAAGTAACATAGATTTTTCAATTCCGATGATTCTGTCAATGATGTCTCGTGTTTTGCTTCACCATCTGTTAGCGTCTTGACATAGATATACATAAGTACATAATATGTATATAAGGTACCCGACGAATCTCAGCCGATTTACCCGATCAAAATAATCTCTCGTTCTATCACTAGATTTCGTCGTTATTGCGTCTTTAACGAAACGAAATCATTCGTTATTCGTTGGCCTTTGAACGGAATCGATCGCGACTGAAAGCTGATTATACAGGGGAACTGCTAACACGATTTCTTTTCCGTGACGTTCCAGCAGGAATTCTCAACGGAATTTATATCAGTCTACCTTTTACTTGATTAAACTTTATTAGCATTTCTAGAGTTAAGCAATTGACCACGCGATATCGCGTGCTGTGTCTGATGTTGATGTATTCTTTCGTTTGTTAAAGAACAATGCTACCACAAGAATGGCTGTTAGCGTTTCTAATTGCGGGGACAGCAACCGCGCTGGCTCCCACCTCTCATCAGACGATGGAGGAGTCGTTGAAGACCGCGCTGGATGCTATCACTAGAAAGCAAAGGTCTTTGGACAGCCAAGAATATTACAACGATCTTCGATCTTTCAAGTATCACGATGCTGAAGATGAGAGAAAATTCAACAGAGAACGTCCAGAGGATAATAACAGGGTGCTCGAGGAAGAGGATGAAGAAATCGAATTCTTGCCCAGTGGTAAACTGAATTTTCCATCTATTACATGAAACAGAGTTGATAGGAAATTTCATTGTAGACGGTGGACAACTTGAAACGGTGGGAAATGGCTTTCAAGATTTAAACAATAAGCTGTTGGAAAGAGCATTGATCGATTATCTTGAGAACATCCCTCAACAAGTAATTCTTTCTTTTAATCCTTTGGAACTGAAGGATTTTAGGATTTTAGGATTTTAGGAAATGAAAAATTAAGATTATATTTTCTATGATATATTTTAGGAAGAACCAATTACGTCTTCGTTTCGAGAACGCGAGCGAACCTCGAACCGCAAAAGAGGTTCCGACCGATTAAACGTAGACAATAAAGAGCTAATGAAATTATTCCTAGAAGAGTTGCAAGATGGTACATCGTATAATCTCGACACAGGGGATGAAGGATACATGGACGTTCATCAAATGCAGTACGATAGATACAGAGGCGATCGCGATCGCGGCAATAAACTTTACGAGTTAGTATATCGGTAGCAATTGGGATAGGGATGTTTCGAATAGAAAGTATATCAACTGAAATACATATTTCGTAACAGAAACTCTGCTCCAATGTCTTGGGGTGAACTGATGAACAAAGAATCTTTATTCCGAGGACAAGAGAGAGAAACCGATGAAAACGAGTTTGATCGAGATCCAAACTTGTTGTACTCCCCTTTAGCCGAACGTAGGAACGTGAATGGCAGATATCCGATAGGACGTGATTTAGAAACGTATCGAGGCATGGCGAAACGTTATCCTGTAACCAAAAGGAGTCCAAAACCCATGCCAGTCAAGAAACAAGTTACAGATCCTAAGGTAGTTGGTTAAGAAATATTTTTATACCTTTCTTTACATATTGATGCTGATAATAATAAATACGTTGTATACACTATATTTGAAGGTGGCGCAGGATTTGGGTGCACTGTTTGGTACTCAGTCTACTACAGACAATCAAAATCACACTCAGAATTACGATCACGATCACGATCACAATCACGATCACGATCACGATCACGATCACGATGATCAGCACAAACACGAGAGTTCCTCAGAGTCTCCAAAAGTCACTCCACCGCCGAAAGGTCAAAAAGAGAACGTCACGAAACCTAACAAATCTAAATCGATCGAAGTAAGAAAAAAGAGCGTCGATTGGTCTCAATATTTTGGCATCGATCGAAGAAGAAAGAAGGCGAACTTCATGGGTGGTCCAGAAACGCAGAATCAAGATGACGAATGGATGTTACAGCGCTATTACGAGGTGAAATATTTCACCGTATTGCGGGTATTAACCTTTATCGTAGACCTACGAATTTTCTTTTTTATCGTAGAATATGGTTGAGAATCTGAAAGCGAACGATCACCGGGATTATCAGAAAGAAACTAACGACAGAAAAGATAAACTAGAACAAATGAACTCTAAGCAGCAGCAGCAGCAGCAGCAGCAGCAGCAGCAGCAGCAGCAACAGCAGCAGCAGAACATCAAGGACTTGATTGTCGAGGATGCTTTAAGATATGCAGACTCGGAAGATGCCACAAACTTACAGAAGGTACATACATATTTACGCTCACCTTTTACCATTTACAATTATCGTTAGAATTGTATTTAACGTTACGGTAACGATTGAGAATAGGTGAAAGACAAGGTAATGGCTCGTATAGCTGCTGCCTACTCTCTAGAGAAGGTGAGAAAAGCTCTGAACGAACTGAGGAACAACGTGGCTGTTCGAATAGAAGCGCAAAAGATTGCTCGTTCCCAGAACAATCAAACGTCTAGTTTTCGGGAGAATAATAATGCTGGCAAGGCTAGTGAAAAACGTACAAGCAACAATATAGCCGAGAACGATGAAGCTTTTGAGGAGAATAGAGTCTGCCCAGCGTTGGAAATAATTGAAAAACGATGTAGAACCGCGGATAGTTTGGCCGGAGATGAGGCACAGATGCTTTATCTGCCCTGTGTGATGTTGCAAATCTGCAAGGCCTGTGTAAGTACTTTTCTATCACTTTCATTCCTCTTTGAGAAGATAAGGAATTTAGCTTGTAAATTGATCTCTCTCTCTCTCTCTCTCTTTCTTTCTCGTTAGGTTCAAGATGATCTAGAAGAAGAATGTTTAAGCTACTACGATATGGAGACGGTAAGGATCTGTAATGCTCAGGAAGCGCAAGAAGGACAAAAGGGAATAGTAGCTTGTGTAAGGAGAGCTTTAATATTGTCACGATTGCAACCACCGCCAGCAGTCTCTATACACTGTCGCATAAACGGCAACGAGTCCTGTTTACGACGTTATCATTATCGTTACTTGCATCGTTATCTTCGCTATCCTTACGGTGGTCAACGACCAAACAATGGCTACGAAACAATCGGCTCTCAGCAAATGGATCGATAAGAAAGGAGGAAGGAATATCGGTACACCGATATCGGTGAGACGACGTCCACGTCACGTTGAGAAAACACGTGCGGCTCTCCACCAAATACATATATGTCACCTCGAATCGAGCTTTATTTTCCATAACTTTTAGTATTCTCCTTCATAACGATACAATATGTATAGTTTGTGTGCAATCAAACCAACAGTTTACATACATACATTTAGATCGGTCTAAATGCTTTCGGCTTTTCAATTAAATTAACTTGACCTTCATTTTCTTTAAGATAGAAAAATTATAGAATGTCAGAAGAGATTGAATAAACATTGAAGTCGATTCGAGAGAAATATCGAGAAAACTAGTTGGAATTCAAATTTTCTCCGTGTAATTCTCCGTGTAGAGATATACAGTATAATAGAATTTTAAGAAAAATACCGAATGGATTCTTCTATTTGCGAGGTGTTTTCTTTTTCTTCTTTATTTTCTTTAGTCGAAATAAATACGACAATGAAAGATGAAAGACAATAATTACTGACTAAACTTTTGTTAATCAAATTTTAAGAAGGAACGAGTATTGAATTTCTTTTCTTAAAGAATATATGTACAATCGAATAAAGATCATTGTCGATAAAACAAATCATTTATGAAACTCGGGTAGATACCTCGCAAACAAAATCAATTGTATAATAAAATACATTATAAAAAGAGATGTTAAACACCGAATTGAGAAAGATATAAATTTTCGTCATACCTCCGTTTAGATCTATTCGACAGCTTCCATTACTTTCTGGTGCTACTATTTATGTAATGATAAATTAAGAATTTACTTATTTCTTCCATCTTGTCCAAGTTTGTCAGCATCGAAGGATATTTCATGAAATTTATAAAAGGGACAATTTATTCTATTACAATATAAATTTCTATGCGATTGGATAATAGAAAAATCTACCTATCGTCTATATCCTTTTATGTTATCGAAACACTCGCTACATTCTATGTGTCAGTCCTATATTCAAATATAATAAATATATTTCAACATATAATTACATTTTAATTCCTTCGTTTCTTAGATCGATGATTTGTTGGTCGAGTCAATATTATCGGTAGTATCCGTAATGTTCGTAGTATCCATAGTTTGTTTAAATGACTCTAAAATTTCCAGGCATTCTGGAGTGTATAACTTTAAGAATTCTAATTGCAACTGAGCGCATTCAACTAAAAACGATAGAAAATAATAATTACAATTAAAACTGTCCATCACGAAATTATGTATGTATGTACGAATGTACCTCTCCATTTGGAAACCATTTCCAATTTTTTTCTCAATTCTAAGTTGATTTTGTTTATTTTAAGAACAACGTCTTTATTATGATCTGACATAATTACTATTTACTATTAATAATAATAATAATAATAATAATAATACATATACGATACGTACGATTCAAAAAACGCGTCCTACTTCAAGTCCGTTTGCAAGTAGCGACTCGCCGTGTCCCTTTTCGGAAGAACGCTTCCGTTTCCAATAAAAAGCGTGATTGGCCGACTTGGAAACATACAGTACTTTGCCATCTATGTACATATGTATGTACCCGCGAAACCCTGCAAATCTAGAATTACATAATCTATGATTAATAAAAGTGGCGATGGCGTTTTATGGTCTGTGTTCCTTTGTGAACAAAAAGTGGCGTTTCTGTGGTATTTTTTATGGGAGGCCGGTTTATTAACGTAATCTTTCAGATTGATAATAAAAGAGTGCAAAGAAAGAAAAATAATATCAAACTCAGAGGAAAGAAAGGAAAACGTGAAAGTGGCGAGTATAAGAAATAGATGAGATCCCGCTTTCGTCGGCCGGCGAACATATTTATCTTTCATAGCAAATGTAATATTCTAACAAAAAAGTAGGAACAGTCCTATCAGAATAGCATATCTGATTGTATGTAATCAACTTTGGTATGTTTGTATTCTCGTTAAAGCGAGATTTTCAATCAATTTTCATGATCACATGACGTTCCCGCCGTAACCTTCCATATTCGTTGGTAAACACCGTATCGATATACAGGGTGTCCTTCAATTTCCTTTCAAATTTTGTCTATACGAAATATCATATATTATGCATTTTATTAACATTGCTTGATTTTCTCTACATATAAAATAATCATATATTTTTTTTATTCCAGCATGTCATTCGAAAAAAGAAAATAATGTCAGAAATGGAGAAAAAAGAAATTTGTACGATCGAGGATCACGATACGTACTCTAAAAATTTGGAGAAAACTAATATCATGGAAAGCAGTGGGTTCAGTGGTTACAGCGAGAGTCAGGATTTTCATCTTGTAGATATCGGTGACGAGGAATCCCTAGATAAGCCAGAAAATGAGAAGAACAGGAACGTGCTTCCTGTTTCTCTCGCTAACGTAGACACAACTTCGGACTTGACGGACACGTCGGTCAGTGTTCATCAGGATATTGAAAAAGATAACCTTGCCAAGGCAGAACGTGCAAAAGAAAATACAGAATTGCTCGAAGAGATAGAAGAAATTGAAAAAAATGAAAGAAAGGAAAAAAATAATGACAGCGGTGTTGTAACAAGCAAAAGCAAACAATCTGACGAGGAAGAAGAAGAAGAAGAAGAAGAAGAAGGAGTAATAGAATGTACACCGCCAGAAGCTTATTCATCGTCTAACAATAAGAAGCAAGTTGTTAGCAACGCGACAACAACAAATCTAAAACGCAAGGCCGAGTCATTCGATGAGCCACCGAAAAAGTTATTAAAAACAGAAGCTAAGGAAGATGTAGTAATTTCTAAGAAGAAAGAATCCGAGGACGAAGAAAGTTGTCATTCTTTTAAATCTGACGATTCTCATCAGGAATTTTCTAAAAGTTATTCCGAAAGAAATGTGATAATTGCCGAGACTCAAGATACAGGGGACGAGAATGCCGAGACTATGGTAGAAAAGATCAGCACGAACGAAGAAAAATCAACAAAAGAAAAGCGTTCTGAATTAGAAGTGAAAATTTTTGAAATTGATAAAAATGAAAATTTCAATGATGCATCAATATTGAACGAAGCTGTTGCGAACAAAGAAGCACACGGTCAACAGTTTTCTGATACAACGAATGCTGTGCAGCTGAAAGAGAACAGATCATCGGTGATGAAAGAAAATGATTCTACGTCTTCTACGTCCCCCCCTATTAAGATGGCAACAATCGAGAAAATGCAATCAGATTCGAATAATGCCAATAATACAGGTGGTATTAAGTTGATCGATACTTGTGTAAAAGATTCTAAAATGCGTATTGAGAAAGGAGCGGATAATAATAAAAATGGTATAGGTTTAGAAGAAAAAGGCAAAGAAATAGGAGAAACATCGGTGGTTTCCAATGAAATAACAAACGAATCTCATTCTAGTTTAAATTCAACAAATCTATGTAAATCAAGAAACAGCGTAGAACTGATATACGATCGAACCGCGGCCCATGAAATAATGAAAGCAAAACCCAAAGAAATAGTAGAAATCGACGAGGATGGAGAAAAGATTGTGCTAGATTCGTCTCAAGAAGATTCTGATTTAAAGATAGAGAAGAAAAATCTTTTGGATAATACAAAGTCTGACACGATATATAAAAGCTGTTACGAGAGTAAAAGCAGTAGCGAGTATAGTTTCAAATCGATCGAAAATACCAAAGAATCAGCGTCCTTCGAATCAACTAAATCTAACAAATTAATGAATGGAAGCAGCGAATCGAAAAGATGCGATACAGACAGTACGGCCAGTTTACAGTCGGATACGTTTAGCGACGGTCCGGTTATCCATGATAAACTAGTCGGTAGTAGTGTTTCTACGCCCGTGTGTAACGTAAATAAGCAAGTGAAACAAGCAGTTGTTCCTGTTCTATCCAAGGATACAAGCGATCATGCCGATTTACTATTAAGTGTAAGTGATAACGAACCTGATGTTTTTATAGTAGATGATAAAACTAAGTCTAATTTAACTCACAGTAATTCTATCGCAAAAGCTGTTGTTCAGGTGGAAAAAGAAATTGGTATATATGTAAGAATGAAATGCTTGTTACACGTCGACGAGGGTACAAAGGAATTTTTCAACAAAGAAATCACCGGTGTACAATGCGAAACTGTCGCTCCAGAAGCCACTGACCGGTTGACAATGATCAGACAAAAAAATAACGATACTTCAGCCTCGTTGGCAGATATTTCTGGAAATGACAATAAAGATGCATCTCCTGGATCGGTAAATAGTAACCCACAGTTGTATCAATTGAATCCTTCTAGACTGTCGTTCGCATCTACCATCAGTTCGTTAAGTTCTGCATCTAGCGGTGCATCATTGACGGCTAAGCTTGCGATAAGGGATAGTACACATTTCTCATTGCCAAAGGCACCATTGCCAAAGCATGCGAGAAAACAAATACAAGACATGCATTTATTGCACGATAAGCAAGCACTAGACGAAGCGTATGAACGGGTTAGCAAAGAATGGCAAAATAGTCACCTTCTTGCGACGACTATTTTAAATTTTGCTAATACGGAACTTTCCGGAATCGATACCACCTGCAATGTTAGTAACGAAAGAATAGACGATCAGTTACAAAAAATCAGATCCTCTACTCCTGAAGTAGCTAACCAGGAATTGGTGCAGGTAGAGCAGGTAAAGCAGGTACAGCAGGTGCAAATGCAAACTCCGAAAAGCACGAAAAAAAGTAAATCGGTGAAAAGGCAAAGAAGTAAAAGCCTAAAGTCATCAGCCGATGGTCATCATTCCGCGGGTGGAGGAGGACTTGTAAACCAAACGGAAAGCAATAATAATACACCGAGCAGAAAAAAGAATAAAATAGAACAACAGACGGATAGTGGTTTAACCGGTACTGTAGATGATTCAGCAAAATCTCTCTCACAAATGATAACGGACGAGTTAATTGGCAAAGAGGTATTTGCTAAATGGTCTGACAATAATTATTATCCTGGTACGGTTACTGATAAAGTAAAAACGAAATATAAAGTAAACTTTTATGATGGAAAAAATAAGATACTTATAGAAGACTTTGTTATAACGATACCAGCACTTTTAAAAGAGGGTTTGTCCGTTTACGCTACTACTAAAAACGACGATTACGGATCCTGCGGTATTATTGTCGATACCGATACTGTAAATAACCAAGTATATTACATCGTAGAGACGGACGAAGGGGAGAGATTAAAAGTTCAAGTTAAAAATATTTTCTTAACCAGCGATCAGGCTCAATTGTTAAAAGAGGAAATTTCTTCAGAAAATAAAAGTCTTCCATCGACGCCGAAACATTTAGGTCAAATAACGCTAGACAATATGGTTGATGGTAAGAGACGTTCGAAACGGATTGCCACTCCTGTATATCTAACGCCTAAAACTAATAAATTAATTCATACACCGAGTAAAAACGAATCGGAACCATCTGTTTCTGGTATATCTTCTTCATCCATTATGAATAAAAAAAATAAGAAAAGATCATCTGAAAGCAGCGATGCTGTTTCTAGCGATTCGAACCTTTCTCTGAAAGATGAAATGTTTTCTATCGGCATACAGCCTGAGATCATTGGAACTCCCTACGAGCAAACTGTAAAAGGACCACAGAATCGAATAAAAAGTATCAAATCAAGAAGTAATAAAAAGAAAGTCGAAGACGAGGAAACTATTGCGATATTTGGTCCAATTCCACGCACGGATTCGAATCTCTTCAAAGGCATGTCTTTCATTCTCACTTGTGCACCGGTAGAAACCATTGACCGTTTTCAAATCGATAACAAAGATTATGGTTCAGATCCGGGAACGGAAAACGAGGAAGACTGGGTAAAGAAACCTTTTATAAGGGATAGATTAACTACACAAATAGTAGCGGGTGGCGGAAAAGTTTACACGGACTTTAATGAAATACCACGAGAAGAGTACAAAAATACAAAATTAATAACAAACGTACCAAATAGTACGGCAAAAACTTTGTTGTGTCTCTCAGTTGGTATACCCGCTTATAATCATAATTGGATTATAAGATGTTGTCAAGAAGTAAGTATCGTACCTATCTACATCATCATTTTTATACTCTACTTTTTACTCTATGATATATCGTTTCTTCGTATAGGGAAAAATTGTAAATCCAGCCGAGGATGAATTACCCGCAGGATGGAGTTTAGATAAACAGTCGTACGTTGAAATGTTCCAAAGACCTAGTAACAAACCATTCACCCGGATTATTGTAATAATTCCGGTTATAGAATCTAATAAACAATTTGTTACATTTTGGCGGCAAATTTGTGAAAATGCAGGTGCTTGTGTCTTATTGGCGGATAAACCAGGTATGAGAAATCTTTTTATTGTTAAACCTTGTCTTATTCTCTCTCTCTCTTTACGTACAATCATTTGCAGATACAATGGAAAATTATATAGACGGTACAGTGATTCTTACAAACGGTTCGTGTCCGTCTTGGACAGTAGAGAAAGCTGCTGAATTACAAATTCCATTGCTTTCTGCAACGTGGATCGTTCAATGTTTGATAGAAGGACAATTATGTCGGTATGATTCGCAGCCACGTTATAAATATAATTATAAAAAAAACTAGGTACGCTTAACGATCGGAACTCTAATCGGTTACTCTAATTCTAGAGATCTAGAGGTGAGAATCAGCTTTTATACGTTCGAAAATTCTCTTATATTACCGAATGTTATTTCTATTTCTTTTTTTTTTCTTTTTTTTTCTTTTTTTTTTTTTTCTTCTTTTTTATTCTTTATCCAACAACAATTTTCTCTTCCTTCGAACATTTCAGAACGTTACTTTAATATTCGACGATTACAGAAACCCTCGCGAATCTTCTCACGATGTATGTATCATCATTAATTTCCTGATAAAACGTATATTTTATATATGTATAACAATATTGTGTTCTCTGTGAATAACTGGTGTAAAAAGATTTCTCCTTTAAGGTGATCAGTTATTATGAAAAAACGTAATGTTAGCGTTTTCTAAGATTTTTTATGAATAAAATTCTAAACGAAAAATCACTTTTATATATAAATAAACGAAGGAGAGAAAAGAAAAACAAAAAAACTGTAAATTTAAAAGATGATTCTTAATCGTAACGTACACAATTCGATATTTACTACTTATTCCATTTATATTTTAATCGATAGGAGGTTTATTAATACGAACCACAGTTAGTAGCATTAAATTTTGTCTGGTTATATTCTTTTTTTTTTTTTCATTTTGTTGTATCGTTATGCGAAAAGATGAAATGAGAATTTCTATCAACTCGTATTTACATTATCAATGTAAATAATTCGATGCATTATTTCTTTTATAACGCATTTAGTTGTACGAGAATTATTATATTTTTCTCTCTTTAAGATTTTGTTAATAACTATTGGTCTGTTGGTGAAAGCAATTACGCGAAAAACTTACATGTATGTATATCTCGATATGATAAATCTTTTTATTAACTTACAATTAGTTCCCTTTCAATAGAACATACATAGTAAATATTGATGTACTGTAAATCAAAGTTAACAATGGGTAGTATATCCTGTAAATATTTTTTTACTTGAAATTACAATAACGGATCATAAAAACTATTTACATTACATTTTTATATTCTAGATATACATACCCCCCATTACTAAAAGAAATTTATAAAATCTTTTATCGCCTATGCACATAGCGAATATAATATGTTCCGTAAAAAGAAAAAAGAAAAGAAAATAATAAATATCAAGCGAGTTGCCTATAAATACTTCAAATTAAGGTAGCATTAATGATTTTTAACAATGAAAGATACTAAAACCGTATCTTTACCGTGTTTACAACTTTTTCAGTAATTCGTTTACAGAATGATTCTCTGTTAGACCAAATATCAATAAAATGATAAAAATGTATGTGGAAAGTGCACATGTGCGAATGTCTGTGTATATAAGTAAATATATACATATACGATAAATTTTATTATGTAAGATGTAGTTATCATGTAAAATGTTTGGGGATAAAATACAGTGACATATTTTGGCAAAACTTTGTTCATTGTCGTTTAAAAACTAATAAGCATACAAGGTTTATAGTAGCATTTCGAATAATGTACAACATTCTTTGAGTGTATGTACAAAACGTTTAATAAAATAATATATATATACGATTTTTATTTTAAGGATTATACCAATCAAGAAACAATAGAGAAAACGACATTACTAAAAGGAAAAAGAGAATCCACACTCTAAGTCCTGCATTCCTTTGAATCGCTTGTCTAATTTGTTCATTAGCTTCCTTCACGTTCTCCGTCGACCCGACAACTGTTGTCGTCAAACGGTCCAAGTCCTTATCCTGATCTAATACCTTTTCTGTGAATATCTCCTGAAGTTCTGCTATATGCACAACCTTGGTTTCGATTTGTTTAACTTCTTCCGTGAGCATGTTAAGTTCGTTGTACAACTGTTCATTTTCTGCTTCAAACAGTTGTATATCATCGGCTGATATCTCCTCCTCTTCGTACATTAACGCGTTTACATCACCATTTATTTCCTGTATTTTCATCGGGCTAGAATTATTCGAACTAATCTTGTTCTCTTTATCTTCTGTTGTTGTTTCGCTTGTATTCGACTCGGCGGCGGCGGCGGCTCTTTTCGCTTCGAGTTCCAACTGTCTCACAGATTTTGAATTTAATTCCAACTTGGCAATTTTTCTTATCTCCATTGCTCTTTTTACCCTCATTGCTTTTTGTTCGGAATAAATTTTGCAAACATTCTTCAAATAATCTTCTATTAACAGCAACATAATTTCTCTATGCTCCAAATTTTGTGGAGAAACTTCGCAGCCTGCAATTTCTCTTCTCAATTCCTTGATCAACTGAGAACAAGTACTCATTATTTTTTGTGCACCTACATCGATCTGATCACGGTCCACATCAGTCATACTTGGTACATTTGGCAAATAATTTGAAAAGTTTAAGTATGCTTTGCGATTCTCTATTAAGAATTCACGTAACTTTGATATTTGTGCAACTACACCTTGAGCTTTTACAAAGAATGCGCTCTTGCTTCTTACTTTCTTCAGATTTCTTATACTATTGATAGTTCCAAGATCTCTATTACGAAGACTAACTGTCTTCACGCTGGCTTTAAATAATGAACTGACATCCATTGTTAATTCTTCTTGTAATCACCTTTCTTATGGAATGTTCGATAAAAATAAATATCTTATTTTACGTGTATCGATACACCTTATGGTTTATCAGTCATCAAACGCATCGCATTCTCTGATCAAATCAATATGTATCTTTATTATAAATCATATAATGTAACGCTTTGTCAAATTAAAATAAAGAAAGTGGTCATTTTAACCAAATCTTTCATTTTAACTTTATATTTGCTAGGTGATGTTTAATAACACAGCAAGTAACCTAAAAACACAAAATGATTGTATATACATAAAATATGCTAAATTATTTATATATATACATACATATATGTATGTATAACTTTAGTAAATCAAAAGAGTTCACCATTGATAAAGCAGAAAATATAAGTACAACAATATTAATTCTTACAATTGTCTTATTTGAGTCAGCACATGATTGGAAATGTGATGAGAGAAATAAACTATCTTTCTATAAACGTAAATATGTCACTTTTGAAAGAATACAGTTTGTATTTCATTCTTAGAAACATTTTCTCTATAAAATTTAATCATTTGTAAATACATATCTGTAATATATATACGTAATACGTATTTACATATATACATAAATATATATACGTATATACATACACGTCTCACTGTGTGTGAAATTGTTAATAATTTGCACTTTTTTTTTCTCTTTTATTAAAAGGTAATATATGAAATGAAAATAAATATTAGTAAAATGTGTAGTAATATGTTAAAGAATTCTATTTTTGTAATAAGGAATCACATTTAAATTAAAGATATACGTTTTCTAAATTGACAAATTAAAAGAGATCATCGAATTTTGAAAAGTAGAATCAAATAATGTTCATCAACAACGTAAATAGTCGGTACTGCAGAGTATCATTTTTGAAAACCGGAACACGTAACCAAATGGAATACTGCTATCGAAATGACAAGATGGCACGTCAGCAGCAAGCAGACGTTGACGAACTTTTTGACGTGAAAAATCACTTTTATATTGGCAATTATCAACAATGTATCAACGAAGCGCAAAAAATCAAGGTTTGTCTCTTTAAAATCCATTTTATACTAACGTTACTTTCATTCTGATCGTTTATAAAAATGATTTTTTTTTCTACACCATCGAAACGAACAGTTTGTCTAGCTATTCATTGTTCATTTTTTTATTTATCTACATATGTTAGAATTAATTTGTATTATTTGACACCGTTTTCTTTCACTATCATAGTCATCTTCGCCGGAGGTGGCAATGGAGCGAGATGTATTTCTTTACCGTGCTTACATAGCACAGCGGAAATTTCGTGTTGTCTTAGATGAGATTAATAACTCATCACCCCCGGATTTGCAACCGCTTAAAATGTTGGCTGATTACTTTGCAAATCCCAGCCGTAGAGAGGCAATAGTCACAGAGCTACAAGAAGCGACGAACCGTGCTAATTACGATAATCATAACTTCTTGATCGTTGCTGCAACCATTTACTATCATGAGAAAAATTTAGAAGCAGCTCTTAGGATACTTCGCAATGTTGATCATTTAGAATGTTTAGCCTTAACGTTGCAAATCTATTTAAAGATGGATCGATTAGATCTTGCGAAAAAAGAATTGAAAACAATGCAGGAGAAAGATGACGACGCCACGTTAACTCAGTTAGCACAAGCATGGTTGAACATAAGCAGCGGTGGTGATAAGCTACAAGATGCTTACTATATATTTCAGGTATACAACGATCTTTCTGTCGTATCGAATGTATGAATTAGGTATCAACTTACATTAAAATAATGTTGTTCTAGGAAATGATAGATAAACATTCCAGTACAAGTATGTTGTTGAACGGACAAGCTACTTGTTTCATTGGACAGGCTAAATACGAAGAAGCTGAAACAGCCTTACAGGAATCTCTGGACAAAGATAGTAATAATCCTGACACTTTAATCAACATGATTGTTCTTTCACAACACATGGGAAAACCTCCCGAAGTCGCTAATCGTTATCTGAGTCAATTGAAAGATTCCCATTTGGAGCATCCATTTGTCAAAGAGTATTTACAAAAAGAAATAGAGTTTCAGAGGCTCAGAAAGCAATATTCTTCGTCCGCCTAAATGTATTGAATCTTATAGCATTTTATGGATTAAATTAAACATGAGTATTAAGAGTAATGTAACAATACTAATTCTAGATACCAAGTGCTGTAAGATTAGAATGTTTTTGCAGGGTATAGTGCACTATACTATACGAATTCATGTTCTTTGTTATTCTTCATGGAAGAATATTTCTTTTAATACGTTTTTTGTTTAGTGATTTTATACAAAGTAAAGAAAGAAAGAAACCATTTCACTTTTACATAAAATTTCTACAATATTTATGATTGGCGAATAAAATGATAGACAAGTAAAAGTATTTACAATTTTTACACGTATAATTAAGGTATACAATAATACAATATTCTACCGATAAATTACTTACCTTATCTACAATCTTAATAAAGTATTTAGAATACATAATTACAAAACAAATAACAATGGCTGCCATTTTATAATACAATTATAAATCACTGCGAAGAAAAGAAATACCAAAACATTTCGTTTTGCATGCATTTTAACATACATGACATTGATGTATGTATTATTTAATAAAGTTTCATCTCATATATCACTGAAAAAAAAGGAATTTTTATACATTAGTAGATTGACAGTGCCACACAATTTACAGTGATTTACAAAAATGTTATTTAATCGTTGAGCAGACCTCCTAAACTCCCGGGGTGAGTGTGACCAAATAAGTAGGCAAGCTTAGACTTTCGCGATATTTATTTACCTCGCTACGATTGCGATATGCGCGCGTGCCATGTTGTGCCATGTGTGGCCATGTGCGACTGCCGCTCCCTTTGTCGTGGCGGGAATGCCGGAACTGTCCCACTCCTCTAGAGTGGGGAGCGCGTATGGTGGGGATAACGCAGGGACCGCACTGATTGAACTACTAACGCCATCTATACGAAAACGGCGGAAACTACTCGCCGAATGGTTTCCGCGATTTACCGATAGATGGCGCAGGTGGCTGTCGAGTAGTGTCGGTAAATCGTCGAGTAGTTTACGTCTTCTTTGTATAGATGGCGCAGCGATCGAATTTTGCTCTGCTTTTATGAACAATATTAATTTTATCAAATCTTTGATTATTTTGTGTTTTTTATATTGTATTTTTATGCTCCGCTTCGCTCGAAGATTTCTTTGGGATTCTCAAATTCACAATAATAGAATTTAACGGGTCTGCCATTGAGGTGTTAAGCAATTCTTTTCTTTTTTTTTTTTTTCCATTTCGCCACTCCTTTGGTAAGTCCCAATTTTTCTCGCGTTTCGCATTTCGCCATCTAACGTGATATTTCGTAAATATCTAGTGTCAAGCCGAGAAACGTCTATTACATGGAAGAATTCGAAAATTTAAATGAGTAAGTTTAGTTAGTCAGAATGCGTTAAAAGTGACAAGATCGCGCAAATCTCAAGGACGTGATTATCGTAAAAATACAATTAATTTATCGAAAATCGTGAGCCGTTTACTAGATTCCGGCGGGAGTTACAACGACGTTGAAGCAATTTTATAAACGTTATCGTTCTCGAGTAATAATTCGAAAGCAATCAGAGAAATAAATTTCAGATTTTTTTCTTTGGAAAATATTAGATTGAATGCGGATCTTGACAACATGGCGATAAGAAATGGGTACATAATTGCTTACTGCTAAACTGTTACAATGACAATGAATCCGGTATTACTTTCTTCTACTGTCATGTTTTTCCTTTTTATTACTCTGTCGTTCTTGTTGGTTAGAAATTCGTATATATGTATCTCAAGTTCTTTATTAAGTATTGTTTTGGTTTTGAATATTATGCGACAGGTAGTTTTTTTTGTACATGTTACATTTTGAATATATCTGATTGATATTCTACTGATATTTATAATCGTGATTGTAATAAGCGATCTATGAGTTAGAAATAATTGTTAAGTATATGGTATATTATTTTGATGCTGATTTAACATAACCTAACATATATAAAATTCTTATATGTATATATATTATATTATAAAATTGTACAATATATTACATTGATTCGTATCATAACATGAAACCTTTATATGTTTTCAGGAATATAGTTTGCAAATCATAAACTTGTATAGCACTAAAAATTTGGAAAACAGAAACTATCAACGTTGAAACGCTACAGTTACCGAGCACAAGTACTACTTACCGTTGGGATTACACGATAATAATATACATATATATTCGCAGAAACAAGTTTACAATTTGAATGGAATACTTTAATGTTATGGAGAAATGAGATACATTAAAAAACAAGATACATGGTTCATATTTAGTTCTAATGAAATTATCAAATTACATATATGTTATTATTTAATAAGCAATTGGTATCAATATCTTTAGAGTTAACATCAATTAAGTAGATTCGATAAATTATATCCTTCCTTATTGTTTACAAATATTTATAAACATAAACTTTCATTGAAACAAGATAATAAATAAGGGGAAAAGATTTGAATAAGTTAATAGTAGACATAAAATTATCCTTGAATGAACTTTACTTTGGAATCTAAATTTAGTATACGTTGTTGTAAATAGTATTTGATATACTGGATGAATTATATATTATAATAATTATACTGTTAAAAAATTATAAAGTTTCATGTAGAATTAAGTAGTACTTTGTTTTGTAGTACTTTATACATTATTTTTGACTATGTATCACACTATGTATCCACCACAAATAATGGTGCAGATAATGGGAGGTCAACAGGCAAATGGACAGTGTCCACCGGTTCAAGCACACGCAATGCACAATCACGGTGCAGGAGCATTTCTTCAATCTGAATATGTAAAGTATCGTTCAGATAGTAGCTGTGCACAGAATAGACATCAGATGATACAGGTATATTATTGTGTTTATAAGCAGTTGGTCGTTTTCAAGGAATCTTTTCGAATACAAGTAGTATTTTTGCAGACAGGATCTTATCCACTGGAGTTACTGCAATTGATGGGTGTTGAAATACCTTCTCTAAGACGTATAGAATACATGCAATCACCGAACGGAGTGTCTTCTGGACAGTGGCAAAGACGGGTGAATACATCAAATAATACACCTATTATACCCTCTCCGCATCTTACTTTTAGGCCAAACAGTAATGGTTTAGTAAAAAAATCAAATTGGTATAACAAAGTCAGTAAAAGAAATTCATTTAGAGAATCATTTGCAAAGAACGAAAGGTACGGCAGTGATAGCGGTTTCAGTTCTCGATCTCCAACACCGAACAAGCATTACATTGATAGTAGTCAAACAGAAAGTTCAGACGAACGAGATTCTGTAATTTCTTCGGTTGAACAAAGTATCAAGTAAGTATTTCATTGAAATTCAGGACGAAGCTTTGTACGGGATTACATAATTGTTTAATATTTAAAATTATAAAACATTATTCTGTTGCAGAAAGTCGCATAAAATGCATTCAAACAATATTGCAAACAACAGAATAATGCAGTACGGTATATTTTCAAATACTTCCTCGAATCATTATTATCAAAATCAAAAACCTGTTAATTATTATCCTGCTGCAATGCCAACATCTAGAATTCAAGTACAAACTTATCAGAATAAAAGAAGATATCATTCAGGTATATTTACATTGATTTTATATATATATATATATATATATATATATGTGTGTGTGTATATGTATTTTATTCAGAAATAAATGATACCTTTAGGAAGAAATAGTCCACCTCCTCAAAGATTGCAAAGGAACAGAAAGTATATGGGGTTATTATCACCAACTTATAATACGTTTCCTAGGTATGGAATTGCTCCAGATCGATTCCTTGCTAGGTCACATTTAGTTGAAGTAACTCACGCCCCGGACGAGTTGATTAATGGATCTATTTGGGATAATTTGTCAAAAGATGTTTGGTCAAAATTTATGCTCAATCAACAAACTGAAACCATATATAGAAATAAAATGATGCTTTGGAGATATCTTTATGTATACATTAAGGTATAATTTATGATATTCATTATATTATGTATGTACATATGTATCAATGAAAATGTCACTTTTATTTACTATATACAATATTTTCAGACTGCATTTCCAAAATATGGTTTGTTTTTGGTTGGATCTACGATGAATGGTTTTGGGTCAGATAACAGTGATGTTGACATGTGTCTTTTAGTGAGACATACAGAAATGGATCAAAGGAACGAAGCCATTGGCCATTTAGAGCAAATATTAAAGTGTCTTAAGAGATGTGGTATGTTATTGCCAGTTTCAAAATTAAATTAGCGTAGTTTCTGTTATTTCATCAAGATATTTTTATTGTAATAGATTTTATAGAACAGCTGGAACTTATACAGGCAAAAGTACCAATTCTCAAGTTCCATGATTCTATACAAAATTTGGAAGTTGATTTAAACTGTAACAATGCTGTTGGTATTCGAAATACTCATTTACTCTATTGTTATTCTCGAAGTAAGAAAGAATATACCATACAAAAAGTATGTAAAAAAGAAAAGTTTATAAGCGCTTTAACTAATAGAAATGTTTTTAAATAATTTTGTAGTTGACTGGAGAGTGAGACCATTAGTAGTGGTGGTTAAACTTTGGGCTCAGTCCCAGGATATCAACGATGCGAAAAACATGACAATATCTAGCTATTCTTTAGTTCTTATGGTTATCCATTTTTTGCAGTGTACGTATATGTATATTCTATATTCTATATTCTATATCTATGCGTAGATATGTTAGGTATTTATCTGTTTATTTATTTTAGGTGGTGTTAATCCACCAGTTCTACCTTGCCTACATACTCTTTACGAGGGTAAATTTTCACCGCATACAGATATTCACTGTATAGATATTCAAGAAGAATTGGACATTCCAGCCACTGTACTTCGGCCAAAGAATAGACAATCATTAGGGGAACTTTTTGTTGAATTTTTTCGATATTACGTGATGTTTGAGTGAGTGAAAGAGAAACATATCATAAATATCATAAATATTATAATTTACTTGAACGAATCCCGTAACACTAATTATTATAAATCTATAAAATTTAATTATAATAGTTTCAATCAATTCGCAATATCGATACGTTTGGCTAATAAGATACCGATAGAAGAATGCCGAAGGGCACGATCTTATAAAAATGATCCGCATCAGTGGAAATATTTATGTATCGAAGGTGAGTGTACGATACTTGAAGAATCAATGAAAAGATAATATTTTATAATCGATATTTATATTAATTTTTTACGTGTGAACAGAACCATTTGACCTTACCAACACTGCTAGATCAGTTTACGACCCGGATGTTTTTGCAAGAATCAAACAGGTATTTGATTGTACGTATCAAAACTTGAAGAAACATCATGACTTATCCAGGATATTTGTCAAGATGAATTCATCGTCATCCTATATCGTGACGTAATCACGTTCACAGTTGGCTAGTATAGAAATACTCATTTATCTAGTATAATTTTTATACTTGAATACGGTTTATTTTTGCAATTGGCCTCAGCTTATAGAATTGGAGGCAATTCGACTGATACCACCTATACTGTATGAAGGATGATAGAAAGTACAATGAGGTAATAATATTCTACGCTTACCTTGAGCTACCACGCTCGTGTATTGTGATAATAGCCGGCGCTTCCATGCAATGGCTCACCTGTTGCGTTTAAAAGATCGAGTTTTTCCTCTCGTCTTGTTTCGTTTCTGTTTTATTTCTCTAATTTTTTTTTCTCTATTTTTTCTTTTCTTTTCTTTTCTTTTCTTTTCTCAATATGTAGAGTCGCTTATTACATGAATTTAAATCTATACTATCAAAAAGATTCTTAGCTTTTCACTATAAACGAAATAATAACATTTGTAATTAAAAACGTAGAGGAAAAAGCATTAGATTCAAATTGAAAGTTTGATAATATTAATCGCACACATACGACACTGTTTTTCTGCATATATTAATAATCACCTTGTGAATTTCTTCAGTTCCATTTTGTTACGTATTCGAATATATGAAATGTGGTGCCTTACTATTATTTAATTGTTACAAAGTCTCTCGTTAAATATAATGAGTCGCCGAAATTTCAACTTGCGACAATTACGATGCTGATTAATATCGGCTCGATATATGTTTAAACAACTACGTCTAAAATTCGAAAACGACATCGAACTTTCTTTCAAATTTCAAATATTCATGTACAAAAAAAGGTACTTACTATTAATTAAGAACTATCGCGAATAAACCTGTGCTTAAAAAAAGAAAGAAGAAAAAAAAGTACAAGAAAAAGATATCTCATCGAGATAATGAAAAACGAAAAAAAAAAAAGATTAAAAAGAAAAAGGTAAAAATTGTTTTAAGAGAGAGAGAGAGAGAGAGAGAGAGAGAGAGAGAGAGAGAGAAAAAGAGTATGAAAATGTTAAAAATATGTTAATATTATTGATAGTAACAACAGAGGTTCATTCAAATTAATTTATACAATCAATTAAACGCTACTAAAAGATATTTCTAAAATCATCAAGTTTCATTTAATTGTATCATGATTGTCAAAATAAGAAATTATTTTTGTCTTTCACGAACAGATTTCCGTAAAACAAACGGTCTACTCGGAACGTATCTTGAAAGAAAAGTAGACTAAACTGTGCAATTGGTTACATAACTAAATTTACAATAATAATTTGTTAAGGTAGTCATTCGATTGGCTAAAGTTCCTACTTTGATTAAACATCATGATTCCATTTTCTAATACTAATTTGACTAGTCCTTTCATTGCCAAAAATATAAAATGTAATTTAAAGTATAACATATAAAAAACAGAGGGCTGTGTGTTAACAGTATAAAAATTGTTAGGTATTAATATTCAACCCTCAGGACTGTGTAATCAAAAAGCGAACATATTCGTAGAACAGATTGATGCTTTCTTGAAAATTATTCCCATAAATATATCTTTTGTACGTATAAATAACTTAATCCTGAACAGGTTTAATGTATTTTTCTAATTAATTATTTACTTATTTTTGTAACGAATACTTATAAAAGAATTAAATGTTGAAAATCTTCCTTTGCTCAAAACTAGAAAAATCCATGATCTTCCTATTCTTCTTTTTGTCAACTGTATGTACACAAAATTTGAAGATAATAATATTTGAACTTTTATAATTTTGATTTTGTAGTTGAATAAAAAATATTTACATACATATGTATATACGTGATCCACGATTTTATAACTATATTTATAATATAGAATAGAAATAAAATAGGTAATTTTTTCAAATTAAGTTTATTTGTTCCGTAAGATTTCACAATGAATTTCCATAATATATTCTGCAGTTAGCGGTGCGCTGTTGGTCGGAAAGAAGAAAAGAAAACAATTTCAAGTCGTGCACTTAATGTTGCTCTTTTTCTTTTTTTTTTAAATTCTCAATTTTTACCGTGGCTTGGTGAAATTAATTTTGTTACCGCGAGAAGTCAGGACCAAACGAAAAAAAAAAAGAATCAAGTCGCAAGGGGTGTACGAGGGGAAAAAAGGAACAAAAAAAGAAAAAAGAAATGCAAGCATAGAAATTAAATGTTACATATAATGATACTTTGGATAGTACATTACTTAATTATTGACTATTCGATATTTAAAATTCAAATAATTTCTACAAATTTTCAAACTGAATCGGTTACATCCCCAAAATACACGGAACATTATCTCTATCTTTTCAATAAATCCATTTCTTTGTTTACAATTCATATTTAGAAAGAAGAAAAAAAAAATATACAAATAACGAATGAAATTTGTTTTCACTCTTGCGACTTCGTCGACCCCTGCGATGAGAAAAAATATATACAATATATATATATATATGTATATACCACTTTAACCAGGAAAAAAAGAAACCAAACTAATTAACATGATTTGTATTGATAGGAATTCGTTATCGGTTAGCATTATGTCAACATCACGTCAAGCCTGAGATAGGATTCCTCTGTTTTGATCTCGTATTGGCGACAAATTGGCACGGTGATACTTTTGACCGATTTATCGTTCCGTTGTTAAACAATACTCGTTAATTTAAATTATCCTTGTCGCCCCGTTCTTCCGGTACGTGCCTCCGTACATTTATTTCATTCTTCAGGATTCCATAAATTCTCTCTATAGGCTCTATAGGCATGTATTCGTCTTTTCCCTTTTCTTTTTTCGACATCGCTGTTCTCACACCCTTAAGGGAAATTGAAAAGACACGTAACGCGTATCATAGCCAATTCAATGCGTGTTGTTTCCCTGTCAATTTCTTTGTTTCAAGTTATCGTATCTCCTTAGAGAGGATTTTCCAAATATCCATACGAGATTGTTTGTAAAATATGCGTTGCCATCTAGAAATTCATCCAGTTGTATCGTTAGAAAAACACTTTTAATTGGCAAACAATATATACTTGTTGACCTCTGATTTGTGTGACGAAGCGTTACATGTCCCGTATCTTCCTTACCTTTTATTATTATTATCATCTTTTTTTCTTTTCTTTTTTTTTTTGTGTTTTTCATATTTTGACATTTTTTTGTGTAATTCTAGTGTCACTCGATCCCCGCGATAAAACGGTCCGTTCACGGTAAGCGCGTGTCACGGTGAGTTGGTTAAGGTAGTGATTGTGTCGTCTCCGCTTTGTCCTATCCCTTTTTAGTATTATTAACCATTTCCTTTCTCGTCTAGAACACGGTGAAATGGCGACAAACTTCCATTTTTTTTGGTAGCTTTATTTTTATCCCTTTTTTTTCTTTTCTGTTTGTTCTTGTTCTTGTTCTTGTTGTTGTTCTTGTTCTTGTTGTTGTTGTTTAAAAACCCTCTTTAACGCCGACGACTGCGTGCATATTACCGTACTCGATCGCCGAGCCGTTTTACCGTTTTGCGCAGTTAGTGATTTGTGGTTGTTGGTCGAAGAAGAATTGGTCGAACGAGCCTTCAGTCGCTCCCGCGACGCTGCATAGCAATTGCGTTGCTCAGCCGTACGGTCTCGGCTCAGTATGGCTGGGAGAATTGTCCCCCGGCTTGTGACTGTCCAGATTGATAAAAACCACTTCGATCACCTTGATAAGTTGAATCTTGCGACAATAGACCGTCCATTTGCGATTGGAATTCGCCGACGGCAAACGAATCCTGTGAAAGTTCCGCTTGACTCAATCCAGGCTGAGAAAGACTAAAGCCTGGCTGTGACATACCCTGTGTCGTACCCTGGGTCAACGGTAAACCTGGCTGACTGTACGGTTGGGTATTCTGTTCGGTTTGACTCAACTTGCCCATTCGCGGGCCTTGTTTATTCTTCGACAAAGCGGTTCCACGACGATTACGTTGATTCTGTCTGGCCTGTAACGCTTGTTGATGTTGATTATAGAAACGCGGCGGCACGTGCGCCATGTTCATAAACATTCCAACTGGAACTGGTACGTTGTTCATCGCTGCCTGAGCTCTCTCTGGACTAATGTAACTAATCGTATCGTGTGTTCTGCTGAATATGTCCAAAGGTACGTTCCTCTGATAATACGGATTGTGATTCTGTTGACCGTTCACTTGGCTACCCGAACGATCGTATACGGATCCTGGAATAAGAGCTTCTCTCGCATCGTACATCGAGGTGGACATGAAATGCGAGCCTGGATTAGCGGTATTCACCAATTTCTTTGGCTTGGCAAATTGAATCATTGATTCTTTAAGATTATTCAAAGGCCCTTCGACCAGTACCTTTTGTTCTTTGTAGAAACTCAATAAATGATTCCAGAGCGGCTGCTTGGACAACACCTTTGGATTCCCTACGATTATTATGCCGTATTTTGCACGGGTCAAGGCAACGTTTAATCTTCTCGGATCGTTCAGGAATCCGATACCTTGATGTTCGTTCGATCGAACACAGGACATGATTATTATATCTTTTTCCCTCCCTTGAAACGCGTCTACGCTGGCGACCTCGATTTCTTGATACAATTTCGAATGCAACGAGCCTTGGTACTGCATGTACTGAACCAAATAGGCCCTCTGTCCCTCGTACGGAGTTATCACTCCGATTTGTTCAGGTTTTACTCCGCAACGCAAGAACCGGGTCGCTATCTTTTCAACGTTAGACGCTTCTGTACGATTCAAGTAGGACGTGCCACTTCCAGCGATTTCTTCTTGTCCTTGGGTAACATAAAAGAACATGGGTTTGTCGGGTGCTGGCCAAGGGAAATCGATCTTTAACAGTTTTCTTTCGTCCGCGCATACACCATTTTGTAAGGAACCCTCGTAGAAGAAGTTTGATGGGAAACGCGAGAGGTCCGGATGCATACGATACTGTACCTCCAAACGGAACGGTCTGATTCCAAGTACGACTAATCTCTCGAAAAGAGATTGAGATAAACCTGCTCTGGCTGCCTTCTTGCACATAACAACAGGTCCTAATTGACAATGATCACCAACCAGAATTAATTGCTTAGCACCGAGTACAACTGGTACCATGCACTCGGGTTCGGTTGCTTGCATACTTTCGTCGATAAGAATAGAATGGAATTTCAGTCTGTGCAACCTTGGATCACCGGCACCGACGCAAGTACAACAAATCACATCGGCTGCCTCCAACAATTCTTTCTCTGCCGCTTTCTTCAAAAGTCTATAACGTTTCTCGTCGACGCTCGATAATTCTCCGGTTTCGTCCTTCAACTGCTGTAACTTTTGCAACTCCGTGTTTGTTTCCATATTTTTTATTTGATTGTGAAGAGCAAGAAAGCTGACCGGTGAATCGATCGCTTCTCGGGATTTCGCGCAAAGTCGTACAACTTTTAGATTAGACTTGTGTATTTTCTCGGTCAACTGATCGACGGCCGTGTTCGAAGGAGCGCATACCAACACAGGACCGCCGTTCTGTTTGACCAGTTGATAAACTATCGTAGCGCTGGTCACAGTTTTTCCCGTGCCAGGTGGTCCTTGAATTAGAGACAAAGGTCTTTGTACGGCGTGTTTCACAGCGTATACTTGAGAACGATTCAAATCCGGTAAATTAGGAGCACTGAAATGCTTCGGAAGGTGACATCGAAACAGGACTTCTTCCACTTCGTGTCCTAACAACCTATGGTATATGTAACCAGATACGGAGGTGTCGTCCACGGCAAATTTTCGCAATGCTAATTGCATGCTACGATTGAAAAAGATGATGATGATGATCACAATAATAATAATAATAATTCATAATTCATAATTCATAATTAATAATTAATAATAATAATGATGATGATGATGATGACGATGGTGATGATTGCGTGTTACTTACCGATCAAAACTTGTACTTTTCCAAATAAAATCAACAACAAAGTTACTGACACACTCTGTAGGAGCTCCAGAATTATTCTTCAACTCGATACCGACTTCTTCTCCGTAATTATCAGGAATCTTTATCACGTGTCCAATTCCTGACCAAGGTTTGTGAAGCTCGCCCAAATAGCGAAGTCTTAATTCATCTCCGTGCATCAATTTCATGTCTCCGTCGGTTTTCGCTAACATGAAATAGGCAATGGTCTTTTTATTCAATCCAACGTCCCAACGAACTTCGATGTTTTCTTGAGTTTGAGATTCCTTTAGACGTTTGTCGTAATCGGCTTCTAATTTAACAAGTGGACCAAATATGTTTTGATACTGGTAACCATCCTCGTACCGCAACAAAACTTGTTGCGGTTCTTCGTCCACTCCAGGTTTCTCGAGGTCTTGAAATGTCGCGTCGACGTTATCACGCCACAATTCTTCCAATTTATTTATCTGTTGGGCAGAAATCTGTCGAGCTCGCAACTGTTCTTGTTCGGATGGAATTTTCACTAACCATGCCAAAAAGCTACGGTCTTCGATCAACGGTTTCCACTGTTCTTGATCCCTAGAAGATAAAAACGGGGCTTGAAAAATAATAATAACGAATTTCTTTTCTAGAAAGAATGATCAATTACCAGTTCATGTCCTTCAAGGAACTTTGAGCCGCGCATGGTTGACGACAAAGTAACACTACAACAGAATCTGCTTTCGCAGGGATGAAACCGAGGACGAAAACATTCCGGACAGCGCAGGAATAACATTCGAGAACAGTTTCTCCCAAAGGGCCGTCTCTGTAATATAAATACGTTACGACGTGTAAAGATAACGAAAGAAACGGGCATAAAGCAACATAGTATCTGGAGAGATACTACAAGTTACGATACCTGTGTAAAGTAACTTCCTTGTGCTTAGCTCGGACAAGGTGGTTGATGATGTGCGAACCAGATGTGTTTCCACGTCCGTTGCAGAACCATTTGCGACAGATATTGCACATGACAACGCAGGATGCTTCATGAATTCCACAGTATTTGCAGGCATGTTCTGGCAAATCACGATTATAGTAAGCTTCCTCTTCTTCCTCCTCGAACTGTAATTCGGCTAGACTTTGCGCTGCCCCGGAAATTTTCAACTCGAGAGACGAACTGCCGCTTGTTCCGTTAACCTAAATAAAAAGAAAATAAAATCACCTTGCACAACAATGCGAAACAACGTATTTTTTACAGTCACGTAAAATTCAGCTAACCTCTTATAAATAAGAAACTAGTAATTACGTTTATAAAAATAGATCGGTGATCCCAGAATCACGTGGGAAAGTTATATCGCATATGATCGGGTACATGTATGTAGAGATAATCGGATAGGGAGGAAAAAAAACAAGGGTGATGAAACGAAAGGAAGGCGTGGACACGTAAAGAAGCACGATGCGTGCATCGAAATTAATAGAAGTAGCATAAACGGCGGGAGGTTAGGGTCTAGTTATCCGCGTGACTGGAAAAATTCTCGGCAACGAAGAAACGCGGATAAAGAATGATGAAAATAGGTTAGAGGCCGATCATTCTGAACATATGACGAGCCAAAAAAACCAACCTGTACGGGCTGGTTAGGTTGACTTTGAGCAGTATCGTGTTGCGAAGCTTGCGTTTGACTCGGCGAAGGTAACGTAAAATCTGTAAAGTCAAACTCGCTGCCCTGAGTGTCCGCACCGATTAGATCCGCTTCCTCCGTGTCGAGAAACGTGAGGGTCTGACTGCTGGGTCCGTATGCATCGACGCTCATCGTGTATAATATTCGACGTCCGTTTCCTACCCTGTAAAGAGATATTGCCTGCCTTCCGTCACGTAAAATCCACCAAACAGCACTCCTCTCTGTTAAAACGTTCCACCACTAATGCACTAATGCTCCAAGCAGATTTATCGTTAACAAACGACAGACAAACGAACCAGCGTGTTGAGTGAACTAAACACTTGGACGAAAGAGGCCAGAAAATCCTACGCCATACTTCGTTTCGCGCAAGTCTCGCGCCCACCAACACCGCGACACGAGCAGACACGAGTACACAACTAACTTTTCTTCTTGCGCTGGCCGCGTGTTACGTCATCAGCTGATTTCCAACTCCGTTAACAAATCACCAACGAAGATCGCCAATTTCGTTGGTTTTTCATTCGAAACTTTCTTCGATTACTTTCTTCCCGAGCGCATTTTTCTCAATTTTCCTGCCGATTCGATTCCTCTTGAAATCTTTATCGGTTAAACATCTGATAAGCGATAGATTGTGACGCATTCCGGCAGATGACGACACAACAAACTATTGCTAGTTATATAGAAATGACAGAAATGACAGAAATGACAGAAATGACAGCAGAAATCTTGGCGGAAAGAGACATTTTCTTTATTCTTATTATATTTCTACGTCTTTCAATTGTTTACACAATCACGATCTCGCACGATTAGTTAGATAAAGAAATTTAGTAAATTTATTTAGTAAAAAATGGCGCGCCTTAGATGGCGCTTTCGAATATCGTCCAATCAGAGAGCTCTTCTATCCGATTCAAACTATGATAAATTACCTACATGATTTTCTTTTCTTATAATTCATAGCTAATGACACAAGTTCACCCGCCATTCAAACGTTCGATGGAATTGGAATGAATTCTCTACATTCTACATACCTAAATACACACTTGTGTATATTAGATCGGAAATGTACTTTGCCTAATCGTAAGTATATTCGTATACCATTGTGTACTTTGAACAGATTGGAATTATTAGAGAAAGGTATGAGTTCCGGACTTGTTTATTATCGAATTCTTTCTACTTACGTACATATACATGTGTAAATGGTACGATAATTAAAGTTGTACACGTATATAGCTATAATAAAGATAATAAATACAAATTTAATATATACAAAAACACTTGCTGCTTCATCGGTATCCAATATATTTTCTAGTAGAAATTTAAAGAGGTTCATTTTCATTTTTTCATTTCGTACACAGCTTTAAATTATTTTCTATCTGATTCATAATACATGTATACCTTATAAAATAATGTCGGAAAGTTGAAGAAATTTCGTTATGTATACCGGAATGAACACTTTACAGCGACGTTACAGCAACAAATTTCCAGGCTTAATTTTCAATATATCTACACCTGGTTTTCGTCTTTAATAAAAATTCAACGTATAAAAGATTATTCATGAGATCAGTCCTGTTATATCGGCTATACTTTCAAACAGTTTATCTTATAATATTGACTTTGAAAAAAGTGATATCGAATAAATCTTCATTTCCATGAGAGTTTCAAGAATTGCTTTCGCATTTTCTCCCTAGATGGCTAAGTAACGATCGATACTCGAATCGAATCGAATCGAATCGAATCGAATAAAATTTAAAACAATCAATTAACGGTTTATTTCGATACGAACACGATGGCAAAGTATATATGATTTCAATTTAATCTATAAAATTTTGGTAATGAAAATTCCTATAGTTGAAAACATTATCATCACTACAATATGAATACTAATTCCATCACGATCGAAAAACAGTTTAAAAGATTATTTAAGTCTTTGGATGGTTGAAACTTTCGTTCAAGTTCCACTACTCCGTGCTTTTCCATCACACTATAAAATGGCACGTATCAAGTTCCTCTTTTAGATTTAACAAATCTCTGACTTTGTAGGTAATGCTGGTGTGCCTAACCCACGAAGGAATATTTGTGACAGCGAATATCATCGTATTCCTGATGACTCAACGTTTAAGAAACGGTAAGTTCTTTTCTCAACTGCATCCAGCAGTTAATAGCAGTTAACAAAATAAATATACTCGTTGAATTTACAGTCAATACTGAGGATTCGGAGAATTTCTCGTGAAATTACTCTGCTGATTTTGTTGCAAGGGGCCAGCTGGGCTAGGTCTGGATTGTTCACGGTATTGAGGAGGACCCGGTGGTCCGTTCGGTGGTCCTGTTGACCCAGGAGGTCCAGGTACTTTGGCATAGTTTCCTCGTGTAGAACCTTGGTAGCTACCGTATGCAGAATCGTCGCTGCGCCTAGAGATATGGCCATACATACTCTCTGGTCTTCTAGAGTTCGTTGCGTTATCCGTATTGGCGGATATGGGCCCGTTTTGGTGTTGCTGTTGTTGTTGTTGTTGTTGCTGTTGCTGCTGCTGCTGTTGCTGCGGCGGCGGTTGTTGTTGCTGCTGCTGCTGCTGCTGCTGTTGATGGTGATTCTGTCCAGATGACTGAACACTTGCAGGAGACTGTTGAGGGTTCTGATTACTTGGAGGAGGAGCTGGAGCCCTGCCGTATATACTGGAGCTCGTAGAAACCCCATAGATACCGTTCTCTCGGGTGCTAAGACTCGTTGAAATTCCTCTGATTCCGTAAATACTCTGTGTACATTGCTGCAGCTGATTCTGCATATTCTGATTGGTACTGTTATGATTCTGTGAAGTCTGAGTCGGTCCACCGGTTGTTGGTAAATTCGTTGGTAGTTGTTGATTCTCCCTTGTAGAATTTGTGGCTGGCTGGCCTATTCTGATGGGGTACAAGCTCTGAGCCGGCGCTAACGGGCCTGGCTTAGGAATCATCAAACCATCTCGCGTACCAGACGTTGATTTAGCGTACACGCTTTGGGAACGATTCAAGTTTGCCCGGGTCAAAGGCGGAGACTTGCAATAGAGCGACTTGGTTCCACCGTAGATGGATTCGACACGTTCCAAGGCTGTCGGAGGGGCACTGTAAATAGAAGAAGATGCTCCAGCTACTGGACGGTAAGTGGCGTAAGCGGTGGGAAACTTTGGTCCGGATGGTTTGTCCAGATCGTCGTAAGTGTCCTCGTCGGATCTCATCGACGAGTTGTCGCCGTCGTCCATCTCTCGAGGATCCCTGGATCGTTTCGGATTCAGGACGTACTCGTAGAGCAGAGCTGCTACCGCGCTTCCCGACAACGGTCCCACCCAATACACCCAATGGTTGTCCCATCGGTTACTCACGAAAGCTGGACCCAGAGCTCTAGCCGGGTTCAAGAATGGACTCTGAAATGATAAATATCAAATTGTTATTTATCAGCTCCGCGACACTTATCGTTAATATTAATACGTATGTAAATATGTAGTTTTATGTTTCTTGGGGTATGCTTTCAGAGCAGATGGAACTGAACGAGATACTTGAAATTTAACAAACAAGAATTTCCTCTCTTTGGATTCCAAATAATCTAACGTTCAACGTGCACACGTGGTGGTACTATCAGATTTTTCGTTTTCGGCTGCATTCTACATACGTACACCCGTGTTCCGGAGCAGGTGGGTCTCGGATCAAGTTCTCTCTTTTTTCTTCCATCCTTTTCTCTTTTATACCCCCCGTCCCTCGCCTGCTCCCCCTACGACTCTCACGTTCTTTCTACGGCAAATTGCAGGTGCTCTTTAAACACGTGGACTGGGAATCGATTTAAAAAAGACCGAGGGACATTTTGGATAGACCGGTTCAGAAGAAGAAGAAGAAGAAGAAGAAGAAGAATTACATATTATTTCAACCACAATAGCTTGTTGTTATTAGCCTTTTGCAGTCTACTTATACATTTTGAACGTCAAAGGTGTACTTACCGAAACTAAAGTAGCCGCTGTATAAGCAGCAGCTAGCACACCGGCTGGTTTTGACGAAATTGACGATGGTAACGTTTTGGAAGATTCTGAGGTGAAATGGGCCAAGACTATAAGTACCGAGAGTGCCAGTTCCACTAGTAGTCTTTCGATAGCTCCACCGAGGCGACCTGGGGATGTCAATGTTTGCGTATTGGAAGGCGTAGTCACCCTATATAACAAGAAAACAAAATACAAAATAGGTAAAAATTCATTTATAGGTACAACTTATACGGAGCAATAATAATGAATCATCTGGTGATTGCGGTGGTGGTGGTGGTGTTTCACACCGAGTGGTAGTATATACTGTGAACACTATGCATTTATGGGAGTAATCGTATTTGGAAAAAAAAAGAAACTAAGCTGGAAAATATTATCGATTTCCCCAAAGTGATCGAGCTTCGCATATGGCATTCACTGTGACAACGCTGCATACCGCAATATAATATACGATGATTTTCCTATTGAAAGTTACTGTATCCCTGACAGCGAGCGTAAAAGCCCTCTGCGGCAAATAGCTCCCAACGGTGTAATGTTTATATTAGCCGGTGCATCGTCGAGACCCACCATTCTACTTTTATCGCCCCTCGCGCACTATTTCATTTGCATAAAAAACCTCGTTAATTTTCTCAGTTTGTACAATCATACGGGGTCACAGAGACGCGACCTTAACCCTTTCCCAACAGCAAAACAGTCCAGTGACAAAAAGTGCAGCAGTGATCACTGCTAATCACATTAGATATAACATTATTGCCACAGACTACAAGATAGAAAAAAAATATACTGATGTATACAGTTTCAAATGTTTGAATCTTATTCAAGTATAATTACGACTAATCATGGATAATCTCTTAAATGCCTGTTTCAGCTTGAAATCTCCATCGACCTAAAAATCTATCGTCACGTGCATCAGCGAAAGTTCTCCCTTGGTTCATGCAAATGAAAGCGCCCTTTTCTCTCTCTCTCTCTCTCTCTCTCTCTCTCTCTCTCTCTCTCGAGTAGGTACTCGTGGATCGAAATCAGAAATGCAGATCATCAGCGCACAATTGGGATTAATCGTGCGCGGTTCGCGGTACACCACAACCGTGCAAAGAGGGTGAGAAACTAAGGGGATGAAAGCGTTTTTTTTACTAAGCTGCGCGTGATAAGCAGATTTTATTTGTTTGTAAGTATTAGAAGACTTGCAACTTTTATCTGTGTAATGTAATTTGCCTAATGAGTTTCTTTTATACAGATATTACAAGAAATTGTAGAGGTGCCTCGAACCTTCTGTGTAATCTGAGCAAATTTGAGAAAAGCATAGAGGATATTTGATACTCTTCAGAAAGGTCCCACGATCAAACGGCTCGTATTCTCACGTTTCTAACCCGAAGAACCCCTGGTCATTCGCGCGAAACTCATCTCGTATCATCGTCATTGGAAGAACGTTTAATCTTGCGTGCACTTGACTCGAGAGCGAATGCAACCTGTGCCCCATATTTGAGAGGGGTACAGAACCCCAGAGGGTTCACCCTAGAGACCGATACGACGCTTTAAATAAATTTTCAATTTGATAAAGGGATGGGGGACGAGGGACAAGGGACGGGGTGGGTGGTGGAGAGGACGCGTGTATCAGTTTCACCAGGCTATGCTCGTGTTTAACGAGCTATTGATACCTTCCACCACTGGCTCTATACCTCCCTTGCCCCTCCCTCTCTCAAGAACTGCAGACTCGCCACAAAAGCATCGCTTCCCCTTTTCGACTGGATGTGTTCCAACGAGGAAAACCACCACATGTGATACGCGTTAAACCGCTACGAAGCTGAACAGAGCTCTATTCTAAAGTCTTGCCCTATGTCCTATGTTCTATGGGAAAGTTCAGATGCATCGGACAAGCTGTGGAATAAGAAAATTAAGTTTTACGGTCAACCAACGATGCGGGGTAAATTTCTGCCTCTCCTCGCTTCGTGGGAAGTTTTCAGACAATACTGATGCTGAATCGTCACGATTCCATTATTATTTTAAACATACATGTGCAGAAATATTTCAACACTTTGGAAGAAAACGGAACGCGATAGCTTTTCGAGGAAGCGGCTTCCTGCGCAACTCTACTTTTTATAGAAATACGGACTCAACAAAGCACAGGAATTCTTTGAAAGAACAAGAAAGAACAAGAAAGAACAAGAAAGAGAGAGAAAGCAAGGTAGGTTTGATCGTGAGTAGTATTATATCCTCTCTGCCGAATGAAAAAAGAAATCTGAAAGAAAGAAGACAGGAAGTGCGTATACCTACGAGGATCCGTTTCTCCGTTATTTATTAATCCTTGCAAGCAATAATATATGTATTGTTATTAATATTCACTATTTGATCATGTATGTGGAATAGTTTTATTTAAATAACGCGAAGTAAGTTTTTCCTCTTATTATTTAAAAAAAGAAATTTGTATCACTACTGTAAATCTTCACTAGAAGCGAGTAAATTTTAATTTAAAGTATCTTTCAATCAGCTTGTATAATGGTTTATGTATGTAATTGGCAGGGAAACAGATAGGCGTTCCGTTCCGTTCCGTTCCGTTCTGTTCGAGGCAGAATTGAGAAAGAGTAGAAGACTGTTCTCTCGCAATAGATAAAATTTCATGCATATGATGGCCTTTCGATTATGGTAATGATCATTCACGCACGGATTCTACAGGAGGACGAAGCAATCTTCTGCTGATTGTTAAGGTAGAGATAAAGGAAAGCTCGGCAGCTGGTCAAAGATCGTTGCGGATCTCTATAGATCCTACAATATAAATCGTACGGTCTGCCTTTCTAAAACACGTGCCAGCCACATGTTGCACAAAAGGGGAATCCTCAGTGATCCTTTCGAGCATCGTAGCGTAAGTCGTAGTCACAAAGGAGCTTTAGGAGGCCATAAATGATTCTCTTTCGGTCGTAGAGATCGAAGAGCAGCAGATGTTTTGTCGCCTTCGTATCTTCGAAGACGTTCCTCCACCTTGATCCAGACGGCAAGAAAGAGAAGAACAGAAAGAAAAGAAAAGAAAAGAAAGGAAAAGAAAGGAAAAGAAAGAAAAGAATTTACGATTGGTCCTTTGATGATTTCTTCCAAATTATCGGAAAGTTTCCAGGTATTTTATTCTATTCTTTTGCATTCCGAGACATGCAAAAGCAATGCTCAAACATCTAGTATAATAACTTTAGCAAACGATATTCTGTTGAGGTAAAGGATCGAAGGAATATGTTTCAATTTTCTTCCCCAGTGGAATTTTGGAAGTTAATCTTGGGCAGCTGTGCAACAGTTTGCCTCTATGGTGCATCTAATGATTAGTACAGTCTACGACGAGGATAGAGGAACTGAAAGATTCTTGAGAAGGAACACGTGGTTGCGACCATCTGTTGGCATCCTGCTCCGGTTATAACCCGACCTAAGCTGGCCCTTTTACTTACTTGTAGGTATGTAAGTACAAGTTCTTTCCTACCTCGCTTTTCAATGCTTGAACACACTCGTAGATCAAAGTAAATTTCTTCAGTGAAAGAAAATTTTTAATTTAAAAAGTAATGTGCTTAGAGAAGAGGTAAAGAAAAAAATTTATTACGTGAAACGTAAATCGTAAAGCGTAAATTTTCCCAGCAATTTTAGTTAATGCAAATATTTAGTTAAGACTTTGTAGGGGTTCTAAGAGGTGGGTGCAAAGACGACCATATGTTGTATACTTTTTTTTTTTTCTCCCTTCGCCTTCTCACCATTTATTTTTACCAACAGAGAAACACACTTTTCCGACAACTTTTCCATTACTGTAATATGATATCGAAAAAAACGATATCATCGTAAAAGATGGGGTCACGTGGAACGTTTAAGCGGTCCGCTTTGAGTTCGCGGTAAAAGGTGTTCGAAGCAGGTAAAGCATTCCTACTGAAACAGCTCTACCTGACCCACGCTGCCTGGCTTTCACGCTGCATTTTCGGCCCAACAACAGTTTCTCTCCATGTACGAGATCTAAAAGGAACTACATACATACAAGATACCTAAAATGTATAATATGTACCTACATAGATGCTAAGTGAAAAATATGTCAAGAAGAATTGAAGAAAGAAAGGTACTATAGTGAAATTTATCATGTTAAAGCGTTGAAACAGAGCTTGACTCGATGGACAGAACTACATAGATCTAAAATTCTACGTCAGATAATAAAATGATGCTAACACTTAAAGTTCAACTTTAAAATGAAGTTTTCTAAAGGACACTAGTATCCTTCAAGTACCTATGTCAAAAGTCTCACCTATTATTATTTATTATTATGTATATACACTTATTTTCATTTACTTTCAATGTTTAATATTTCACCAGTAACAATGTTTAAACACGGCTTCACAGTTGTCGAAGGAAAACGAGGAGAAAGATGTCCCGAAACTGTCTTCTAAAATCTTACTTATTCGACTGGACGGCGAATTACTGTACATATGTACAGTATGTACAGTATGTACATATGTACAGTATGTATATTGAAAGAAAATCCTAAGGAACGCGTCGTACGAGTCTCAGAATTATTGAAAGCGGTGCTCGAAAGCCCTGGCTTAAGAACCCAATATCGAGGGTTCTCCAGGAAGCTTTAGATATTGCGCATCTACCAAAAATCGTTCCGTGAAACGTGCTTTCTCCGTATCGGACGATATTTCTCTAACAAGCAGGTAAATCTAAAATAAATCTAAAAGAAAAAGAAGAAGAAAAGAAAAACTGCAATTGTCATTTAAAAAACCGCTATAATCTGAAACGTGATTGATCTATGATTTGGATTTCAGTTTAAAGAAGGACAAGGATAAAAGACATAGGAGAGGAAACGTGTGGCGAGACTGTTTCTTCTCTGGAATATCCGGTTCGCCACGCGTACTGCGTGTGTCTTGCTTCACGTCACAACACACACCTGCTTCCTTACAGCTGTTCCCTGGTTCGTGGTGGCAAACTCTCTTGTCAAATACGTAGGTTTATATGTAGCATCGCATCTACTATCCTTCCATTTTTCAAATTAATGTTCATTCTGTAGACTTTAAAGAATTTCGAAAAAAATTGTACATGCCAACAGAAAAATGACAAAGATAATGGGAAAATCTTGTAACTGTTTGATGAAACGATAGTAAATTCTTTACGGATAGTTAGACTCGCGGTTTTCCCTCATAATTTCTCCATTAGTACATTAGTACATTAGTACATTAGTACATTAGTTTGATAGACGATTTATCGGGTCAATATATTATATATATTATATCTTTCCATCTTTTTTTTATTTATATTCCAAAGAACAGAAGGAAGTAGCGCATTGGGAACAGCCACCCCTCGACGAATGCAAGGATACGTGTTTTACAAACGCCACTGCTGACCCACCCTCGCAACAGATGCAAGAATATGCCTTTTTTCTCTCCATCTTTTTTCTACTTTTAGGGTGCGCGCACTTACACACGTACACACGTTGTCCCCAGAGACGTTTATCGCAAGGGACGACGAACTCGGCCGGTTAACTAGAGTATTGTTCGATTATTATTTCGGTACATATCGCGCACTTGTTATCTCTTTATGCGGTCATATGGTGGTAACAAGGGTGGTTCCTCGATCCCGGATCTGTCATTGCTTCGAGAAACAACCAAAACTATGCGACAATTTCTTTTCATCCGACGTAAGATCTTTAATTGTCCCTTAATACAACGGAGAATTGACTTTTAATAGTCTGTAATTTAATCCTTTATCGAAGGACAATGACATTAGAAATGTATTTATGGCAAAGCACAGGGAATGTTTCTATTTTTTTTCCAGGCTAGAGAATATCTATCGATGAAACTTTAAAAGTATTTGAAGGGGTGTTTTGTCGAACAAAGACTAGGGTACACGAATTTCCAGGCAATCTGCCTGGAACTCTCTGTGGCCTCTCTGTTACACAGGTTCAACGATATCCAAGTAATTCTTCAAAATGTTACCATAAACTATCGCATTAATTATTAATTCATTTTAATAAGCAACACTAATCGTCATTAAATGTTTTTTTTTTTTTTTTTTTTTTTTCCAGATTCACATCAAACGTAATAAAACGTTTAATTTGAAATGTTGAGATTTTAAAATTTGATGCTGTATTAGCATATTTTGTCAGTAGAAATAAGTTAAAAGTAGATATCGTTACTACAGCAAATTGTAATGTGATAATAATGGTGTACCATTCTTCTCTGTTTCAGAAACGTTGAAAGTTAATTCGAAGAGAGCAAGTGGCGAGTTAGAGAGGTCGAAGAGGAAGGAAGCGGTAGATCGTCGACGGAGGAGAAAGGGAGGACAATGATCCTCGGAAACGGGGCACGGGGCACGGGGCACGGCGCGGAGCGGAGAACATCTGCTTTGCTCCGGATCACAGCGTGTCCTCCTTCAATGAGGCGATCGGCGTCGTGAAACTTGTCCCACCTCGGCGTGCATAGGTATTCATTATCTTCGTCTCTGGGTACACACTGCACACGTTTGATCCTTTTTCACCACGACCTTTTTTGGTCCACGAAACATCTGCGGCAGCTGCGAGGCGGTGGCCTGCCGCAGCACTCGGGACCAAGCAGGTGCTCACCTTCGAAGAAGCTTCTCCTTAGCCCTACCAATTACGCGTGCCTCTTTCTGCCTCGTTCTACCTCTTTCTGTCTCTCCCACTTATATTTTTTTTCCTTTCTCTCTACTCTTCCTTCTTTTCTCCTCTGTAATCTGCTTCTACTCGTCTCTTCGGCTTTTTCATTTTTTCTCATTATTACTCATTATTACTCGTGTAACTAATATAAATTTCTAGTGGGATGAATGATTAACGCTTAAGAAGAAATGACAGAGGACGATTTGGAAAGCAGATGTTTAACCATAAAACGAACCGTTCCGTATAGTATAAACTATAAACTATAAACTATAAATTATCACGAGTCCACGAGCAAAAATCGAGACACGTGCAGCAAGTTGCAGGCTATTTCTCTAGACATTCCACCACCACCGCCACCGATCTACCGAAAATTCACCGCTGCAATCCAAGATTACAGAGCAGCCAGCTTTTTCAATTAATAATAATGAGGCTAAAATGCATCCGTGATAGTAAAGATACAGAGACAAGGCATAATAACTTAAGGTATAATAACTTAAAGTTTCTCTTAAAAGTCGACCACCCACTCTACATAAGACACGTGATCTATTATGCAATTACTTGCTGAAATTCAGTTTAAAAACAGTCTAGAACAATTGACGAGCCCAATTGCAGTATCGTTTAGACTTTAGACGGAGAAGCTACAGAATTGTTTGATGGATTCCGAAGACGGCACACGGTCTTCTCGGATTCCGTATCTACATAACAGCTGTCCTCTTGGGGCTGCGCGTATCTTGAAACGTTTTCCGTGTAAACGTGTACAAAGGGATTTTGTGTTCGTTTCTTTTGATTGGTACGTATGCATATCGTACGCTTGATATATTAAATCTTTCAGAATTTTAGCAATCAAACGTTCTGTCAAATTTATGCCTATTAACACTTTGACGGTATCACATTGCAATTTTTTACTTAAATCATCCTTTTCTATCTAACAAAGTGATTAGCGATTAGAAATTGGTATTTGACAACACCGCGATATCAACCGTCAAAATGTTGAAATTAATTTCTATAGACATAATTGTAGATATTTTAGAAAAATCACTTACCCGTAAAGCATCGCCGCGCCAGCTATACCGCCTCCGCATTGTGCAGCTATGTAAAGTGCAGCTCGAAGCAAAGAGATCCGTCGACACAAAGCGAAAGATACAGAGACAGCTGGATTCACGTGGCCACCTGCCAACAGAAATATTTCATCATTTTATTGTAAAAAGCTACAACGCTTCGCTTCGTATAATCGTATTTCAATCGTAAACTTTTCTTTTTAATCTACGCGTATTGCATATCACGTTTGCATTCATTTATTTTTCTTATTAATGAAAATTTATCCTTTTATATTCTTTCATATTTATGTCTTTAGCAATGGTGTAAATGGTAATGTTTTTTTTCATAATTAATAACGGATTTCAAATTAGATTGAATTGTTAACTTTTCAGCTCGGAAATTGAATATTTTAAGGGGATTCAAATACTGTCTAGACGTCTTGATAGAGTTGGTAGTCGAGTAAATACCGACATAGACGACACAGATGGTCATTTATTTTCACCCATTCGCGAGGGGTTTATAGCAGAATAAATACAAAGGTGTTGCTCTGCTTTATTTAGGTAGCTACTTAAATATTAAATGGATAAGAGATGTAAGAATTTCAGCGTGTGCGTGAAATAAATGACCACACGTTCACAAATATACGTAATGTACGTTTAGTTCTGATGCGGTCGGTCTATATGTTTCCATTATGTAGCCGCTATAATCGGTTAACGAGTCAATCGAGAGAAACCATGAGGGCTGGCCTGAGAATACCGATGCAATAGCAGATACCAGAAATCTTTGTCTTTAAAACAACAATTTCCATCGGAAACTCTAACATCGAATATTCTAACAACCCAAGATTTTAATTCATAACGGTAAATCCATCCTGAATATTAATCGGTAATTTGCCAGAAACATCCTCATGGTCTCCGAATAGGATTACAAGCAATAGAATCTTGAAATGTATCTGAAATTAAAGTATTTTTTTTTTTTTTCTTTTAAAGGAAGGAAGAAAGATTCTTACCGCTAACGTGTCCAAAGATCAAGCAGATCGCGGCGATGGCGAAACCAGAAGCAACGGCGATCGCCAAAACAGAGAGACCGCTACCGGAAACTGCGGAGGACGCAGCCGCACCGGATACAACGAGGCTGAAGAGAAAAGTGGCGAAACACTCTACAGCCACTGCTCTCCATAGTTCTAAACTGCGTGCCTCGATGGACATCGGTGCCTTCCTTTCCACCAACTCCGCGTTATTCTCCTTTAAAGCTGACATCCGCGTGAGCAGTGTCACAATATGAGCGTCTATTTCTCGCGACAACGTTTCCGTAGTCATGTTTCCTTAGTCCGTTCAATTTATCCGAAATTCGATGAAAAAGAAAATATTTTTAATTTATCCCTACTTAAAGAGCATTCTTTCTTAACTGTGTCACTTTTTTTTAGAATGCACCTCTTCAACTGAAAATTGATCTCCCGTCACTTGTCGGTCGCAACACTCTCCAACTATGTATCACAGAGCGTCGAAAGCTCAGCAGGATTCGAGTGGTTGGTTGACAAGTAGTATCCACGAGAGACACAAGGTTCGACGAAAAAGGAGGAGGTACTACTGGACAACGATGTTGCCGGAATGGCAACGCGTTCTCGAGTGACAAGCCGATCCTCCGACGAAACAAGTGGGCCCCAGACTGTGCGAGCGCCTTCGCCAGTCCGCCAGTCCGCCAGTCCGCCAGTCCACCAGCGCAACGCCCCCACCATTCTACCACTGTTCCGTTTCGGTGCATCTGTGCATCTCTGCATCTCTGCATTTCTGCTTCTATGTACACTCTTACACTCTACACTGGAGGAAGAAGGACCACCGTGGCGAGGATGCGTATAGTATTAAATATTAAATATTAAATATTAACTATTAAGTATTAACTATTAAGTATACCTTTCTTTGGCAACAGGTACTTTACACATTCTTTGTTTCTTCGCTTTAACAACAGAACTGCAGGAGAACTCCTATACACATTTCCTTGGATCCGAGGAGGACCCTCGGGAGTATTCTATGAGTCTTTTCTCACCTCCCCAATGTATGTATTTCCAAGCCAAACCAAAAGATGTGATCCTTTTGTACCTTTGGAAAAGTGATGGTAGAGAAAAATTAATAATAATCACATTTTGAAAGAAATAGACCAGGGAACGCAATGGATACAGAACAATAATGAGCTCTCCAATCAAGTAATTACATTTGTTATGGTGTGTCTTATTCCCACGAGTTCAAAGACTATTTTGATGGCAAAGTTCCCACAAAAAAGGGATGTACGCACGACAGAACACGAACAACGACGGGTATAATAGCATCCATTTAAATCAGCATTTCGCGAACGTTAAACAAGGACAAGGACGTATCGTCTGTTGTTATCTTTCAGATTTTCCTTTTCAGAGCTGTCTACGCCATAATGTGAACAAACTGTCGATTTGGACGAGGATAACAGTAGGAAATTGACGTGTAATTAAATTCGCCTGCAAATTCTTTACCGAGACTGTACATGCGTGGAAGTAAAGTCGAGCGGAGAACGGTAATAAATCCAACAATTGCTGTAAATTAGACAACTCGCCAATGGCAGAGAGTAGAGAAGGGGTGGTAGATAAAAAAGACTTTTACTTCATCAAACTGCATGGAACAATTTCGAACAATTCCTTGGAAATAATATTCTAAAAATAATTAAAAGTAAAAGAAAATACAAATGATTTCAGCTTACGTACTAGCAAATGATGTTAAATTACCGTTTGATTACTGTTTTATTTTAAGTAGGTATTATAGTTATTAACGATAAATTATGAAGATTCAGAAGCAAAAAATGAAAACGATACGTTCGAGGATTAACGAGTAACCCTGATCTAATCTATTTCAATTTCAGGTAAAGATAAACGTATAGATATTACATACAACTCATCCATTCACGCAATCCACGCAATTCACGCGACCACATGATTCAACGTACAAGTACCTATTTATTAGTGCGTGGGCGATCGCAGCACGTAAATACGTGCACGCAACAGCAACATTGCCATTCATCCTCGTCAGTATTCTCTGGACGTTAGCCTTCGTGCATTACAAAAGTAACATTTAAAATTTAATATCAATCATTATAAGGAGGTTCAATTCTTAATTTATATATAATTGCTGAAAGTGAAAAATTCATAGGTAAAGGTGTCGTGTAGTAAGTTAGTGATGAAATGAAGCACACATAAGTGATACACACATAAGTAAGTACTTACATATGTATATGTGTACATACATATACACTTTCTCTTATAATGTTCGATCACGTCGATGCACTCTCACGTAAAAGATTTCGAATCGTTCAAAATTATTTATATATATATATACTACGTACAATCATTTAAAGTTCATTTTCCAGAAATAATATTCAAAGTGATTTTCATCGGAACGCTAAGGGAAATCTAAAAGATTGTTTTCGAACGCTGTAGGGTGTGCCCTATCGTGATTTCGTAAGTACACGTGTATGTACATACCACATTATATGTATATGTATATGTATATAATATATATGTATATATATTAACCTTTCCTTATTATAAAAAAAGTACATATTAAAATGTGTGTTTCAGGTGGTTATATTACAGAGGTTACATCTCGTACTCGTTCTCATATGGCTATACGTGGAATTTTACTTTCGTACCGCCGCCTTTCGCCTTTCGCTTTTCCCTGCTTCACCGCGAGAGTTTCCTGAAACAGTTCAGCGAGTGTGTATGCGAACTAACCACACCTGGGCCTGGCTGACTTGGTTGCAGTGGTTGCAGACTGCAGTGAAATACCAAACCAATCCGCATGAATCCGCAGCACGCGGCCATGGCGGCCAAGATGGCAACGTACAATAGTCTGTACGCGTCGATCGAGCGCGTCTGTTTTTATATCTGGCTTTTTACGATAACCGTTCGGTGTCAAGAACCAATATCCTCGGGTAGTCGGTATTATGGCCGCGATGGTGTCTACGTACCATCGAACGGGCCCAATCATCGAACCGACACTTATATTTACAAAGATAGAAGGTACGGCTATCGTACGAGTTATCTGGATCCTGTTTACAAAGGACCCACCAGACCATCGGGAGATCGTTATCACTACGAGGTAAGATTCGCGTCGTGTCACGATAGGATTTCTACGGGTTTTTTTCAATAAAAAATATTTTTAAGGAGACAACTTCGAGACTTCCTTTGCCAGGAGTACTGGGTGGTTGGCGCGAAGATCTTCAAGGAAGAGAACGAGCCGATTCCAAAAACTTGGACAGAGATGTGACCGTGACCACTAGCTACGGACAAGTACAAGGATTCAAAGTATATTTGTACGATGATCCGCAAGCAAGACACAGGCCTTGGAGTTTGCCTGTCGAAAGAGTTACAAAACAGGTCAACGTGTTTCTGGGCATTCCTTATGCTACTCCTCCTACAAGGGAAGGTCGCTTTAAACCTCCCAGACCTCATAAAGGTTGGCAGTTGTTGCAAGCCGTAGATTGGGGACCGGCTTGTCCCCAACCCAGTTCGTACACAGGCGCCACTAAGGGAATCAGAGACGTAGACGAGGACTGTTTGTACGTTAATATTTTCACTCCGTCCATCGAATCTGGCTTGGCTCAGCCGTATCCGGTAATGTTTTACATTCACGGAGGGGAATTTACCCATGGAGCCAGTAACTTGTTTCCAGCTCATATGTTGGCTGCGTTCTATAACGTGGTAGTGGTATCTGTTAATTACAGACTCGGAGCACTCGGATTTTTGAGTACAGGTGATGAAAACAGTCCTGGGAATTATGGGATTCTCGATCAGTCTATGGCGCTAAGATGGGTGTACGATAATATTAGAGCTTTCAACGGTAATCCCGATGCCATAACTCTTTTTGGTCCTGGTGCTGGTGCTGCGAGCGCTGGATTGTTAATGGTTGCACCTAGAACCAGAGATATGGTGTCAAAAGTAATCGCTCAGTCAGGTTCTCTCTTAGCAGATTGGGCAGTTATAATCGATAAATACAGAGCGCAGAACACTTCTAGAGTGTACGCAGAAATGTTAGGTTGCAGCATAGAAAGTAGTTGGAAATTGGTGCAGTGTTTGAAGGATGGTAGATCCTTCTTTGAGCTGGGTAACTCTGAATTAAGACCGCATATTGGCACGTTTCCATGGGCTCCTGTACTCGACATTAATTTTACTGTACCTAGTGATAATTGGTACGAAGATTGGAGGGCATCGGATTGGCATTTTTTCACCGAAACACCCGAACAAAGTATAAAGAATCATAGATTCAAGCATAATCTGGCATACACAGCTGGTGTTACTACTCAAGAGGCAGCATATATGATATGTACGTTCTTATCAAACACGTCCTTTCCTACAATATTATTTATTATTGGAACGTACTAAAATGTTTCTTTTTTCTTTTCCCCATTTCAGATAACAATGCTACATTGGCAAGGAATCGTTATGTAATAGATCCAGAATTATTTGATAAAAAAATTTGGGAATTCGTTCTTCAATACAATTACACTCTTAATCCTCAGGGCGTTTACGAGGCTATCAAATATATGTATACGTATTGGCCAGATCCGAACAATGTTACCTATATTCGTGATCAATTCATTAACGTAAGCTTTATGTACATACATGCGTTTCGTACATATGTATATGTATATTCTATATATTTTCAAATTTATTTTTCTCACATATTTATGTATCTTTTCTAGTTATTATCCGATTTTCATTACGTGGCACCTTTTGACAAAATTGCAAAATTACTGGTAGAGAAACATGTACCAACTTACTTGTACGTATTAAATACGACTACAGAGGCATTAAAATTGCCACACTGGCGTAGAGTGCCTCACAATACTGAACTACTTTGGTTAACAGGAGCACCATTTATGGATGTTGGTAAGCTCAGTCAGTAATTTAACTTCTCAGTAATTGTGTAATGATTACAATCGAAACAAGTATCGTTGTTTTAGAATTCTTCCCTGAGCAGTGGAAATTAAAACGCGACATTGTGGACGGACAATGATAGGAACATGAGTCATTTCTTATGCAGGCGTATGCAAATTTTGCAACGTACGGGTATGTTTAAACAAGTATACAGTCCCATTACTATTATCTTTCTTTAGATTATAAAAATGATAATACATATTTGTTTTTTAGAAATCCTACACCCTCACAAATTCTCGGTTTACACTTTGAAGTTGCTAGATCAGGACAATTGCGGTACTTGAATATTAACACCACTTACAATAGTTCAATTTTATTCAACTACCGACAAACCGAAAGTGCCTTTTGGTCCGCTTATTTGCCAACTGTTGTTGGTCGTTTGGTGCCTACGTATCCTCCAGTTACAGAAGTGAGAACAATCCCTACGGGATCATGTATATCTGTTGTAGATAAATATTGGATTTACTTATTTATTTATTTATCTTTGTGCCTATCACAGTACTGGTGGGAACCAAAGCAACCTCTTCAAATTGCATTTTTGGTCAGTCTCTGCAACCTGTCTACTGCTGATTGTTCTTTCTGTAGTATGCTGCATGCTTTGGCGCAATGCCAAAAGGTAAGAAAGGTAAACAGAACCAAACCCGTACACCTTTTTAAGCCGGTAGTGCATGCGGTTGTGGTTGTGGTTCTGGTTCTGGTTCTGGTTTCATTAATTATTTTCAAGGTTTCGGGATAGATTATCCTATATTTTTCATTAACTCTACCCCTATGCTTATAATTTATGCAGCAAAACAATGGCTGCCAGAATCTATACAGGTAATTCTCGCATTATTCATTGCATCGTAGCTTTCATTGCATAGTTTTTGCACTAATGGTTTTTTTATTTTTTTCAGTTATTATAAAAAAATTATACTTAATTACAATTAATTGACACGTTCTATTGTCGGAATATCTCGGAATTTATTTCATCAAATATGTTTCAATATTTCCAGACAGTCTGATCACTACTATAGCGGAGACATCTTGATGGTACGAGACGACGAACCGTCGGAGGGAATCGAGAATATAACTCGTACCTCGAAGGAAAACGTTTACGAATACCGTGACACGCCACCGATCAAGTCCAGGATACCACGACAAAACGAAGCTAAACTTCAAGAACGATTGTCGCACAATCGAAAGTTCAGTTCTACTCCGTCTCTTAGAAGCAATTCTAACATCTCGCTGAAAGACATGCGTTCAGAAGGATTTGTTACCAGTTCACCGAATGGACAACCTAAATTAAGCAAAGCTATGAGCCAATCGTCACTGCCTAAAAGCAAAAGCAAGACGCATTTAGTTCAAGGTGTTCCACAAACAGCTGTGTGACATTACTTATTTATTTCGTCGAAGAAGAAGAAGAAGAAGAAGAAGAAGAAGCAGAAGAAGAAGAAGACGACGACGAAGAAGCTCTTGAAGCTACTCGTGGTACGTACGAAACTGAAAATACATATTTATAAATGACTGAATTCTAAATAATAATAATGTTCCAAGGTTTGGCTAAAGCTTTTACATCCGTCCACGTTGTATGAATGTAGAAACTTGTGCATTTTTTTTTATGCAGTACTGTACATATCATTACTTCTTTGATATTCTTTTTTTTTATGTTATTTTACATATAGGTATGTGTGAAATTTATCACATTGATTACCATATTACCACCAATAGTAATATATTATATGACAATGAGAATGACAATATATGCTTAAAGCAAATCGTTTTTTATATGTTTTTATCATAAAAATAAGTGTTTATATGTATTATTATTATTATTATTATTATTATTATAATATCGTTAGAAGACACGCGTAGTTATAGTCGAACCGATCTCATTATTACCGCTATCACTATTTCCGTAGATTTCATAGATGTACGTATATACATATACTAAAAGAGGAATTTTGCATTTAGTATTAAATAGATATAGAATATTAAACAGGATATGTATTAGAGTATCAAAGAACAGTGTTAAAATAAGATTTTACAATTAAAGTATGCCATATAAGCAAATTGAACGTGTTGAAAATGAAATTGCAACCATATTCATTGTATGAACATTTTGGAGCTGTGTAAATTAATACAATGAACCAAATTGTTTTTTACTTATTAATTAAAAGATGGGGCCAACGCGTATCGAAGTAAGAGTTTCTTACTTTTATTTTAATATGGATTATTGAAAATTTTCTAATCTATGAAAATCGTATGAAAATCGTATGAAAATACGTAGAAAGATGTGGGCAAGCGTAAAGAAAGAGTGGATCGCCGAGAGCAAACTAAAGACAAGTTTGATCCTGTTCGGCTAGAAATTAAGTATCCAGGAACAGCGATATTACTTTTGAAATGTCAAGAAAAGCCTGTACTGTTAGCTGCAGCCGCAGCATTGGCGAAATATGGTAGCAAAGTTAAAGGAAACTTGGAAGTTCTGTTTGATCTCGACATTGTGGACAGCGTGATTCCATTGATCACTCACGAAGATCTGTTTACTAGAAGGTACACAGAGAAAGAGAGAGTACCCAATATACAGTATATTTTCAATCTTTATCCAATACTTATCAATATCAACAGGTTTGCTACAAAATTGCTAGCTGAAATGGTTACTATTCCCAATGTCCTTCATTTCCTCCTGGATTCTGATTATTACATTCCACATTTTGCAAAGGTCCTTATCAATGACAATGATTTGTTCATGCAGGAATTTTCCTCCTTAATATTAGCAGAAATGTCAAAGGATATGTTTGGAGCAGCAAAAATATTGAAACAGTGTCGAAACATGGATTTTTTATTTGAGAGAATTCAGTCACCAGATCCAGATGTAAAGAAGAACAATATAGAAATAATATACAATCTGTTAGAAGATCCTACAGGAGCGACAGCAATTATTAACACAAAGGTTTGTTATTATTTCGAATGGAATGGAATGGAATGGAATGAAATGAATTATTTAGAATTTATTAAATTGACTTTTTAGAACTTGAACTTGTCAGCAGTGTACCAGCTGTACAATTCGGTGTATCCTGAAATTCAAAAGCTAGCCCTTAACGTAGTAGCTAATTTAGTGAGCAGAAATCAAGACGAGTATTTGCAAGATCTCTTTCGACGCTCAAACGGTCTCCAGGCTTTACTAAAGTTTTTAGACGTAAGAGCACAACTCGTGTCTTCTCGTAACACTTAATAGTAAATTTTTGTTCATCCAGAATGTCGAATGGGAGGATGTTCACTCGGAAGCATTTCGGATTCTTCGGTTAGCCGCTGACAATCCTGTAACCGCTGAAACATTCGACGACATTGGGGGTATTAAACAGATGTTGGGCTACCTGGAGGATACCTCTCACTCGAAGCTGTTCGTGGAAGCTCTTGATGTAGCCGTTTGTCTGTCGCATACACCGAGGGGTAGACAAGTAACGTCTATTATTTCTAAACTATCGTATCAGTTATCAGTTAAATTAAAATTAGCTATTATAGTCGTTTCTTTATTCGATAGGCCCTCTACACATACGGGATCGTCGACTATTTATTGCGTACATTAGTAGGCAATGTGCAACCTGATATATATGAAATCAGTTGCCATAGTATTGGAACGATGAGTTTGTACGATAAAGCAGCCAAGGATCTAACTGAGAGCGGTTGTACGAAGAACATTCTAGGTGAATATTTTCTTCGAATAAACACAGAAGCAGATATAAAAAGTCGTATATGTATAATTACTTTTCAGATATAATGAAGAATGAGAATTTCAAGTGGAGTCCAAGGCACGCGGCTCTGTTTGCCTTGAATCAATTGTTGAAATGCGATATTAAGAATTGTGAAAATTTCTTGAACGCTCAAGGACAGGTAATTTGTTAAAATTTACTGGAATAACTGAACCAACTGAACCAACTGAACCAATTGAAAATTAAAGAAAGACTTTTAACTTGTGTTTGGACTATCCTTAGAATTACTTTTTACGGCTGATCAGACAACCGATAGGGAAGATTCCTGTTGAGATTCTAGTAGGAATCGTCGAATGCTTGACAACAATTGCAAGAAATGAAATTTTACGATCTTATATCATTAATGCAGACACGATCGATGCCATGTGTGCATCTTTTGAAGTAAATTTTCTTTTATATTGACAGTACTAGTAGTAGTACTCTTTTAAGCGAGCAAATAATTCATCTAGTTGACCTGTACATCGATGAACGAGTTCAAGATCGCCTGCTGCAACGCTCTCTCCGTTTTCTGCATGGACAATGCTGGAAGAGTCGCGTTTCTGAAGGTTAACGGACCAAACCGCTTATATAATATCTTGTCCGATGTTAAGTCAACTGCAATAAGGAACTCGGCCGCTCAACTGGTTCAATTACTATGCGCGGATCTAGTTTTGGCAGACGCTTTCGTCTCGGCCAGATATTTAAATTAGTAAGCGTACGAAAGTTGTCGTCGAATGATGACTTGGAAGAGTAAGAGATATTTTTCAGTATGCTGAGCAATCGATTGATCGCGAGACTAGTTCCTTCGTGGGACACGTGCATCGAGGCTTTGTTCAATTCACATCTGCCAATCAAGTTTGCTTTCACTGGACGACTTTCCTTACACGATGTCACTCGAGATGGATTTTACGTTCTTCGGAGGAACGTTTGCAAGTACCGTTAATCCTTTACGAGTCCTTTATATTCAGAATAATATAAAGAGAAAATATGGAATCAAGTTCGATATGATTTTCATTTTCTTAGATTTCCAACATTAGATGAGATTTTTCATTTCAAGTTTTGCCCCTTGGAACCCATTTACGTGGTGAATTGTACCCGGCCTCGTAAATCGATTATCGAAGAAAAACTAGAAGAAAATCTATCAAGTGTACAAGGTGAAATATCTTTTTCCTCATCCGTTTTATCCGATTGTGGCAGAATAAATTTCTGTTCAGATAGCAGCGAGAGTAGTCTGCGGAATGTTAGTCGGCAAGAAATCTTCTTATCGAATGAAATCGGGAATCTGAGGATGGATACGAAATTTGCTCATCTTCAATGCGATCCTTGTCTTAATGATTATTTAGAGTTGTTCAAGTGCAAGCTTATCGCTGCAGAGTCAAAAGATGTGTAAGAATGAATTTTTAACTTGTCATACGTAAAACATGAAACATATATTCTTGATCGTTCGTATGAACTTGATTAAATCTATTTGATTTAGAGCATTGAAAAGTGAAGAAGGATTGGTAAATATTAGCTACGTTGCTTCTCGCGTCAAGATGTTGGCGAAATTCGTGGCTCAACAACTGTCAGGACCGGATCCATTAATCAGGTGTATAGATCATCAATTGGAGATTCATTTGAGGGAAATCATGAATACTATTGAAAGAAGCGTGATACCGTTAGGAATGTTACGCGTTGGTTCTTTCTTGGAAAGAGCGTTGCTTTTCAAAGTAATGGCTGATAGGATACATTTGCCAGCTGCATTGGTGCGAGGAGAGTATGGCGGAGCTTGGATCGAGGTAGCACTAGCGGTAGCAGTACCAGCTGAGGTACAACTCGAAATCTTACTAATTATTTCTAACGAAGGAAAGCGATGATATTACTGGCTGGTAAATAATTTCTTTAGAAGACGAGAAGCACGATCGAAGAAGATTCGTATAAAAGTAATCTAGAAAAGGGTACATCCTGTTCAGAAATGATCACCTTGCAAGACTCTGTACTGCAATTGATAAACGAACAGAAAGTTTCAGAGAGCATCGATTCAATTTCCATGGAACAGTGGTTCACGATTTACCCAAAGAAACTGTTGAAACCGAATTTCATCGTCGACCTGATGAATAAACCTGGAGATCTGATTCCAATAGACAGTCGTAAAGCAAAATTATACCGTGAGAAACAATTAGTGTGCGATACAGTGTGCTACGATCAATGAGACGACTGTTTAATAGCTTTATTTCTTAGATATATCTTATATGTATATGTATATACCGATATATCGGTAGTTGGAAAATCCGTATCTAGCTATGTGACTTTTACTTTCTTTGGACTCTGTAGAAAATCGTAAATCGTAACTTACATCTAAATGCCTTAATAATAAAACGCAAACAATTATTTACAATTTCAGTGTATCCGTTTTCGTTTTCGTTTTCGTTTTCGTTTTCGTTTCCGTTGAGAACGAACGTTGAACGCTTTAACGCATTCCGGTCCAATTGTTGTTGGTAAAATTTCATCGAAAATCCAATTGCTTGTATATACATATGGTTTCTAATAAACGCGACGAGATAAATTGTAATCGAATGCGTTAAAGCGTCGCTGTTGCATATTATGTATCGTATTACTTTTTAATTATAATGGCGTTCATTTTGAATTGTGAAATTCTCCGAGTTTCACTAATCCAAAGAAACTATTTTCCTTGTTGAAAAGGACAAACTTCGGGGAACTGATCTCTTTTAATTGCACAACGTCGTCTTTGTTGAGCCTCGTTACTTGGGCCGAGAAACAAGACTGACTGTGTATGTGTGAGGTGCCCGAATTGTCAATCTGAAAATACGAGTGATAAGTAATAAGTACTTATCATGGTCTTTCTCATCGTGTTCATTAAATTGGCGTTTCGTGTTTTATTTAAACGTGTATAAAGAATGTTGTATATTACGTATTATACGTACCAGACACTGCAAGATTGGCTCATTATTCACTAGCAGATGAAAACCAACTTCGTCGTGTCGATCCGTGTAAACTATTTGCGCGTACGCCAAATACAAGCCAGACTTGTAGACGACAACGCTACCGTTCTTTGACAAATTGAAATGATTGTTCATACCGAGATCGTTTACCCAATCGTTGGCTTTCCAGGAGGTGAACGCCTGGTCTGCGTGACGGATCCTTCCATTCCCGGTATGCTCGTCGTTAATCGTGACAGCATTCTTATCACCGCCGTAATGAACGGCGAAAATCTGTTGTGGCGCGTCTACATTCTTTCGTGACCTTCCTAAATTCTTCCGAAGCTTTCGCAAAGATCTTTTCCGATTGTCCGATACGCTTTTAACGCTCGAGTAATATTTCTTCGGACGAACAGGTCTTACCGATAATATCTTGAACCTGTACAAGGAATCAAGCGTAACGCTACTAGTATATTCCCCTTTTTTAATTTTTTACTTTTTTACTTTTTTACTTTTTTTAAACCAATATCAATTTATTCATTTCTATTAACTTTCGCGTACTTTTATGCGATCTCTTGTTGCAGACAGCAACAACAATCTTTTAAATCAACAAAATAAGGATATATGTATGTAGATGACTTACGATTATAATAAGAAAACGTTAAAGAAGATTGTCAACTTACTCGACAGCCGAAGATGAGTTGGTCACGGACAAATGACTAAAATCTTTAGGAAGAAAGGTACGATTATGATTAATAATCACTGATTTCTCAGAAGCACTTCCTTCTTCGATCGATCTTTTACGCTTCAAATTCATTTTCCAATCGATAAGGAAATTCTTCGCGTTTCCTCTGTCTAATACATCACGTTTTTCTTTCGTATTGTTCTTTCTATCATCTGATTTCTCTTTTAGAAGCTTCTTGGTTCGATCGTGACTATGACCTTCCCGAGAATGCTTCATTTCATACTTCCTCATGGCTGTTAGCCATTTGATCATCGCTTTGTTAGAAGCGGCTTCCGGAGGCGAAGGTACTGGTGCGATCGTGGACAAGGAATCTGGAAAATCGGAAGGCCTCGCACCATACGTCGGACCCGTGTGATAATCTAAAGAATAATCGTGAGACGACAAGTTGACATCGTCATAATTTGAATCGTAGTCGGCGTTGTCGATGTCCAGATCTCCTGGATCGTTATCATCGCCGTCGTTGTCGTTGTCGTTGTCGTCATCGTCGTCGTCGCCGTCGCCGTCGTCGTCGGATTCCTCGGCGTACAACTACAATTATAACGGAGAAAATAATTAGAATGGAAGGAAAGAAAAAAAGAGGATTGCTAATGTTTCACTAATCGATTCTTAGTTGGCTAGCAAAATTCTTGCAAAACAGAATTTTCCATAAATACGGCCCGTATTTATACTGTACCACAGTAGTATGGAAATTGGAATTTTGTTTCTCACGGATTAAAAAAAAAAAAAAAAAATAAGCTCTGACCTGTTCTTCGAAAACTTTCACCTCGTCCAAGAGATCCTTTTCGAGAAAACGATGCTTCAAGTTTTCGACGCTTCTCTTGAGCTCCTCTATCTCCCGTGCGTTCACCATGGTCCAATGAAATTTCCAGCTTTCAAGAGCCAAACAAAGAAGAGCGATCGATAGAGCCGCGATACTCAATATCGTGTGCCTGGTAGGTCGAAAACGATACTTGTTGAAACCTTTCTCCAATTCCGATTGGGAAATACTCAAATTCTCTCTGGAAAAGCTAAGAAACGAGCGGCTCTCCTCTTTTCCATGGACATCGTTCATCAACTTTTCCTTCATCCTCGTAATCTTTATACCTTCTTCAGGCAGCATGGAAGTCATTTTCTTCGAGGAAATTTTTCATTAAGAAATAAATACATGTGTCAATCACGTGTTGCTCGCATCTTATCTCTTCAAAATGTATAATATAATCGGTGAAAGAGGTCAGCTTGACATTGGAAAGACAGATCCACGTCTTTTTTCGCCTCAAGATAAATACACTGTGTATACCAGCAAACTCTTCAATTTAATTTATTCCTTTTTCACACCTTCTTCTTCTTCTTCTTCTTCTTCTTCTTCTTCTTCTTCTTCTTCTTCTTCTTCTTCTTTCGAAAATGATAATCAATTGTTACTCTAATACAAGATTCACAATGATCCGCGCGTTAAATGTCTCGTATCCCAATGTTGGTCCTCTTTAAAACCTGTTTGATAACTTTTTTCCCCTTCAGGGTAGGACCGCACCGACAGATTCGAATCTTTCTTTCCACCATCGACCTTTTCTCCTCTTTTTTTTTTTTCTTCGATTCGATTCTATTCTATTCTTTAAATTTTACGGATCTATTAACTGTACGCTTCTCATAAATTCCTCTTTTCTATTCATTGACTTTTACCGAAACAGAAAAATCAATTGAAATCGAATACGAATTGCATCGAAGAGAAAAGAGAAGCGTCTTAGTGGTATTCTTGGAACCGAAGCGCAGAAAGAAGGAAGAAGCGACCAACGTGTTTGGTAGCCACGAACATACTGACTAGAAGGAGTGGAACGCATTCATCGTTGCAGTGCGCTCGCTTCTGGATCTCAGTCAGTGGCGTAGATCAGTGATTGGGAACTGCAGCTTCCACATGATAGGATATACGCAAATGTTGAAAAAGATGAAAATTGTAGTGAGAATATATTCTTCTGTGCTGCATTTAATATCTTCGGTTTAACTTAAACTGTAACGCTTGTTTATAAATTAGTAGAAGATAGGAAGAAAGTAATATTAAGACTTTGGCTTTCGCTGTGAGAAGCAATTGAACCGCGCGATATACAGCACTTGTGTTATTTTTCTTCGTCAATAAAGAATTGCTTGCTGCTCGAGATAATTTTCTTCGTCAACAGTTGCCAGCAGAAATTCCAACGCTACGTTCTCACCGCATTGTTTCGCAGAAGATGATGACCAGGACCTGTTCCAGGAGCAGCAGTCGTGTATCAAATTCGTTCTCGTCCACCGAAAGAATCCGAAATCGGAGCTTCCTGACTGTTTACAGCGCAACGCCCGTTGACATCAACGATGATGACGATAATGATTAAATTCCACGCCGATGGATCCTTTCCTGGAACATTTGTACTTTCGTGAGAACTAATGCTCGACGGTGGGCGTTCGTACATTCTCGTTTTGCGATTTAACAACGTACTCGTCGGACGAGAAATTAGAAATTTTTTATTTTTATTTTTCTATTCAACTTTCAATCTTAATTGGTAAGTGGTAATTTAATAAATTAATGTAACACTAATATAGCGATGTATAGCGATGTATAGCGATGTATAGCGATATACAGATGCATACTGGATACATTGATCCACTGATCGAGATTAAGAAATACTTAATCTTGTTGTTACTTAATAAAGTAATAATTTCTAAACTATCAAGAGATAGTAGTCTCTATAGTCTATATAGCATAAGAAGGAATCTAGAACGCGTTATCATCTCGCGTTACAATAAGTGTCATCGATCGTTAGAAATTTGCGCAATAAGAATCTCGTTTGGCTAATTTGCATGTTATTCTAAGATCGTTAACCCTTTCTTTTAACGCCAACACACTCGTCACGATTTATGCGAGTAAATAACATTGATTTTAGTAACCTGGTACATATGTCTGATTTTCCATTGGCCAAGGCTCCGCTAGAAATTCCGCAATTGTGATAATAATTAGTCACCGCTAGCCACGGTGACCGGGAGGGGGGCCGATTAATCGAGGCTGATCGAGGCTGTCGTGTATGGTCGTGTATGCCCGTGTATGCCCGTGTATGCCCGTGTGCCGGCCCCGAGTGCCGAGTGCCGAGTGCCGAGTGTAGGACGAGCAGAAATTTCAGATCTGGATCAATTTACGACTGACGAGCCGAACCGGAGCTGCCAATTATTTCATTCAGCCTTTCTTCTGGTTTCGTGCTCTGCCTACTTACCGTTTCCACGACTTTCTTCTAATTTTTAAAACTTGTCTCATCTGACTTTTGCACACCTACAGATAATAGAAAAGAATAAAAAATTTCAATATTTAATTATAAACGGATACTTAGAATATTACATAGGCAGAATTATGTACCATTCTATATAACTGGCTGCACTTGGAAAAATCTTACTCACCGGGATGATACTAATGGGATGCTTGGCCAGTAAATAATTTCCTCGACATCGATCGACGCCGCTGCATCAATTCCCAGCTAAATATAGTAGGAAAATGTATGCAACGTAAAAAAGGGAAGAAGAAATTTCGAGACTGTAGCTACATCGTGAGCTACACAGCGACGCAGAGCATCGTAACAAGTCAACTTCCAATGCATCCTCTTTTATTTCGGCTAATTCCTAACTTTACAATCTTACCTCTGACCATGTTACATAACGTTTCTTTCTCTATTTCCCTGAATCCTAGAAATTCTACTCGGTTACAACCTGTAATTGCAATCATTTAGCATGCCGTTAAAAAGAAAAACGTCGACAACGGAAATTAACCGTTTAACTTTTTGAAGGATGTCCTTTATGAGAAGAGCAAACGTAGCATTCTTGAAACTGGAATGCAATACATAATCAGGAATGAAAAAATCGAAAAATTGCTTATTCTGCATTCTGAAAAAATCATTTAATATTAGTTGCGATACCGGTACCATTACGTTCTTGTAAAAGAGGGAAAAAATGATCATACCTCATTAGGGGGATGTCTGAGACCCCAAAATCATGACCTTTCTGCATCTGTAGTCTCTGTTTATACATAGATACCTAAAATCAGGATCTGCGTCGACCTCAGTCGACCTTGAAAACAAGTTTGGAATTCGAAGCAGATTTCCTACTTCGGGACGTTCGCGATTTCGCGATCTGCAAATCTTTTTACAAAATCCCTTACTCTTATTCTTACTCGATAAAATGCGATATTAATCTTTATCTTATCGTGAGAAAATTCAATTGTATCCAATGTTGTATATGTATAGATAACGTGATTTATCGATGGAGAAAGATATAGCCACATCCTGCAAAGATTCCCATTTTTCTATCGATACTCTATCAGATGTATGTACATACTTACTACCTGAAACATTGAAAACCATTCATCTTCGAAGCTTCAAGCTTAATCCGATACGTAATAAAATGTAATTCTTAGATAGCGATAGCGGAAGAAAGAAAGAAAGAAAGAAAGAAAGAAAGAAAGAAAGAAAAAAAGAAAGAAAGGCGGTCACCATAGTTCCTTGCTGATCGAATGTTGGCAGCGTGCAAGCTAACAGCCGCCAAACCGGTCGAGCGTGGTTGAGTTGGATTCATTGGATCGAGTAAAGTCGTCGAGACGCTCGGAGACGCTCGGAGACGACGACGCTGGTCTGCTTAGATTTAGATAAAGAAAAGATGCTACCAGAAAGCGTGATATACGGCCAACTGTTCTATACAGGGTGATTCTTGACAAGGAGGTTCAACGAATTAATTCAAGATCGATCCGCCGCGCCGATCGATTTTTATCACCTGTTACTCTCGTAGTCGGCCTCCACCAGAAATGTCTCTCACGATCAGGTAAGCAAGCCTCTTTTTCGTTTCAACTATTCCCTCGTCATTTTTTCTCCAGCAATTTTTCTTCGTTCTACGATCTACAATGTAAGAACAAAGATATATGTACATATGTATACCATGTGTCACGGTAATTTCTTTTCTTCGCGTTCGCTGTTGATACATCTATGTATACATATACGTGTGAGTAACTACGTGATCCGTATGACGAATTAATAGGTGCACACCTTCCTTGTTTCGAAAATAAAATAACACTTCTTACCGTTTGGTCTCTCTTTGTTTAATTTTCATACGATCAACCACGTGGCACGCCTGATCAAACTAACGAAAAGTATATTGCAAGTACTTATGTATGTATGTATGTACATATTATTCTGTGCATCAACTCTGTTTTAGTGATTATCGATAAGTGTTGTTGGTCTTTTATAATCGATAACACAGTCTCGTCGCGATTTATGTATCAGGTCTGAAAAATTTCAGAAACAATGTAGTGAAACAGGTATCAATTTTATGCAAATGTTCTGTGTTTTTCCTGTTTCAGGGGGTACTTATCGATTTGATACCATTTTCAAACTAGTCGATATCAGGCGTTCTTCTGATCGATTGTACGCGCAATCGCACAAACGATGGTTACTAAAATCAAAATGGAACAAGTTCAAAATGACATCGATAATCCCGGCAAGGATAGAAATTTAATCGAATGGAATCTTGATATGAAAGTAACCGTGTCGAAAATGTCGAAAATGTCGAAAATGACGAAAAAATCGAAAATGTTTCAGCGATCGCGCGCTATTGTTTTATTCCTCTTGGCTATTATTTTCGCAGTTATATTGTCGCATCTTAGGAAAGAAGTACGCGGCTTACAAGTCCAGGTAACTGACTTTTTATCTCAACTACATACATATGTACATTTTCAGATTAAACCTGCAATATCAAAATTCTTTATTTCTTATATGTATAATTAGATGCAATGTATGAACGTCAATCTACTTTTATTAATGTCAAAGTACGACAGACTAAACCGAAGCTTAAATCGAGCCTGGATTCAAAGATCCGAAAAGTTTATTGAAAACAAAAATAAAAACATGCACGATATAAAACAGTTACTCGAACGAATATCAACGTCAAAAGCTACCGAATTTTTCAACGATATTCGTCGGAATAGATCCAATGGTACCTCTTACACCTATGATTCTGTTGTTTCTTATTTCGATTCTAACAATCGTTTCAAAGAAAAATACCTAACTAATACTCTGAGCGATCCCACAATCTCTAAGAAATTAGAAGATGACGAGAACGTTGAAGAAATTCGAGATGATACCAATTTAAGAATCGAAAGAGCAATATTAACGTTTGAGAAAGAGAATTTAACGGAGAAAGAAACGCAGTCTACAACGAGTAATAAGAAGAAGAAATTTCAAGGCAACGACGATTATGTTGACGATGACGTTGACGATGACTTAGATATATGGAGAGAACCCCGTGCTGGGAGATGGCGAAGAGACGAGGGAAGAGGTAAAAAACGGGGAAAGAACAAAAGGAGGCCCAAACGCAGTCGCAGGCGATTGGGTATCTAGTATTATTTAGTTAGCATGTGTATCCCAAAAGCAATTCGTACAAATATCGCATTCGTTATAATCGTACTTGAGCTAATAATAACTAATCTAATAATATCAAAACTTGTCTTTTATGTCATTTAGGCCCTTTAGTGGCAACGTTTATTGGAGCAATACCTGAACAGCACGTTACCGATACCGGTATGTATTGACAACCGGATATGTAGAAAAATATCTCTAACGATAATTTTATCTCCCTCTCTTCTTATTTACTTATTATAGTTTACATTGGTCCCTGGGTTAAGAGTACTAAAAATAACACCCAATATAGTTTAAATAAATTTCACTTGGTAGAAGATAAAAAATCTATCGAAGTTACAGTGACTGGTCTGTACATGATTTCTGCGCAGGTAAGAAAATATGTTTGTCACAGTTTAGATTTATTTCAATTCACAGTAGAACATATATATATATATATTTTACAGATATTTTATTTTGGAGAACCAACAAATTATTCCTATTGGATACTGTTAAGTTCCGAAGGTAAATCGACCACCCGGAAACTTGTCAAATGTTCTACAGCTTCTTCTACATCAGCTACAGAAGTTTCCTGTTATACAAGCGTGATAACTCCCTTACAGAGGGGTGATAGGGTTCACATACAACAACAAGAAAAGAATAGGTAAAACGTTGCTTTCGCTTTAAAATTCATTCACCTATTTTTTTTCTCTATAAAACAGATGAACGTTTTTAGATTAATTAATATGAGAGAAGGACACAGTTATATCCAACTGGTACTTTTATCAAACAACACTAATCATAAAAGACGTTCACGGTAGAGCAATGCAATACAAATATAGCTGTGCCATGTACGAGAAAAAATCATTTCTCAAATGTGATCCTGTCCTATAGCTGTGAGAAGGTGATTACTTAATATTAGTCAGATAGCAATTAAAACGTACATTTTTATCAGAGTCATAATTTCATTCAATTCTTTCTTTCTTTTTCTTTCTTTCTTTCTTTTTATGATGCAAGTTGTGTGTACAGTCGAATTAAAAGTGCATGATGAACGAATACTGTACAAAATAGTGTTAGTATCTAAGTAAATTAGTTTGATAAATTGTTACAAAGAAAAAAAGGAAAAAAAAATATCAAAAAGTACACTTACGTTATACTTCTGTACATACGTTTTAGTTTAAGAACAGAACGGAAGATGTGATGTTACTTTTAAGATTAATACAATTTTTTAAATAATAATTATCTAAATAAAAGTAATAATTTCTGTTTATTGTTAAAATATCACAAAAATTACTTAAAACGATTGCAGAAGTATGTTTTTACTCAAACAATATATACATACGTATAAATAAATAAATAAATAAATAAATAAATAAATAATTAAAGAACAACTACAAAAATATTATATATCTATTTTAAAAATTTATATATTATTTTGTACCATTTATATAAGTTTTATATTTTATTTGCAAAAATATATGTATATTTTTGTTCTTATCGCAAACATTATATTACAATCGATTACTTATGTATATGTATAAATCTGATAAATTCAGTCTTTTCGTATACACATCAAGTACGATGCTGGTACCTTTTTATAAATAAAGAACGCTCGGTTTCTTCATGAAGGAACAACGTCGATGCCAGTCATGTGGCAGATGTTGCTCAGCTCGTTCAATCTGTCGTTCGATCATGTGTCACGGTATAGTCGTTATCATCCTAAAGAAATGAACGATAAACAGTTAGGAAAATGTAACAGATAATCAGAACAATAATAAAACTTATAGATACCTATCGTTAAACGCAATGCATACTCGATACACATAAACTGTATCAATATCAAGTTTTGCTATTAATTATGTCATAAAAAACATTATATTTTTAGTCTTTTTTTTTATAAATATTCGGTACATTCTTCCCTGCTTTTTCATCATGTTTTGTATTTACGATCGCAATAACTTATCATTTCTTTTTCTTTTGATCAAATTTCAATTCGTATTTCTTATTGTTATATCTCATTAATGACATTGTTATAACATACAATGCTGCAGGTATCGTAGGTATAAAGCGGTTCAAAATTTGTGAAAAGAAAAAAAACACACGTCGTATGTCCTATACCTATATATCTTATTAAATTCTTTTCTTTTCTTTTCTTTTCTTTTCTTTTCTTTTCAAGGATATTTAAATATAAAAATAATACTACTACTTAAATCCCTATTACATACTATTCTAAGAAAATGATGCATCTTCTTAGGTGTACCGACAACCACCACCCTATCGTTCCACTTTACACCCGATAGATGCAGATCTATTTAATATTATCCTTGCTAACATTTGTGTTTTCAATTAATTGGTAATTCTTTTGGTATAAAAAACGGATAGATTTGTATTTACTCACCTGAATTTTGGTTGAGGTTTACTCGAGCATTTGTCTTTTACTATATATATGAGCGTAATACATGTTAGCATAGATTTTTGTTAAGATTCGTTATTCTTGTTGCTTGCTTTTCCATGACTCTTTAATATTGTTCGTGTCTTTCTTTTTGTTAAAGATTGTTTGTTTTTTTCTTTTCTTTTCTTTTCTTTATAAATAACTTGGAAAACAATAAATTGTCTAATCCATATCATTTGCATCGTAAAAAAAAAAGATGAAATCTGATTATTTCGTATTGATCAATTGTTCAGAAAAATGAAAAAAGGATGTTATAGTTAATGAAAACACTATGATATTTTAACAGAAGAAAGAATATTTTCTAAATTTCATTTAGCTGTTATGATACCTGTGCCATCGGACAATAATAACTTTATCGTACAGTCGTCATTTATTCATATATAATATTGTACGTTATCCTTGCTGGTAACGGAGGGAAGGTATTCTCTCTTTCATTCATTGTGTTCCCTAAGTATCTCAGGTTGTTGTTACGCCTGTGAAATAAACTTAGTTTTTGTCAAATTTTTTATATATTTAAATTTCTCCACCAATGCTCAATAAAAATATTGCACAACGCTAATAATATTCTATCTCATTCTGGACATTAAATATTTCTTTAACCAACTATACGTATGTAATATGTACAACAAATAAAATTATTTTTTTCGCTCGTTGAGAAAAATTTCTTTCTTGAGAGATCAATTACTATTTTTAACAAAAATGCCTCTCATACCTATGTTAATTACGTTAACGTAATTTTTTTCTTCCCCCTACGTACTTGGATTTCTACGGCAGTTGCTGGTTTTCCTTTTTATTTCTACATTTTTTTAATACTCAGTTCATATCTCACTGTTAAAGGTAAGGAAGTAATAAATGTAAAAAAATATTACTGGTTTTTTCATTTTTCTTTGTTTCATGATTTCTTTTCATTTCACTCGTTACTCTATCACTTACAATATTAAATTAATTCGCTATCACTATGTTGATGACACATGAAAATGACTTTAATGTGATTTGGATAATTTCATTGTTTACCAATAGAACATAAGATCACATTACCTGCCCTACATAAAGATTTTGCACTCTAACGTGCACACAACTGGATCGAATTTCTGTTCCTACTACTCGTGCATCTTAATTCCTGAGTAATTACATTGTTTCTCAGTGTGTCGCTGACATTCTGTTTTTATTTGATTGTCTCTGCTAATGTGACACTTTAATACGCGTATTACGTTTAAATTTGATAAATGACAAATCTTTGTCATTGCTGAGCAGAGTATTTTGCACTGTAAGACCAATGATGCATTATAAAATTCTTATTTCATAGAAATATTGTCAAAAAATTGAAATCACACTACTAACGCACAAAAAGGGCAGTATATTCAGATACAATCCAAGATCCCTCGATCCATAAAAAGAATACACCATAAAATACAATTACCTTTGTTTTATGTTTTTTTTTCTTTTTTTATACAGAATGTGAAACACCAACTTTTCTCTACATCTATAATTGTTTTTTCTCTTTTTTTTCTTCTTTTGCGTGAATGTGTGTGTATGTGTATGTGTGTGTAATATTAGGCTGCGTGTTCACAGCTATTAACTATCTTATGACTTTTCAATTAATGTAAATATCATTGTCCTTACTATTACAATTAAGACAACATGATTTAATATTATTTCACAATTCGCAGATTAGCTCAAAAATGACTGTACACCAACTAAGCTTAAAGTTAAACAAAGTTGTTAGCTAAACACGACAACTTAGACACTATACGGCTAGTCAAGTATAAAACGCTCGTATCATTTATACTTTTCATCGTAACTAATAAACAATCGTTCGCGCTTGTCGCGCAAATTAATGAAAAGCTTTTTCCATGCGCGCGACAAAGATAGGAAATTATGAAACTTTCATTAAAATGCATTATATCATTTCCTTTGATTTTCTTTCTTTCTTTCTTTCTATCTTTTTTTCTTTCTTTCTTCCTTTCTTTCTTTCTTTCTTTCTTTCTTTCTCTCCAAAAATTGATTAATGAGATAACTAATTATGTATATAACACTCAGTGTTTGAGACAAAAAATCTTTTGTCCAACTTTTTCACGCGCTAGGAATGATTCTATAAATTTGAAAAATTGTACATCTAGAATATAAAATTAAATAGTTGATTATGTCATTTAATAACGTCGTTGAGACTGGGTGTTTTGGTAACCAGCACTGCCACCTGCAAACAACCATAGCTTCTCCATTCAATCACTTCGTAAATACGATTTTTCTTTGATTCTGTATTTTAATTCTAGTTCATAGAAACATTAATTGTCATGTAAAAGTAAAAGAATATACACGTATTATTTCTCCTCTTTTAAGGCGTAACATTTTTCCTCTTATTACCACCACACGATATACTTAAATTTTTAAATTTCTTTAAATGTTACAGATACTAATCCTTCAATTACTTTGTATTATTATACATTATACATCCGACATGAAGTTCTCTTTTTTCAATGATCTACATCCTTTCTTAATTACAAATATAATATTTAATAACCATACAGTAACATCTGCTTTTTCATATTGTTTGCCACTTTTTAACGATACACGGTTCAAATAAATCTGCTCTATTATCTTTCTTGCACAGTTAATAATAAACGTATTTTTCCTTATTTGTCGTAAATGAATAATTTTCAGTTTTTCAAACTAGTTTGTCTCTTTAAACTAAGAAATATGATCGTTTTCTTGGCAGTACGTTTAAAATTGAACCTAAATATTTTTGTTCCGGATAAGAAATCGCCTTTGAAAATTTAAAGAAATCTTTTCGATTGTAAATTGTACTTACCATAATCCTGTTTTCCATATACACCATCTTGAGTCGAATAATCTGTAAGTATAACAGAAAAAAAAAAAAGAAAGAACAAATTACCCACTGTTATTAAAAATGTTTTTCATGTAAAGTGAATGTGACTCAGACGAGAAAAATCTGTAATCCAACAGATTTTTAACTTTACCGATATATATATTTTTACCTACATACAAGTAAATTTGTAAAATATTTATCTTTCCTTTTCTCAATGTTCATCGGTACATATCGTGGTAAAGTATCTATGGTAAATGATAGCAGGAGGCAGTGCTATAATGCTGGTATCTAGATGAAAATAACTATAACAACCACACGTTTGTATCTCGCCAATTTTTTTCTTCAAGGAGTAGTTAAAAAACGCAACTCTTTCAAATCCAAAAAATTCAAAGAAAAGAAATAGAAAAATTAAAGGAAATTTTTTACTTGCGTACACGTGTCTACGAAAAAAAAATCCAATTCTTTGGTAATAAAGCATTTCTCGTCTGAATCGATATATATATTTATATATATATGTACATACATTCAAGTATTTAATGTATAAACAATTTAAAAAGATAAGGACAGGGTGTTAATTATTTACCTCCTTTACTTTCTCCCTTATTTTACTTTTACTCGAATGAAACCAGAGAGAAAATAAGGACGTAATGTAAAATGTGGTGGTGGTGTCGAACGAAAGAACTAACCATAAAGTTGCGTCGAGTAACAACCCCTGTTGCTCATAGAAGTAGCATTAGAAGATTGGTCATCATAGGGATTAGCAGGGGTATAACCTATACCCCCACCCCTCGCAGCCCCTGCCTCCTGCTGGTAATTGGCTGTGCATGCAGTATATATCAGATTAATTAAATCATGATCTTTTCAAGTATTTTCGCCCTTGTTTATAATTGTTCGCGAAAACATAACACGAGCTTTTCGATATTTCTTCGATATATATATATATATATATATATATATATATATTTTTTTCCTTCTTTAAAACTTTTACGTAAAGTTGTAGCTACAGAATTACATACTAACCTGATGGTGGTGCTTTGCCATAACTGTAGGGATCTCCAGTACTGAAAGCTCCTGTAGCTGGAACAGCAGGTGCTCCACCGTACCTACTATCAGCAGTAGCTGACGGTGGGTAACCCTGTATAGAGAGATAAATTTGTGAAACGTGTTCTAATCAAATATCAATCAACATGTATTATGTAAAATAGCTTACAGCCGTTTGACCATAATCTGGAGGCTGTTGATAACTCTCATAGCCTTGATAGGATGATTGAGTATAATTTTGTGATCCGTAACCTCCTCCGTATCCCACTGGCTGCTGCTGCTGTGGCTGCTGTTGTCCTCCACCATAGGCACTGCTAGCGCCTCCTCCGTATCCTTGGCTGTATCCCGAAATTCAAAAGTTAATATTCCATGGTTTTAACTTTGCGCTTGTAAATTAAAGACATTGACGACCTTGGTGGTTGAGTTGCATAGCCGTTTGCAGGTTGCGAAGATGGTTGATCAAATCTTGGTCTTTTCGAAGGTCCACTCGAACCTGGTGGTCCACCTCCTCGTTTTGTCGGACCACCACCGCGTCCACCTCCTCTGCTTCCGCGATCACCAAAACCTCTGCCTCCCAGACCACCCCTACCCGACCCACCTCTTAAAAATGATAAAGAAATGAACAGGAATTACAAAGCAAATAACTAGTTTTTAATTAAAAAAAGAAAAAAAAAAATTATGCAATTACGTAATTACGCAAAGTACCTAGATCCTCCTCTGCTGCCTCTATCCATACCTCCACGGCCACGGAAACTACTACTTCCGCCGCGACTATCTCCTCTGCCAAAATCACCTCTACCTCTACCACGAAAACCACTGCTTCCGCCTCCTCTACTTCCGCTACGCGGTGGACCCCCCATTCCTGGTGGTGGTCCACCACCACCGGGTCCGCTAGACATACCTGGTTCTGGTGGACCTCTAAAATATCAAGAAAATTACGTTGTACAAACGGAATACATCTGAGAAGTAGAATCGGCGAATAACAAGTTATAAATACCCTGGAGGGAAATGTCCACCTCTACCGCCTCTACCAGGAGGACCACCTCTACCTCTCATCCCTGGTGGTCCACCCCTCATTCCACCCCCGAGTCCACTTCCACGACCACCTCGCATCATCCCTCCTCCTCCACCTCCACCGCCACCGCCGCCCCTTGGAGGTCCGCCTCTATTAAGGTAATATGAAAATAGAAAATTAAATGCAACTCGTACAAGTATCGATAGTAATTTAATTAAGAGAAAATGAAGCGAAAATTACCTTCCTCTATCTCCGAAACCACCTCGTCCTCTCATTGGGCCACCTGGACCACCGCGACCACGAAATCCACCTCTGCCAGTTGGCGCGCCTTCCATTTTTTAATGTATCTAAAATTTTTGTATAAAAATCTTAATATAACAATACATACTCCATTATGCCAGAAATTAAAATATAGACGCTCAGATTTCTCGGGATGTCTAGACGATTTTTCACAATTATTCTTGATTCTATGATAAACTGAGATTCTTATATTTATCACCGTAAAAAGCCATATAAACTATACACTGTATTGCTACCGAAATATGCTTACATTTCACTTATTGCTAAATAATCCGTTCATAGATACGAACCGCGCCAGTCTTAGATAAGCCAACAATGAAAATGGACGCCGGTTGCCGGAAAGAGAAGCATCGACCACACCACTGAATTTACTACACTAACATTACCGGATATCCTGTATATTACGAAGAGTTCTCATATGACATCTAAAAATTTGAATTATTATAACTTTTATCTAAGATCTTTAATTGAATTCGGTTATACAGTTTGTATTATATTTAAATTGTGTAATTTAAATTTAATTTCCTCATCTTCTAATTATTTAAACTTCTATTTGTATCAATATATCGATCAATTAAGAAAGATTATTATTACTAGAGGAAATGAAATATAATATATTTTATGTTACAGATACATTTTTATAAATACTTGTAAAAAATATTTAAAACTGCAGCGACGAATATATTGGAGGTTATTTATAGAATATAAAGGAAAAAAAACAAAAAAAATGAACTCGCAATGATTTTTCATGAAAACATGATTTGACGTCATTTTTACTGCTAGTTGCTTCTAGTTGTTTCTAGTGAAAAACGGTACGGTATAGTTGGTCATACGCACAAGCATACTCGGGATTGGCCAACAAACTGGGATTTAAATATTGAAATCCGTTGCCTTTCTTACGCGAGTAAAAGCAGCAATTTGTATCTCGCAGGAAAGTTAACGTTCAATATATTTCTTTTCACAAGGCAGAGAGAGGATCCAAGTAATTTTGTACGGAACACAAAGTTTTACACTGCATATTTTACAATTAGTCAGAAACAGTAGCACAAGATGTCGAAGGACGAAAAAGAATGCATTATTCCAGATGTGATATACGATGTAAACTCTGGAAAAAGTTATACCAAGGGCAGGTTTTTTGGAAAAGTAAGTTTGTTCTTTCGTATTTGATTTTTCTTTACTGTAATAGCACACCCGCAAGCTGAATATATATATATGTATATATATATATTTTTTCTATATTTAAGTACATCTTTTTTTTCTCTCACGAAGAAATGTTATTTTTTATATAAACATGGCAACATTACACTTGTTGCTTTATCCTCGTAGATTTATGAAGATCGTATATAAAATATATACATCAAGAGATAAGTTGTTTTAATCTTTCGTATCAAATATTAAAACCAATTTGGCTAGGTGTATAAAGTAATAATATTTGGAAAGACTTTGTCTTCATTCTATTGGAATACGTACCACACAATGCGCAAACAATACGTTTAAAAAGAAAAGTTGTCGCTTAATATTTGTTTGTACAATTTTATAGGGTGGTTTCGCAAAATGCTATGAAATTAGGGAGTCAAAATCGCATCGTACATTTGCTGGAAAAATTGTACCAAAATCACAAATTACAAAAAGCAACCACAGAGAAAAAATGACGCAAGAAATTTCCATTCACCAAACCCTGAATCATAAAAATGTTGTTGGCTTTTATGGGTTTTTCGATGATCCACATAACGTGTACATAATTTTGGAATTATGCCGCAAAAGGGTAAACTGGATCTATAACATTTCTCTAGAAGTATTTTAAAAGGATGTAGTTTGTTAACCGGATCATTGTATTTTCTAGTCAATGATGGAATTACATAAACGTAGAAAAGCCTTAACAGAATGTGAAACGAGATATTACATGAAGCAAATTTTAGACGGCGTAAATTACTTGCATCAAAATAAAATTATTCATAGAGATTTAAAATTAGGTAACTTATTTTTGAGCGACGATTTGCAAGTTAAGATCGGTGACTTTGGATTGGCAACCAGACTGGAACACGAAGGAGAGCGAAAAAAGTAATTGTTTGATATGATGTAGAATGCGTATCTAAAAATGGAAAAATGGAAAAATGGAAAAATCGAAAAATCGAAAAATAATGAAAATTCTTGCTCTGTTAATAGAACGCTTTGCGGAACACCTAATTACATAGCACCAGAAATTTTAACTAAAGCCGGTCATTCTTACGAAGTTGACATATGGAGTATCGGATGCATTATGTACACCTTGCTAGTGGGTAAACCTCCATTTGAAACGTCCAGTTTAAGAGAGACCTATGCTAGAATTAAGCAGGTTCAATATAAAATTCCTAGCCATATCAATATGATTGCAGTGAATATAATATCTAACATGTTACAAGGAAATCCGTCTAAACGACCTTCGATATCAAAATTAATGACAGATCCATTCTTTACTTGTGGTAAGTGTCGCGTATCGGTACGCAGAAAATCGGTGATTATTTATTTATGCGGTACATGTGTTACATGTTACAGGTTTTATGCCCCTCAGTTTACCTCTATCGTGTTTGACAATGGCACCTCGTTTAGATATGTTAGAAATGCATAATCAACGCAAACCATTATCTGAAATGAATACTAATGTAGGAGGAGAGGGACAAGACTTAGTATTTCGAGTACCTATTAGTCCAGCTTGTAAGACAAAGCCTGCAGATGCAATGAACGAAGTTCAAAAAATGAATCTCGACATCAAAAAGATGCTGCAAACGTTACGAGAGCAGCTGGCTGCTGTGTTAAAATCTAAACCAAGTAGAGAAACAACTTCGTCAGCAGGTACGATGATCAGCAGGGGTTCAGATGGCCCATTTATTATTCCATATTCCATTTATTCCATATTCCATGAACGGATATATTCAATCTGATCCTATCTGATCCTATCTGATCCTATCTGATTTTGATGCTGAAAGCTCAGGCATGAATCTAATAATTTTTTTCTGATCGAAGCTAATATGTGTTTAATAGCGGCAGCGTTACTATTAAAATTGAAATGATCGCGTTAAATAAATTTGATTGAAATTATTTTTCAGACGAAATGACAGATCCAGCTGCACAGCCTGTAGTATGGATAAGCAAATGGGTTGATTATTCGGATAAATACGGTTTTGGATATCAACTTTCCGACGATGGAGTCGGTGTAATGTATAATGACGGCACTCGGTTAATAATGTTAGCTAATTGTTTTAATATTCATTACATAAATCGCGATGGGAATGAACTGTATTACACGGTCAGGGAATACCCGGGTGAATTAGAAAAAAAAATGAAATTAATGAACTTCTTTTTGAAATACATGAAAGAACATTTAATGAAAGCTGGTAGTTCAGTTAGCGTGAAACCAAGCGATGCAATGTCTAGGATACCATACATGTATCAGTGGTTCAGAACACAGAGTGCTGTCGTTATGCAGTTGACAAATGGAACGGTACAGGTAAGTTTAGATTTTTTTATTTAGGTATTGTTTAAATTTGATAGATAAAAAGTCTAATAAGATCGTTTCCTTTCCAGATCAATTTTCTAGATCATACGAAAATTATTATGTGCCCGTTAATGGCGGCTGTCACGTACATAGATACAGAGAAGAATTTCCGAACTTATAGATTTCAAACTATACAAGAAAACGGATGCTGCAAAGGTTTGGCGAAAAATTTAACGTACGCTTACGAGAAACTTGTATTAATGTTATCGAATTCTCAAGCTCGATAATTAGTAGTGAAAGCTCTAATGGGTTAGGAAAAAAAGCAACACACAGTTCTGATACAACAGTGTATTATTTTAGATGATATCTTTTTTTCTTTTTTTTTTAAGTAAAACCTTAATGATGCCTTTATATTTGGCGAATAACAAAGACAAGTAGTTATTTTATTTTTATTTTATTTTATAGAAATATATAGAATTTTGCTAGATGTTTTTATTATAACAGTGAAAGAAAACATCTATAAATCATGCAAGTAATTGAAATAATTATGCAGGAGAGGTCTTTCATGTTATCAAAGGACCTTTTATGTTTTTTTTATCGTTTCAGACAATTAAGTTATGATCGTAGTTGTTCGCCCAATGACTCATACTTTGACGTTTTTATAAAAACAACGAATATTAAATTGAAATATTTTTTCATGACACATATATACAATATATGTAGATATATGTATATCGCTCCTCGTTAAACATCCGAAATAATTAGGAAAGAATAAGTTTGCATAATAATTGTCATCACGCTTCGATGGAGTAGTGCAATTGTACATTCGTTTATTTATCAGTATACGAGAAGAATAAGCGAGCTAATTTTCAATATTTTCAATATTTTCAATATTTTCAATATTTCAGTCACGATTAATACAAATATTTGTAGTTATTGTTAACTTTTCAAATTGATACTTGACCAATAATATAATCGATGTTTCTCATTCTACGAACGTGTGTAAAATACATATGTACAAACGACTAAAGCGATTGATTACTAAAGCTTCCGATTCTCTAGACTTTACAAGAGGATATAAAAATTTTTTAATTATAAAATTGATTACACGGTACCTAGATGAAAATAAAACGAAGATTTTTGAATAGAATAAGCATATCGAGACAAACAGGACAATACGTATTTATAAGATTTAAATTGATATTTTAAAAAATTATATTCTAATGGATTATGAAAGAAGAAGGAGAAAAAGAAAAAGAAAAAAAAATGATATATAAATATTAAATATACAAATGTACATAGACACATCTTGTGGTACTATACACAATACATATTGTATAAGCGTATCGTATAAGCATGAAAACAATTGTAATAATAGTATTATTTTTGTAAGTAGCCTATGACACTGTTTTGAAGGTGAAATAAATTGTTTTCCTACTTAAACACGTTCTTTATAAAGTTTTATTTTTATTAGGTTAGGTATGGTTTCGATAGGATGATACCTGGTAAAATTTTATCAAAATTTTTATTATTATAATAAAGTTTCATAAAAAAATAAGAAACTATTGAAATAAAATATACAGGAAAAAGAAATACATATATAGTTGTAATTTGGGGAAAAATGTTTAGTTGGAATCAACATGTGCATGTAAACGTAAAACTGTATTATATACATACATATACATACATACATATATTGTATACATATATAGAAGTATTGAGAATTTAGAACGAATTGAAGAAGATTATAATTATGGAAAAAAGAAATATTGAAGATGACGATAGGAATGATGAGAAAATTGAAGGAATTCAATTGATATCAGCGACCACCAGGAGGTAAATGTAACGATGTAAACCGACTGTATCGACGGTACGTAAGTACAATGTAATGGAATTAGGATACGTCATAGAACGAAGAGGAGATGCGAGCATGCGAGGCTCGGGAAAGAAAGGCAAAACCTGGTTCAGTAGCGGCGTGGGCTTTGCGCCAAACATACGCAACTAGGATTTGTTGATGGCCGTTTAATTACTATAAGGAAGTAACTTTAATGCATAAAGTGTGATATTCTATTGTAGAGCGGGAAACGAACAGTACTAAAGAAAGAAGGTGAGTACAGTACAGTGAGTATGTACATATGTATGTATATATGCATATAAGAAATGTTTCGTAGAATCAAGTTGGCTGTTCGCGATGAAGTTGTTCCCTCCTAAGTTGTAGTCGCGGTGTTAGAAGCCAAGGTCAATTGTAGACGGTACTACCCGGTATACCGAGAGCTGAAAATATCTTTTAGATTGCTTCTAAAATTTCGATGCATTCGGTAAAGCAGATCCTTTTAAATAGATTAGCCATGTCCCGTTACAGCAGCCGTGTCTAAGAAAGTACATATGTATTAGGAAAAACTGTGATTTGACAGAGTGAATTTGATTGATGATCGGCAGGCAATATCAGAAGGTCTGAAAATAAGAAGAACGAACGATAATAGAAATTGTTTTTTTAACAAGTAGTTTGAAAAACAAACTTTCCGACTTTCACCTTCATTTTCTGTCACATCTGCGCGAAATAGATAAGATGACGCGGGTTATTTACTGGCTGTACAGTTATTCTTGTACGTATTAAATAAAGTTAGAAGGAATGTTGGTATCACGCAAAACATTACACATCACGCGTTGTCCACAATTGACCCGTTCTCAACTTCTGTCTCGATAACAATAATTTCACATAGCGTCGTTTAGCGTAACCATTCCATTAGTCGGATTACGTTACACAACCAACGATGATGACGATTAATAACGAAACCGAATAAAAGAATAAAAGAATAAAAGAATAAGAAAAGAAAGATGATTTAATAATTAATTGAAATTGATATATTTATATTTCTCGAAAATAAGGGAAAAGAAGTTATTCCATCGTCGTGTGATAGATTTGAATGTTTCGTTTGAATCCCGCTGAACGTTTCGACGTCTCGTTGCATAACACATTTCTATTGTTCTCAACGAATCGTAGTACATATCTTACTTAACCCATTAATACCTAAAGTTACGTATACGCAATATTTTATTATGCCTTGTATGGTCAGAAATGTTGGTTTTCTTTTTCTTTTAGTACCTTGTAGAATTTAGTACAATCGAGAACGCGATAAAAGTCTATTAAACTGCGTTAAGAAGAGAAAAAGAAATATATTCATATTTCTAGTAGATACGGAACTTTGCAAAGTTGTAATTTAATACCAGTGCTTTTTTTTTTCTTCCTTTCCGGTACCACGTACTTATCGTTAGATATTTACATACACATGTATCTTCATTTCGCGCGCACAATAAATTTGTTAAGATCTTAAGAATAGTAAAGAAGGACGGTTCGTTTACCTTGTTCGCTAATTGTTTTACGATTCCGTGCGTGTAGACATCCGAGTATGCGAGTACGTATCGAACAAAATCAAGGTTGATCGTGTCATTGTGTCTTATACTCTATTATTACCGAGTGAATTCTTTATTCATTATTACATAAGTATCATAATATTTTCTGTGATAAAAATCTCTGTTGAATAATCATGACCAGCGTAATTTTCTTCACCTAATAGGCTTTTATACGATTTCTATACGATTTCTGTACAATTAGAAGAATTAACATGTAGGGAAACTGAGAAACTGTTTCGCAAAGATGATAATTCGTCCGTCCAAGAGTTTCCGAGTCTTTTCCTTTTTCTCGCAACGAGAATAATTTATAGCAGTCCAGATAGTAGGGTATTAATGCTGAATCACGTATGACAGCAAAGATTACTGGCATTATTTCATCTTCGTTTCACGGAAGATATTCTATCGGCACACGATAAACTAATTGTAAGTCTTAAAATATTAGACAAAAAAATAAAAAAATAAAAAAAGAAAAAGAGGGGGTTAATTTGAACATTTCATTTATCCTACGTACTGTCAGCGAAGGAAAGTAACTTATGTTCGGAATAAGTAGGTAAATACATACCCCGGTAACGCACACTGCAAAAATATCATTCGACCTTCCACACTCGTTATTTGATCAATGACAAAGCAAAAGTTAACGAGATAAAGAGAAGAAATCAGCATATGTATGTACATACACCGTGACACGGATATGATACATACGCATAATCTCTTTTTCTTTTAAATACAGGTGCTCGACCGATATACGTCTTACTTTCATCCATGAAACGGTTCCGTGTCAGAAGAGAAGAACAGTATCCCGGAATTTCAAGATTGGATGAAAAGTCATATTTCTCTAATTAGAGATTGCTCAATTTTACGTCAATTAATCCACTCTCGTAAGAAGACTCTTTGAAGAGATAAGCTACCTCAAAGCTAAACCACCTATAATATATCTACATATCTTTCTGAGAATACATAATATACATAGTGAGAATCCTTTTCGTTTTCTATTTCTTTTTTTGTTTTTCCTATTTTTTCTTTTCTTTTCTTTTCTTTTCTTTTTATTATCCACTTTAGTATGTATGTACATACAGGCTTTCTCGGAGACTAATCAAACAAGATTTTTCAGTTTGCGAACAAAGTATCATAAAGGGGCTAGTTAATGTACCGCAATCGGAATCGGAATTGCAATCGCATCGTAGAAGATGGACTCGAGCAGTGTCAAGTCGAAACCGAATCCACGAGAAAAGGCCAATTTAATATCGGTATTGTTTTGGTGGTAAGTTTCGCACCAAACAGTATATTTTTCTGTATTTCAATTATTTCTATTTCATTTCTTTTCTTATGATACGCAGGTGGACAATAGATTTATTCAAGACAGGATACAAGAAGATTTTGCAAACAGACGATTTGTATAATCCTTTAAAGACCGACAGATCTCACGTGCTCGGTGACAAACTAGAAAAGTTGGTATCGAAATAATAAAATCTGATTGGTAAATTGTATAAAGAAAGCAAATTCGTTTGAATTTATATACATATTAACTTTTCAGGCGATGGAACAACGAGTTGGAAAATTCGAGAAGGCACAAACGACAGCCCAGTTTATTGAGAGCTATTTTTCGCACCTTTATATGGGAATACGCTGCGCTTGGTTTAATGCAAATACTCAACGAATTTATAATAAGGTATCGATCGATCATTTATAATTTCGATAACCAATTCTATTTGTATACATATAATAAATAGAAATGATACGCGTAGAAATAGTGTGAGATTATCGGGGATGGGGTAAAGAGATAAAATTCGTTCGAGCTACGACGAGAAGCAGAAGTGAGTGACTGGTCTCTAATCGTAAATCTGATCAGTGATCGCACAATCGATATAAAATATCTAAAGAGTAAAGATTTCGAAAACGAATTCAAACGACATGAAATTTACCAGGATTTAAATACATATGTATGTATTTTTTGTCAAAGATTAGGAACACCTATACTGCTCGGAGGATTGTTACGTTACTTCAAAAAGACCTCGGACGAAACTTACCAGACTGCACTTTTATATGCGGCTGGTATTTGTTTAGCAACAGCAGTGAACGTCGTTACACTGAATCAGTCAGTTTTTGGCGCGTTCCATGTCGGTGCGAGAATTAGAGTCGCCGCTTGTTCGATTGTTTATCGGAAGGTAATTATTTATAATAGATCAATTTTCTTAACTATACCTTCTATGTACCTATACTATATATACATATGTATGTATACTGTATAGGCGTTGCGGCTTAGTAAAACAGCTTTAGGCGAAACGGCACCGGGCAAGATAGTTAATTTGTTGGCTAACGACGTGAATAGATTTGATCTTGTTTCCATCTTTATTCATCATATGTGGTCCGCGCCGCTCTCTGCGCTGATTATAGCATATTTTTTGTACACCGAAGCAGGATATGCCGGTCTGATCGGTATTGCCGCAGTCTTCGTTGTCGTGCCGATTCAATGTAAGTTTCTGCTAAAGAATAATTCTATTTATTTATTTCTTTATTTCTTTATTTCTTTATTTTTTTATTTTATTTTAGCATACACGGGAAAACTATCGTCCAAGTTTAGATTGCAAACTGCTATAAAAACCGACGAAAGAGTCCGTCTGATGGACGAGATCATATCAGGTGTGCAAGTAATAAAGATGTACGCGTGGGAGAAACCGTTTTGCGCTCTGATCGAGACTGCACGGAAATTAGAATTGAAAGTAGTTTCCAAGAGTGCCTACATAAGAGGCATTTATATGACGTTTAATTTGTTCACTACCAGAATGGCTCTTTACTGTACGCTTATCAGTATGCTACTGTTTGGAAACGAACTAACGGCTGATAAGGTTTTCGTTTTCTCTTCGTATTTCAACATATTGGCGCACACCATGTCCGGAATGTTTGTACGCGGTTTTGCGGAAATAGCCGAATGTATGGTAGCCGTAAGAAGATTGCAACATTTTCTCATGTACGAGGAGTTTTGCGAAAATAGCTTCGCTCTGAACAAATTTGCGGCCAGCATTAATGGTAGCATTAACAATGATTCGAAACAAGCTTCTAACAAAACATCCAAGCCTGATATACCATACGCAGACGAAGATACGAACGAGTATGAAAATCTCGACGATTCCATAGAAAAGAGAAAGCACAATGGTCTGGTAGTTGTTGCTAATGATTTGTTACAGAAGACGGCTAATCTTATGGGAGGTAAATACAGGAAGATTGTCTTTTATTTATTTTCATTAAAACTGTTGAAAATGTTTATTAAAATATTAAAATTACAGAGAAGAAACGTTCTTCTGCTTCTATAATGAACAACGAGGAGACGTATGCAGTGAAAATGGTCAACCTCAGAGCCAAGTGGGAACCAGGTCAGTCGGAGAACACGCTTGAAAATATAAATCTCGAGATTGAAAAAGGAAAAATGTATGCAGTGATTGGTATGGTTGGAGCTGGAAAGAGTTCTTTTCTCTCCGCTATTCTTGGTGAAATAGATATAGTAGAAGGTCATGTTAAAGTAAACGGAAGCCTAAGCTACGCAGGACAGGAAGCATGGGTTTTTGGTTCCACTGTTAGACAGAATATACTATTTGGTCAAACGTACGATCGTCATAGATATCAGAAGGTTGTTAAAGCGTGTTCTTTGCTTCGAGACTTTAAACAGTTCCCTCAGGGCGATCAAACAGTCGTTGGAGAAAGAGGAAGTTCTTTGTCCGGAGGACAGAAAGCTAGGATCAATTTAGCTAGGTCTCTTTATAGACAAGCAGACATTTATTTGTTGGACGATCCTCTAAGCGCTGTAAGTGTTCGCTCGTCTTGCTTTCGTTTCAATTATCAATTATAAATTATAAATTTCACAAAAATTTTCAATCGTCTACTCGTACACGCTGCAGGTGGATACACACGTTAGCAAGCATTTATTCGAAGAATGTATGCAACGATATTTAGCTGGAAAAACTAGGATCCTGGCTACTCATCAACTACAATATATAAAAAACGTGGATTCTATTATTTTAATCGAGCAAGGGAAAGCTACAGTTTTTTCATACTATCAAGACTTGTTGAATCAACGACCAGAGTATGCTGAACTGTTAGCGGCTGAGAACGAAACAAACGATGATTCTTCTTTGGAAAAGAGTGTCATGCGAAGACAGTTTTCATCGTCAAGCACCAGAGTATGTTTTACCTTAACGTTTTCTATCGCAATTTGGTATAATATACATATATATTTGTTCTAAGTAGAGTCGAACACCGGATGCCAGTAGCGGAGGAACAGACGACGAAGAGGAAAACGATGACGCTGAAAACTTTAACGACGGTTTAGAAGGAACTTCGCGCGGAACAGTCAAGGGACCAATATTTATTAAATATTTTCAAACTGGTGCTAATTTATGTCTCGCAGTGACGCTTTTATTACTCTTTATATTAACACAATTCATCGCTAGTCTCAACGATTACTTTGTTCCTATATTGTAAGTGTTAAACTATACACTATACACTATACGCAATTCTACATATAATACTATAACAATTTCTATTTGAAATATTTGACAGAGTAAGCGAGGAAGAAACACGGAGTTATTTACTTGAACAGACTGCCATCAATGCTACCAACGACACAGTAATAGAAAAGTTGGATACTTTTAATATTTCTACCGTCTACAGTTACATGTACATTTACACAGCCATAGTTGTTGGCCTGTTTTGCATTGGCATTACAAGATCGCTAGCGTTTTACAAGGTCTGCATATTATGCAGTCAAAGATTACACGACATGGCCTTTAATGCACTGATTAGAACAGGCATGAGGTTTTTCGATACAAATCCCAGCGGTCGTATCCTTAATAGATTTTCCAAAGATATGGGAACCATCGACGAATTATTACCAAAGGCTGTGCTGGACGCTGGTCAAATATGTATGATGATGTTTGGTTCGTTAATAGTATCGTGCATCGTTAATCCACTTTTCTTAATTCCAATTGTATTCTTGGGTGCTGTGTTCTACTGGATACGAAAAGTATACTTAAAAACCAGCAAAAATATCAAGCGTTTGGAAGGAATGAGTAAGTGCCAACTCAATTTCGAGCTGGACGAAACATATGTATATCTATAATAATAGTTAAAATTTTTTTTCAGCTCGCTCTCCCGTCTTCACTCACTTAAACGCTACTCTAAATGGATTAACTACTATCAGAGCTTATGGCGCACAGAATATTTTAAAGAAGGAATTTGATAAATTACAAGATGTTCATACTTCCACCGTTTATATGTACGTAGTATCGAGCAGCGGCTTTGGATTCTCATTGGACATATTCTGTTTTGTTTTCACATCATTGGTTACGTTCAGTTTCCTTTTACTGGAACAATGTAAGAATTTTATCCTAACGTAAGATATTTTCTTCCTTTTTTATTTTTAATGATCATTACCGATATTGATCATTACCAATTACCGATCTTGCAGCATTCTCTGGTGGTGAAGTAGGTCTGGCCATCACCCAAGTAATGGCCATGACTGGAATGATTCAGTGGGGTATGCGACAGAACGCCGAGGCTGCGAATCAGATGATGGCTGTGGAACGTGTACTAGAATATACAAACATTCCAGCAGAACCGAATTTACGCGACAGAGGGAAATTTGCAAAGAAAACTGATAAGCAGGATGCGCTTCCAGCTAATGCTCCCAAGAACTGGCCTACCGATGGAATGATCAGATTCAGGAATGTTTATATGCGATACGCTGAAGAGGATCCTCCGGTATTGAAGGGATTAAATCTTGTCATTAATCCTGGTGAAAAGGTTCGTCACTTTATGACAAAAGGTCATAATAATAATAATAATAATAATAATAATAATTAACTAGAAGAGAAGTAGAAAATTACAGAATAAACGTTTCATCACAGGTAGGAATTGTTGGAAGAACAGGTGCTGGAAAATCCTCCTTGATTTCAGCATTGTTCAGATTGGCAAAGATCGAAGGAGCGATAGAAATTGATGGTATAGACACGGCGAGTTTTTGTCTAGAAGATTTGAGACGCAACATATCGATCATTCCTCAAGATCCAGTTCTTTTCTCGGGTACTTTGAGACGTAATTTAGATCCTTTCAATGAATTCTCTGATACAGCTTTGTGGGAGGTGATCGAAGAGGTACGTTAACATTTTAAATGAAAAGAGATTTTCTTTTCTCATCGTCAATCTCATCTCATCTTGTCCCTGGTATAGGTGGAATTAAAAGACGCTGTTCTGACTATCGGTACTGGCTTAGAAAGCCGTGTATTAGATAGGGGTAGCAATTACAGTGTTGGCCAAAGACAATTAGTCTGTTTGGCAAGAGCTATCTTAAGAAATAATAAAATACTGATGCTCGACGAGGCAACAGCTAACGTGGACCCGCAAACGGATGCTTTAATTCAGAATACAATCAGGAAAAAGTTCATCAAGTGCACTGTACTTACTATTGCTCATCGATTAAATACCATTATGGATAGCGATAAGGTCTTAGTTATGGATAAAGGTCGTATGGCGGTAAGTAAGATATTACTTGCTACATATAGTAAAATACTATAGTTATTAATAATAATAATAATAATAATAATAATAACAACAAGAATAATCATTTTAGGAATACGATCATCCCCATATACTGTTACAAAATAGTTACAGTCAATTTACCTCGTTGGTAAAAGAAACCGACCGCGCTATGTACGACCAATTACTTAGGATAGCGAAACAGTCTTACATTACCAAATACGGAGAACGATGATCGTTACCGTATCAAACCCCGTGGCTGAATCCCTGAATTAAATGAAATTTTTATGTCCGTGCCCGTAGATTAACGACAACCAATCTAACGAATACAATTTTCTACTGATTCCAGTTTTATATCAAGTATTATTCTAACTTTTAAGCGGCAACGATATTAAAACAATCATATTTTTCTATCTTCCTATTTTCATAGACATACACCTAATCGTAAGTATGTATAGGTATTTCGTAGTACTTTAAATGCAAATACTGCTGTGCAGTGTACTTGAATTTTTATTTTACACCAAAAGTCGTCTATATTTACAATTTTCAAGAATTTTTAACAATTTTCAATATATAATAACTGAAACATTTAATTTAGGTGTATACCTATATGTGTATTTACGACTTACAAGATGCCAAATAATAGTGTATTATAAGGAAGATATATGTAGTAAGATAAGTAGGTAATAATGAATATACATTTACAATATGTATATTACAATTGTATTATGTTACGTAAATGGATAATGTACTATAGTTTGAGTAACTATAATATTTTATAATATATATATACACATGTGTATGTAGAAAGTCAATTAATCCTTTATGCTGTGCTCGACGAATCTATACGTATACTTACCTGTTATACCCATTATACCTATTATATGTAAAAATTAATTCGGTGTCCTTTCTTTCTTTCTTTTATTCAAGTCTTATTTTTGAAAAGTAGTAGTAACTTTTCAAATCTAAAAACACTGAATTAACTTGTACATCTAATACTTGTATCAAGGAAGCAGATAAAATGTTTATTATACTGTGTGTTACAATACGTCGAGTCGAATGTAACTGCCAAAGTATGTTGTACATTGTACATTCTACATTGTGTTTGAAGCAACGCGTTTATCATGTGGCCCCGAGTACATTAATTATAAATAAAATTGTACTTTTATATACATTAATGGTATAATAACAGAACATATACACGACACTCTCCCGCAAGAGTTGCGTTTCAACTGAAATTTAACTTTCATACTTGTAGGAAATAATTTTCGTATTTTTCATAGATAATAAAAATACGGTTTACGAGCGACACTCGAATTACAAGTGAAACTGAAAATGATGTTTATGTAGAAAAGGAATTGAAATCATGATCGTATAATCTTTCAAGGTGAAATTTACTATGCATTATGTTATCAGTCGACATAAATATTGTAAGAAATATTGTTGAAACGTTAGTAAGGCCAGACTTTTTAACAGAATGGATCCAAAATTAGTGCACACCAAGGAAAATCCGAAAGAAAATGCGAATCTAGTAAACAAATTGTTTTTCTGGTATGTTTTTTATCACTTTATATGTTATTTGTTATTTGTTATTTGTTATTTGTTATTGTTACTACTATAATACTTGGAATTAGAATTAGAGAAAAAAGAAGAATCTTTTTTTTCCTACGCTTATGATAGAATATATGATAGAATATATGATAGGTGGACGAAAGAATTATTTTGGAAAGGATTTCACAAACAGTTGACGTTATCGGATCTCTATCGTCCATTAAGAGTAGATGAATCTGAAAGACTTGGCAATCGTCTTGAAGGGTAAGTCGTTATTTTTTTTATTGTATAGTTGGAAAGTTATTAGAATTTACAATAAATTGAAATCCGGTTGCTTGTAGGTACTGGAAAGAAGAAGTGAAGAAACTGAAGAAACAGAATAATAAGAAGAAAAATGAACCTCGCTTGGAAAAAGCTCTGTTTCGTGCCTTTTGGTCGGAGCACCTTTACATGGGTCTGTTAATGTTTTTTCAGTACGGGGTCCTCACTGTATTGCATCCACTTCTTCAGTCTTTGATCATTAGTTACTTCAAAGTTGAGAACGAGATAAAAAAGACCACCGAATCAGACGCTTTAATTTATGCAGGTTGCTTGGTAGTGTGTATAACAGTAATCGTCTTCGTCCAGCATCATAGCGACATGATGGCATTACAAATAGGCATGAAACTTCGCGTCGCATGCTCCTCGTTGATTTACAGAAAAGTATGTATCGCATTTATCATTTACCGCATTGGAAATTTAGTTAACAATGTCTTTTAACATGTTCGGTGATTAACATTCTTAGAAACGATGTCCTTGGAATTTAACAGATAACATATTCAATGAACGCATATTATAATTTATAATTTATAATTTATAATTTATAGTATATTGTATATCTACATTTGACTTTGTAATGTAAAATTTCAAACTGTTTCCAGACGATTTATTTTTACAAAAATATCATTCTTCCGCAAGTTTGAAATATTGTATAATTTTTATTCGTATTGCAGGTATTAAGACTCAGTAAAGGATCCTTGATTCAGACTACCCCGGGTCAAATTGTGAATTTTCTTAGTAACGATGTTAGCCGTTTCGATGAACTCAGTTTTTATTTAAATTTTATTTGGATCACGCCACTTCAAGTACCTTTAATCTTTAATCTTTAATCTTTAATCGTTTAAATGGTTATATGGTTATTATTATATGGATATCTTTAATCTTACAGATCATTATTATCGCCGCAATAATATGGCAAAAGATTGGAATCTTGACTGTTGTCACAATCAGCTCTTTAATGTTAATAATACTTCCAATTCATTCTATCTTCATCAAGCTTTCAGGCAAGATGCGACAAATGATAGCTCTTCTGACAGATAAGAGGATACAATTGATGAATGAACTAATAACTGGTATACAGGTAAACAGAAAGAATCGGTTGAATCGAACTTGGAATATTCAATGTACATATACATACATATAGATACATATGCTCATCAGGTGGTGAAGATGTACGCCTGGGAGGAACCATTTGCGAAGACCGTGGCAAATATAAGAGCTGCCGAGATTAAGAAAATCAAGTTTACCTCATACGTTCGAGCTATGTATTATGGCTTCTCGCTGTTCACCACTCGTACCGTACTTTTTTTTACTCTTCTATCGTTTATCTTGACGGGAAACGATTTAAGCGCGGAGATAACGTACATGTTGTCTACCTATTTTGAGATTTTTCAGCTCTCAGCTGCGCATTTCTTTCCAAATGCACTTATACTGGCAACCGAAACTATGATATCCATCAAAAGATTAGAGGTTTCTTTCTATTTCTCAAGCTATCTTAGCTACCATAGCTACCTACAATAAAACAATAGGAAATTAAAATCATTGCAACTTATTTCAGAAATTTCTACTATTAGAGGAGCAATCAAACGAGAAAAGTTCATCGTTTCTCGATACTGAACAGAACAGCTTGTTAAAGTTTAAACAAGTAAAATTAAGAAAAGAGAAAGAGAAAGAGAAAGAGAAAGAGAAAGAGAAAGTGGAATTTATCAGAATGATCGACGCAAACCGTAACAAAGTGGCAAGTTCAAACGAAAGCAAAGAACACGCAGCTGTCTCCATAGTGTTGGAACGTGTTTCAGCAAATTGGATTGCAAAACAATTGCCACCGTCTATATGCAACGTTTCGATCAAGATTCAGAGTGGGCAATTGTGCGCGCTGGTAGGTCCAGTGGGTTCAGGTAAATCGTCTCTTCTTTATTTACTTTTGAACGAACTTACTGTCGGAGCTGGAAGTTTGAAAATGCACTGTAAACCGAAATTCGAAGAGAATAACCAAGATTACATCGTCGACACTTCAAATTTAAGAATCTCTTACGCTAGTCAAGAACCATGGCTATTTTCTGGAACTATCAGGGAAAATATCCTCTTTGGGCAACCTTATGACAAAGCTAGATACATTGCTGTAAGTTTTATTTTCTCTTTCACTTTTCTCAGATTTTCAATCGAATTCTAGGACGCTGCTATCTATGTATTCCAGGTGACAAAGGCTTGCGCTTTGACCAGGGACTTTAAACAGTTTCCTCGGGGTGACACGAGTAACGTTGGCGAAGGAGGTAGCTCGTTATCCGGTGGACAAAGGGCACGAGTGAATCTGGCACGTGCCGTTTATAAACGAGCCGATCTTTACTTATTCGATGATCCTTTAAGCGCAGTGGATGCACGCGTAGCGAAACATCTTTTTCATAAATGCATCGAAAAGTACCTTGACGGTAAAACGAGGATTTTGGTTACTCATCAACTGCAATTTGTCAAACAGGCTGATATTATCGTGGTATTAGATAAAGTAGGTAGAAACTTGCTACGTAACTAGAAATCTACATAACTGTAGAAAAAATACATAACATTTCCATTTCCATTTCCATTTCCATTTCCAAAGGGTTCCGTAAAAATGCAAGGGTCATACGAGGAATTGTCAAAATCAAACCAAGACTTTAACGAGTTGATGAATCGTATCACATTGGAAACGAAGAAACAACAAATTGAAAATTCGGATGCTGCGGTGAAAGGACCGAGTAATAAAATAACTTGCAGAGTTTCTGTAACGTCGAATGCCAGCAGCGTGGTAATTAGTAATTTCTTTTTCTATTATCTAAACCAACCCCATTTATATTCAAGTCACTTTACAGGTTTCCTATGACTACGAAGATGAACGATTCGAAGCAAAAGGAGAATCAGAGGCAATAGCAAGCGGTTACGTTGCCAATAAAGTCTACAAAGAATACTTTCATCACGGTGGCTCTTATTATACGTTGTTCGGGTTGCTTTTCATTATCATCGTGTCCGAAACAGCTACCGGTGGCAACGATTACTGGGTCTCTTATTGGACAAACCTGGAAACTGTGAGAAGACTGGTGACGAACAAAACAGATTCAGTGAACAACCTTGGATACGATTATATGTTTAACAATACATTCTTATCTAGTATGTTCACCTTGGATGACAATGGACTCTTACCCACCGACGGTGCTATCTATCTATATATATTTTGCATCATTTCTTGCATCGTAACCGTATTAGTACGAAATCTGTTCTTTATGAAAATCTGCACCGATGCTGGCAAGAATCTCCACAACTCTATGTTTTCCAATGTACTCGGAGCAATGATGTCCTTTTTCCATAACAATACATCTGGTATGTATGTACACACACACACACATCTTATATGTATAGTTACTATGAATATTCTTACAAGTATAATTAATATCTACATACATAATAGGTAGAATCTTGAATAGATTTTCAAAGGACGTGGGCGCGATGGATGAGTTACTACCAAAGACCATGTTGGAGACCCTTCAAATATTAATCGTGATATTCGGTGTCCTCTTGATGATACTTGTAGTCAATTATTGGATGATCATTCCATTGGTTATATTATTTCTCCTATTTTATCATTTGAGATTGCTGTACCTGAAAACTGCACAGAATGTGAAACGTCTCGAAGCTGTAGGCAAGTGCATATAATATGCTGTCTAGAATGAATTAAGTAAGAAACAGGACTCTTCACCCTTCATATTGTATTTTTTGAAATTTCAGCAAAGAGTCCAATGTTCTCTCACGTAAACGCTACGCTAACCGGTTTAACGACCATCAGAACCAGTGGATCAGACATCGTAGATCTTTTGCGAAAGCAGTTTGATGATTTACAAGATGTACACACAGGTGTATGGTACATGACGCTCGCAGTTTCTGCAGTTTTTGGTCTGTTACTCGACTTGGCCGCCTGTTTTTTCATTGGATGCGTCTGCTTTTCCTTCATCCTGTTAAACACAGGTACTTTACTTACTTTAATTACTTTACTGCCTAAAGAAAAATGTTTGTTGGAAAAAAAAAATTGAAACGTTAAAACATTTTAGGTGATACTTTGGGAGGCGACGTTGGTCTAGCGATATCGCAGTCTATGATTTTGATTGGCCTGTTGCAGTATGGCGTGAAACAAAGTAGCAATATGATCTTACAAATTACCGCGGTGGAAAGAATTTTACAGTACACTGATTTACCGAAAGAACCTTCTTGGAAGAGCGATGATCCTCCGCCAGCTGACTGGCCAAACCATGGAAAAGTGGTTTTAAGGAATATCACCTTGAAATACGACAAAAATTCAACTCCTGTTTTGAAGGTTTCAATATATTTACATATGTACATGTATATGTACATAGGTTTGAATTTCTTCTAATTTCTCTTCTCTCTATTCAGAATCTGAATGTAACCATAGAGGCTGGATGGAAAGTAGGCGTGGTGGGGCGAACAGGCGCAGGAAAATCTTCTCTAATATCGGCGTTGTTCCGTTTGTTCGACGAAGGCTTGGAAGGAGAGATCAAGATCGACGAAAGAGACACCAAGACGCTGGGTCTGCACGAACTACGTTCGCGGCTATCTATCATCCCTCAGCAACCCTTTTTATTCTCTGACAGCTTGCGTTACAATTTGGACCCGTTTCATTCGTACGATGACACCTTACTGTGGGAGAGCCTTCGACAGGTTGAGTTGAACGATCATCTTTTGGATCAGAAGGTAACGCAGAGTGGAAGCAATTTGAGCACCGGTCAGAGGCAATTGATTTGCTTAGCTAGGGCGATTCTGAGGAATAATCGGATCCTGGTATTGGACGAAGCTACTGCCAATATCGACTCTCGGTAAGAATTGTTCTTAGAATTTTTACTACGTTGCAACGTAACGGAAATTCTATCTATCTCATCGTTCTTTCAGCACGGACGCTCTCATTCAAAACACCATACGCACGAGGTTCGCAAATTGCACAGTGATCACGGTTGCCCATCGTTTACTTACAATCATCGACAGCGACAGGATCATAGTGATGGATGATGGTCGTATAGCGGTATGATTATTTTTCAACTCCATTTATCTAGCATCACTTGAGATTGACATAGTAGTGGTGGAGTCGGTCCGAATAGCGAGCACAAACCTATTTAAAAAAGTTACGAGTACAATATAGGTATACATGTTTAGTTTAATTTAAGTGTAAAATGTACCGTTTCTGATAAAAAAACAGGAATTTGGCTGCGCTCACGAGTTGCTGCGCGACAAACCTACAGGAATCTTCTCGCAGATGGTGAACAATACAAATGCGACGATGGCACAAACTCTTCGGTCTGAAGCGGAAAAGGTTTATTTGAAAATCACCGGGCAGTCGTCCCGTCGAACCTCCGGTGAAACAGATACAACAGATACGTCAGATACTATTATGCAAAGCGAACTTTAAAAAATTATCGAAAACAGTTTGAAAGATTTAGAATTTAGAAAGACAAGGATCAAAATAATGGATTTTTATTCTTCGGAATATGTATACATATATATCCTTAAGAAGAAAGAGATATACATATTACGTTTCTTCTTCTTCGAAAAAAAATGAAAAATTGCAAATTACCGAGAACATGGAATGTTTGCAAAAAAATAAATGAATAAAGCGGACATGTTATCGTATCGTATCATTTATTATAATATTCCATTTTTCGAAGCACTCATTTTAAGTAAATTTTAACAAGTACCTACTTATGTAAGTAGCAAGTAGGTAGTAAACGGAAACACGTTTGTGGAAGATGTTTGATAATTATTTTTTCTAATGTTTGCTTTGGCAACTATCTCTACAATGTTTAAAATGTATCGAAATAATCGATCAACTTTCTCGTTCATTATTTCTAAACAAGAGGAGTGACTTTGTGTCACAAACTCACTCCTCTTAAATCGTAAAAGGCAATCAAATCTGCACTCTATTTTAACTCTCCATAGCGCAGATCAATGTTCGTTCCTTTATACCATACACTACACACTTGTATAAATACATCATTATCTTGGGTCTTTGAAACTTAAAATAATACTCGCACTATTATATTATAAAGTAATGCAAACACCTGGTGGTATATCCTATTGAAAACCTAATGCTTTTTATGTTAAATGAGAAATAAGAAAAGAAAGAGTTTCAATGTCTGTTGGGTTCATCAGTTCTTCTAGTACATAGAAGAGGAGCAGCGCCGTCGCCTAAGGAGGAAGACCAGCCACCCTTTCCCCCGCAACAACAGCGGTGGTCCCGTCCCGTTGATCTCCTCCGGGACGTGTTCATCAGAGCTCTTCCACCGCAGAGGATCTAGGACCACCCTGATATGGTGTGGTGTCCATGAGGATTTCCCTTACGTAAAAAAAGAAAGGTTTACCAATGCATTATTCAGCTACGAGTCGACATCCTTGCAGGGGATTGTAACTGAGGTAATTCTGAGTAATCACTTGAATCAAAAACTAAGCTTTAACGAGCATTTTGTTAAAGGAAAAAGTTGTTGAACCACTTTCTCAAAGGATGCCCATCCGTAGCCCAACACCCTGGTACATGTAGGTACATACAATACAATACAATACAATACAATTTCAATTCTTTTCTTGCGTCGCTAATAATAAATCCTAAGAGAAGTATAGTTTGCTCTCCAAAAAATGTACCTCTTTCTCGATACTCTACAATATGATGTACTTGTGTATATCGTGTAAGTACATACATATCTCGATTAGAATGGTTTAGTTAGTATAAATCTTCCTCCGCAAAGATTCTTTGAATATTCGTCGCTAGTTATAGTTGAGCTACATAATATTATACATATATGGTCTGGATTAAAAATATTCTGAACGTGACAATCGAAAGTAGGTAACACACAGCCTAAAAGAAACGTGAATCTGCCACGTTATTTACAATACAATACAGATAGATTAGAACGAAATAGATTACATACATACAATAGAAAGTTCCTACGCGTTTAGTAATTGATTAGAATTGAAAATATTGAAAACATATCATGAATCATCAGATGAAAAAATGTGATACATGAAAATGTACTCTTTCATACCGAATCTATCTCGCAACAATGCTCTTCACTTTGCTTTTCCTCTTTGCTTTTCTATACCCAGTCAGTCACACTCGTGGCATAACTTTTTACTAGAAGCGTTCCAGGCCAAACTAAAATACACAGTAGTTTAAACATTAATTTTCCAATTATTCCACTTATAATACCTATAATGTACATATATAGGTTTTTTTCGCTTTGTTCTTTATTTTTCTTTTTATAGAATTACTACATGCATCTTGAGATTTATACTTTCATTCCTTATAATGGTGTTTACAAGAAGAATTTCTCAGATTTGAATAAGTTTTTACACGCTAATACTCATTCGAATCTAAGAAGGGTACCTGACAATTTCTGCTTATTAAATATAATATTCTATCCTGTTACTCAAGATTCATGTATCGATAGATGTATAATAGTTTAATTAAAAACTAGATTTGATTTATTCACCTTGAATATGATCGTTTAAATATGTCATCTACTTATAAATAATCTAATAGGCAAACGTATTCGTCTTTTAATTTTTCTTCTTTTTTTTTTCCATTTTTTCTTTTTTTCTTTGAACATTACAATACCTTGTTGTTCGTGTAACAACAGTTATATTTCAATAACAACACTTTAACATTATCAATGTGCTTACATGATCATAAATTATTACGTTCTGTATCGTCCAACACACTTTGCGTCACAACTAATTTTCTTACTTCTATGCTTTGTTAGTGCAACTATTACGCTATTATACTACTAAATATTGTATAACAGCGATTTTTTCTTTTTTCTTTTTTTTTTTTATTTCTTTTACTTTTTAGAATATTTTAAGAAGTATTCTCCCTAACTTTTCTCTACTTTTATACTTTAGTTCCGTTTATTGATTTCGTTTAATTTTCTCTACTATTTAAGATCAAAAAGAAATGAATTTTTTACAAGTACATATTAATGGAAAAAAATAAGTAAGAAATATGATTAAACACAATTATGAATTAAACAGAGAAATTGTACAAGAAAAATGAGGACGACACTGTTATATGTATAATATTGTACCCTTAAAGAAGAATTGTAAAAAGCTATCAATTCTGCATTTCACCACCAATTGTCAAATTTGTACAGTAGCAAAATTCAAAATTGGTCGTTTTCTACCGTTACCCTTTTAGCTAAGTCCTGTTTTTATTCCCTTCATTTTTCTTATAATTTCTTGTGCGCTGGAACTTGACCTACAATTGTTCCCTTACGAGTACAGTACTTTTTGCAGTTTTTATATTTAGAAGAAAAAAAATATATATATGTATATAACACATATTATCAACATCAATGTTTAGATTCTTTTGTGGTTTTTTTTTTTTTTTTTTTTTTTGTTGTTTTTTCTTTCAACGAATTCGATGAACAAGTTACAAGTTGGATAACTCGTCATATTTTTATATTTTCGTATGTTTCAATGAAACTCGTTTAAAATACATTGCAATGAAATATTTGAGCAAAAGTCATAAAAATAAACTGAAAAATTGACGTAAAAAACTATCGGTACTAAATATAATATGAAAAAATGAATCTTTGGCATCATCGATAAAATTATGGCAACTACATATGTATTTATGTATATACGATTATGTACTTGATAGTATTTTTAAATTCTCTGAAGAAACGAATGAAATATGAAAAAGTTATTCTTGTGCATAGAGAATAATTATGTTTTATATTTCTATATCATACTCTTTCTGTTGCTACTAAAAATGTCGTACTCGTTAATTGAACTTAAGGTATCTTTTGGCAGTTACAATATCTTTTGAGCAACCTGTATAGTATTTTAAGTATTACATATAAGAATTTGAAACGATATATTATATTACTTGCATTTACGATCTCTTTGGTTTTCTGGATCATGAAACGTTACGTCAGTGTGTAATTATAATTATATTAACTGAATCACATTACGTTTACGAGTTTGAAAATGGCTAGCTGTTGATCCTGCAGTATCTCTAATTCTAACAACAAATTCAACAATATGGCTATACTTTGTGTCCCTTTCTATATCGTAAGTATAGTACTTACTTACTTACTTACTTACTTACTTACTTAGTTACTACCTTGGCTAATAAATACCAATAAATAAGTATCGTATAAATGAATAAGAAATGTATAATAGAATAATAGAGAATGATGGTACAATGAACTGAAAAGAGAATAAAAAGAAAAAATACCTTGATGAGAATTATGATAGGTGGTAGCAATAAGTTAATGGACGGTAAAGCAGAGAGAATATTGCTAAACAGTAGTCTCCCGGTCTACGTGGATATACTCCACGAAACCGGGTTGCTGTTGTCAGGATGCCGCTCCGAGTAACGTTTCTTCTGTTGGTGCTCGTCTCGGTCTATTGCTTTTCTTTGTACCCTTGTAATGAAGTCTTTTTGTACGTGCTTTAGACCTGGGGAAATAAAATATTGTAATATCGTGATACTACAGGGTAATGGAAGATTACAGGTATGATTTTACCTGGTGATGAGGATCGCAAAGAAGCACGCGAAAGCGGTGATAATTCCAGCAACAGCTGCCAAAACGAGCCACATTTCCGAAGGAAGTAGCCCAAGCAATTTTGCACCATTACCACAGTTTGCTTCGTCAAATCCAGATGGACAATGAGATCTTCCATCGCACCAAAGACTGGCGGCGATGCAAGCACCCAATTCAGGACATTTATGAGGACAGTCTGCAGCATGAGGTGACGTATCGTTTTCCACTCCTCCTCCTCCTCCTCCTCCTCTCTCGGGTAAACGTAATTGTCTACGTAACGCGGCTCTGCTTTTCGAAATTTCAAGCCAAGAAGCTGCCGCTTGACCAGACTCTCTCGCGACAAAGTCCAAGAGAAGGGCGGGTGGTCTTGGTGGACCTGGCCATTTAGCTTCGTCCGTACCTCCTAGCCATTCTTCGGAGAATACATGAACCGTGAATTCTCTGGCACCTGGTTCAGCAGGGCATACCACTTTTAAAAGTTTCGGTGGCCAGCCGGAATAAAGAAGAATTCTATTGGTAGTCGGGCACTTTGCTTGCTCGTTCATTTCTGATACAGGAGGAGGTTCGAGGGGAAGGAACCAGCCCCAAGTAAGAAGAAACAAGGATCTGTTTTCGCGAGCTTCCACCAACCATGGAAGTCCTTCGCAGTAAATGTCTGGTCTCGATAACGGAGGAGCGACGAATCGTAATTCACCACCTTTGGAAGAAAATATTTTTTCTCTTGAGAGAGAGAGAGAGAACACATAACTATTTATAACGATGATATAGAATTACCTTCGCCGCGTACTCTTTGTTTCCTGGGACACTCGGGTGCTCGAACGAGTTCGAAACTGGCATAGAAAAAGAGCGTTTCAAAGTCTTCGTGTGGAGCTTGGTGATCGACTAGAAAAGTAATTTCTAAAGCTCTGCTCGAAGAGATGTGCGTGAAAGGAAGATGCGAGGTATTATCACAGAAACAAGCTCTGGCAAGCTTCACGTCTCGCCAAGGAGCTTCGTATAAAACTAGACGAGCTTGCCTGTTGTTGTTGTTGTTGTTGTTGTTGTTGCTTTCTTGAACACACCGTGGTCGACCAGTGTGAGGATCTGGTTCGCTCGTACAAACGGTCGATTCGCCTAGACTAACGTTGTGCAACGTTAATCGCACTCGTTCGTCCGCACCAGCTTCGATTCTGTATCTGCAATCTAATCTCGCAGATCCTCCTCTTCCGAAAAGACGAACGTCGCGCGGTGATGTTACTTCTCCGCTTCGAACTTTACGCCAGACTCTGCTACAAAGACCGTCACCCCAAGGTTCGCCAACTTGTATAGTTGAAATAAATTCGTACTGTGCCTGTTAAGAAATAACCTTCTTATAGATATATTATAAACGAGATGAATAAGTAACGATACTTACATTAAAATTGACTGTATGAAGAGCAGTGCCGAAAGTAGCTTCCATGTGTAAAGTCAAAGACGGTGCTACCGTAATGTAACTTTCCTCCGTTGTACACGGTCTTGTACTTCTCGTGATATTCCTTAGAGCTGCATGCGCGCACAACTTTGGCGTATCGTCGCAAAGGGTAGCCATTGCGAGTCCAGTAGTCGGAGTACCGTCCCAAAAAATAAATTTCACTGCACACGGCACATCCGATCGAGAACTAGCATTGTTTTCAACTTGACTCAAGTCCGTCAAGTCCCTCTGAGAATAAGAAGAAAAATATATCCACACTCTGTCCCCTGCGGATCCTTTGATATTCCAGGTACAGGTAGAATTTGGTGGCAGTGCGTGTTGCGGTGCTCTCAATACACCGGTTCTTTTGTTAGTACCATTTACAAAAAAATGACAACCTTGGGGATCTTTCGCGTAGTCCAATCCGTCTGAATCGACGTAAACCACTTGAATCTCGAGTTCGATTCGCAATGCGGAACCACCAAGAGGTATAGCTATCGGAGAACTTTGAAATTCTACTTGCATCGTCGGACCTCTGGCAGTGATTCTCGGTAAAGCTCCTCCGCAATATATCAATAAAATTGGATCTTCGGCTCGAACACCGTCGCGAAAGATAAGCCGATCCTTCTCGGGAGGACAATCTTGCCATACGGTCAAGGTAGCGTTAACCGATGTTATCCCGGACGGACCGGTCGGCGTTGATTTCACAGAAATCATCGCGTGCTTACAAGTCGGTACCTCTTTTTGTCTGATGGTGATCAAACAGCTGGCGTTTCGCGGATACTCTCCTGGATAATTTGGACTTTGCAGTCTGCATTGGTTCAAATGACATTCGTAAAAATTTCGAGAACAATAAGTACCAGGTACCGGTGAACCCCTCTCGATAGGAACCTCGGGTTTACCTAATCTAGCAACAGCTTCGTTGCGGGCTACGAATCTATATCGTAGATGAAATTCGAACGGAACGGAAGCAGGTGCGTGAAATAGTCGTATAGAGGCTGTTACGGTACTGGTCTCGCTATAATAGCTAGCTTTTCCTTCACCGACTCCGCACCAAGAGCCACCGGTGAAATGTCTACCTAATTCGGCTAATTGCAACGATCCTTCCGGGCAGCTGGTGACGAAGCTATCGGTGTTTGGATCTACCCTGCCTACGCTAAACGCGTCCCATAACAGTTGGACCAATTCACCGTATCCTTGACCAGCAGCGGTGAACGTTAAATGACAAAGGAACGGTAAACGTTCCTCGGCAGGTCTCGGAAGATCCAATTTGTACGTACGTCCTTCTCGGCCGTGATACGTACGATTACAGGGTGTACACATAGCTGGCTCGTCACTGTTGTCTCCGCAATCATCTCGTCCGTTGCAATAAGCATCGATCGGTACGCAATGCCCGTCTCGGCAAGTTAACTCGGCCAGACCGCAATCGCCAGCTACCACCACGCGGTCTGTCCACTCGAACAGAAAAAATAATACCAATAATACCAAAACTAGACGGTATTGTTTACAACCACCTCCGGCATCAGCTATCTCCTGGAAAAGAAAAACAAATTCGACCAAACTATAATTATCCTCTATAAATATCTACATATATGTATTTATATAAAGAAGATAAGAAAAAAAGTCGAAACAAGATATGAAAATGCACATCATACCAATGATAATATTGATTACATACCCAGGTTTATTCTGTCTTTTTTACGATAAACATAGTACTCGACACTTTCTTCACAGACCTAAGTATCTATTTTTTAACGGAAACGATAAAAATACTTGAAAGATGTACATACATATGTATGTAATACTTACATTCATTTCTCTAGTATGTAGATACGGTATATTTCAGATAACCACTTGAGATAACCACTTGAAATAACCACCGGGTAAATAATCAAATATTCACTCAAGTGTGTTTCCAGATATACGTACATAATATCAAATCTCTGATCTCTGATCTCTAATTCCTATTTCTTTTTTTTTTTTTTCTTCTATTTCAATTTATATCGCAATTTAGAGCACTATTAAAGTGTACTAAAGTGAAAATACATAAAAAAATGATTTACCATAATCATCTGTCAGTGAATCGAACATCACAATAGCAAGCTTGACAACGTAGCTTCGAATCGATAACACCAAGTAATCACTAGCCTCGTAGCACGATAATTATGTGTCTGAAATAAGTGAAAATTTGAAATTGTAAGTAACAACAGTCGCAGTAACGGTAAATAAAAAGACTCGCACCGTTCGGTATCATCGCTTTCGAACAGCTTTGAAATAATAGAATGCACAAAACTGAAAATATATCAGCCGCGAATTATAACACGGTCTGGATCTGGGTCTGGATCGATTCGTGTCGCGTCACAACAAAAACGTCGAAATTCGTAGAAACGTTAAAAGTACTTGCCGTGAACAAGTTGATGCGCAACTGCATACTAAAGAATAAAGCCCGGAGGGCAGGTTTGCTGCAGCCTGCAGGGCATGCCGGACCAGGGTAAGGGTGATGGAACGAAACAGGGTTGAGCTCAGGGCCTGGCGCCTCAATGCATCGATCGGCATTCGCTCCTTTTCTCCCCGTTTCAACGCCCTAAAACACGCCACTGCACTGACGTAACTAGAAATTCTAATACCTGAATCTCTATCGCAATTTAACTATGTATTCTTATTTTTTTTTAAATCCCCAAACTTTACAAATATTTCAAATGAATGCAGTATATTACGATTGAGGTCATATTATTAAATAATTATCGTATCGGATGCAAAATTAAAATTTATTGTCTACAAATCAATCAATGTATACACACATACATAAATATATGTACATAGAGAGTATCGTTATGCAAGTACAGTACGATGTAACTTACTCGAGTCGATGTAATATTCCGAGACACCAACGTTTTTCATCTTTTTTCATATATCGCTTATTGTTAATACCCTACTTATTAGTTTGAAGGTTAAACGAGGATAATAATGTTACGTTATACCCTCGATACGCTTCGTTACACGGATTAACTTCGCGCCGAAGCGAAGAGTTATAAGTAGACAGTGAATTCTATGTAGGTCGAAAGGGATGAATAAAAGAAAAGAAAAGAAAGAAAACTTTAATTAAAAATTTATATCTTTTCGTTTCTATTTTCGACACTTTTCAGTAAGATTTCATTGAAAAAGATACAAAAACTGTTCACCTTGATTTTCAACTTTAATTGCAAATATAAATAGAAAAATATAAAAAATGATAATTTATTGTTATTCAATACATTCGTTTGAATTAATTTCAATTAAAATTAAAACTTGAATACGTTATATATACGTTTTTACAAAGAATAATTGTCCATCAATATGTTCGATATTGTTTAATGCGCATGCCGTATTTAAAATTTTAAATTAGGTCGACAAGATGTTTTCTATTTTTTTCTGCGCTAAACATAATAAATGTGCCGGTCATTTATTAGATCGATCAATTCCAAAAGTCGATCTCACTTTGGCTTTTCAACGGCTCAAATGTCCCGTTATAAAAATTCGAAACAACACATTTAAAACACCAATTATTGTGTATTTTCTATATATATATATATATCAGTTTGCAGCTTTGTCAAAACTTATGGAATACATAATGGTGAAAACTGACTGCATCATATGAAAAAAAAAAAAAAAAAAAAAAAAATAATGTACTTCCATCGACACCGTTGTAGCGTGTTAAAGGTTTTTACGAATTGATTAAAACGGAATGCAAAAATTTGTTAAATGACTCGATAATAAATAAGCCGTAAAGATAAAAATAAATTTAAAAGGCGTATCGTGTACGAATATCCTCGAGTTTCTTTGACACTTCGGAAGGTGTTCGTTCAAGATCGCCCGCGATACTCTTTTGTTTCGCCGGTTCGATAGAATTAAATTGTTCGCAGAGATCACCGTCTATAACATTCTTTACAGGGTAATAATATGATCTAAACGACAAATGATCCCTTCCGCAAAGTGGTGGATGTTCCGAGCGCATATGCATTTCTAAATGTTGGAAGAAATCATGATCTTCGTGACTAGTAAACGGCACCAGAACGCCAACTGTTCCACTTAACGTTGTATACACCAAACTTTCAGAACCACCCGGAATTAGGGTTGCTTTCTGTAAAGACATAACCGTTTCACCAACGTGGAAACAGGCAACCGTGTCTGCCTTTTGGCTGGCTCCGTTCAGTAAACCTCGGTCCCACAATGCCTTGTTCCCGGTTGGATCTTCATCCACGTCGTCGTTGATACCACTTGCTAACCGTATCTGTTGACAAATTTATTTCATTGTACATGATTACGTCATCTTTTTTTGTTTTTTCCCTCGCAATTGACGAGTATCGGAGTTACTTACAACAGCGATGTTACCAAATTTGTCGGCGGTAGCAACAGTATCGTAATCAAGTACGCATGTTGTTGTGATCCACCTCGGATGCGTGTCATCGGCAAACACTATCAGCTGATTTTCTTGTCGTTTGTATCTAACAGCGTACACTGATTCCTGAACGTCGCTTACATAAATTCGTTGCCCAATCGCATTTATAGACACAATAGCATTAGGAATATGTTTATTTTCACATTTACGTAGTAATTTCTTCTTGCCCATATCATATAAACGTAACATTCTACCAACGCCAACTAATACTCTTCCCTGATACGGACATATAGCCAAAGGTACCTCGTCCAAAGTGGTTTTATGTACCAATTCAAGACTAGTACATTCGGTATTTACTCTGTACAAGGAAGAAAAAAACAATAAAATTCCGTTAATATTTTTTCTTCTTAAAAGAAATAAAAGAAAACGTTTTATATTAATAAATAAATATCAGCACTGCAGGATATTTCACCATCGCATTACTACATTTCAGTGATTGTGTATTTTTGTCATCATTATATATATATATATATATATATATATTTCATTTCATTTCATTTCATTTCTTATGTTCAAATTAAAATACTTACTTGTAAGTATAGAGAAAACCACCGCTGCTAAGTCTAGGATTTAGTTGAAATTCTTTCGCAACACCAACTATGAGAAACAATTGATCACCCTGGTTAAGAAACTTTACAAGACTTAGGCTGTAATATAAATTTATGAAAATTAACATTTCTTTGTATTTAAACCCAAGAAAAATAATAATCTTTCCATTCTTACCATAAAGCAGCTAAATTCTGTTCAAGTCGATGAACTTGAAACGTTTGCCCCGTTGTTGGAGCTATTATTCTAATTAACGATGCCCATAAGCCTGGTCCGGCTCTTGGTGCTCCAAACACAGCTTCGTTAGGTTCTTCCGATAAGAAAGCTTCAGCTAATTCTCTTGCCACTACAGCTTCTTCTGCGCCAGCTGCTTCTTGCATTTCTTCTGCCATTTGCAATCTTCTTTGTTGTTTTGTTTCTTCTGTGTACGCGTTATGTTCTGTTTCAATGATTATCAAGTGTGCAGAATCCGAATGAATCGCAAACTTTCTTGGCGTGTATTCCAGAGGGAAACTAATTTGATTGAACACTGCACCCAATTTCTCGAGGGCAAGAATTCTCAAGGTATTTGTAGAGATGGCAACAATTCCTTCAGGACATTGTTCGGAACTGAAGCCTGACGCAAATTCCAAACTTTCATAGGACAACGGTGTTAAATGAAAACGATTTTGATAATAGTAACTTAACCACGATCTGCTGCTCATTGCAAGCACCGCTTGGTTTCCTTGCATTTTTATCCTAAATAGCTTAACGGGGCGTGAACCTAAATATCGCGTACGCGTGTCGGCGAGATCCCCTGAAATTGGATCTAATACCGTTCTCAACAAAACACCGTTTTGCAGACCTAATAAAATATAACAAAATAAACAATTAATTACAACATTATAGACCTCTTTCATATAGAATACCTATGTGTTATTATTATTATTATTATTAAACTAACCTATATTTAAATAAAGACTGGATTGTTGAGAGGATAATTCCTCGGAATTATTTGCATCTTTCGCACCCATTTCAACGATACATAAACTTTCTGCAGCCGCTGGCAAAGCCTGCATACTTCTAGGTGCTAAGCAATCGGAAGGATCTAACGAGATAATCCTTACGGTGTTATCTTGAAGACCAACAGCCAAAAACCATGACCTTTGTTCTCCAACGGCTACGTTTCCAAGAGCCATACACATCACCTCCGAAGGCATTTTCTTTCGTTCTGTATATTCATTTAACTGTCCCGTCTACACCAAGTATATCAAATAAATCAGATTATTAAACTTGCAGATAATTCATTAAAATGTCCACTTTTCATCTAGTTGAGAACTTTTCGTAACGAGAATATTTTGAATTACGAAAGACGATGAAAGTGATATACTTTACGCATCTTATACGTTTCTGTGCGAATAAACAGCATCACAGAAAGAACAATCGATGCGTCTCGTAATATATTATACTATTCTACTATAAAAAAAAAAAAAAAAAAAAAAAATAGGGGTAATAGTAAACGTACAGGATCCATTTCGAAGTATACTAATTCTCCTCCGGTAAGGGCAATTACAACCTGACGTTGATTCACTGCGCATTTAACTATAGTCTTTTTTCCAGGCGCTTTCCATTCGTTTACACGTTTGTCAGCACGAATATGTCGTATTCCATCGGGATACACCTAAAAAGGATCCATTATATAAATCAAATGGTCTACATAAATAGTATATTTATGGTCGATTTTGTCGAGTTCAATTTACCAGAAAATGCCTAGATAGAATGTCTAAACACTCAACGATGCAAGAACTCTTTATCATCTAGCACTGTTTAAAGCGACCAACTCGTGGTGATACCAGGAGTTGGAGATACCATAGTGCATACAGAAATATTGTCATATCAATTAGATAATCGTACCTGTACTAGCGCATCTTCACCCAACGCCGAACAGCTCAATGTTGGTGTTGTACCAAGAAAGCCAGAATCGGTCACTTCTTCTACAGTTTCTCCGATACTAAGTACAAGAGTAGCATTCACGAACGACACTATGATGTAAGCATCATACTCCTCTGTAATCAAAATTATAAGGCTCACTCTGAATATCTAAGCAAAGTAAATGATCAACAAGTGGATTATTAAAACAATAGATTATCTTCTTTAGAAGTTGATATAGCACAGGATCTTTGATCCTACACACAGAAAGAGGAGGAGATGGCTTTTCGAGCAAATCAATTCTTATCTCCTGGCAATTTTCACCTTTGTCCTTACCTTTCTATCACCGCGTGTTCTGTAGTTCAACCAATAGCATGCTGGTAGCCTGAAAGAGAGAACTGGTGTTTGATAAGAGTGTATCAAGCCACCAGATTCGTTAATATCATTTACAAAATCAACTATCTCCACAATTTTTTTTAATTTTATTCAAAATTATATATATCATTTCTATTTACTTCCTATACATCGAACTCAACATTAAGAGAACAACCTGTCTACTACATTAATTGTCGTAACTGGAGCAAATGGATAAAAATTGTCTACAATAAATACATACATTGTAAATGTATAAATGTATGTGTATACTTAAGAAGAAAGTAAACGAACGATCAATGCAGAAGAAGAAGAAGAAGAAGAAGAAGGTAATTCTGCATTATCAATTCAAACACGTTGTAACATGCAAACAATTACTGTGTAACATATGTTTTCTTTTTCAAACTAACCATCGACTCTTCTTTTAACCGTCCACACAGCGTTTGGATTACCAGGCAGTTCGCTAACAGCCATTTCAGACACCTCTAAACCGTGCCGCAACACCCGCAAAGTAGATCGCGGACCTCTGCCACACGTTATGTACAATTGCGGAGTATCTTCGTTTGCCAAATCAGCTACCTACATATATACGAATGTCAACATATTTCATATATTCTCTCTATTGTACTTGTGCATATGTTATTCTTAGGTTCAACTTCAATTTGCAAAGATAACAAATTGAACGCGACTAAGAATATTTATTTTTTGCACCTTCCACAAAAAAAAGACTCGTGAAACGTCACTTTTTTACTTCGAGGTGCATCCCTTCCTTCTTTTTTAAATTTCATTCGCTATTTATAAGAAATTCTTCAATTTACCTGACACGCCATTATTGGCGACAAACTATCCATTTCATCGACTAATACTAAATTTCTAAGCGGTCTCGGTGCAAAGAAAAACGTGTCACCTTCTTCGAGAGGCATAGCAGAGCTGAACTCTGGCTCGTCGTCATCATCTCCTAAATGAGCAATTTGATAGAGATAACTGAAAGAAATAACAAATATGTAACGTGAAATAATTTTCCATTTCATTTCCTTTCCTTTCTCCTTTCTTTTCTCCTTTCAAAGTAAAAACTCTCATCTACGAATGATAATGTACGAATTGGTTACTTACTGGTTACCAAATTCTGATGCTACAAACAAGAAACCTGTTTTTAAAACACACATACTTGCTGCAACCGGTACAGTGTCAAAATATTTTAATTTAATTTCAGTCACCATATCTTCGTCCGTTTCCAATGTGATCTTGAAAATATCTCCCTGTTCCGTTTGGGCCAAGAAGAAGAACATACTTTTCGTCTTGTGAGTAGCAGAACACACGAATATCATGCCTCTTTCAGGATCATCTAAATCGTTACGTCGTCTAGGAATAGGACAACGGATATCGTGCTGATCTCCTAAATTTTTATATGTCAAATAATTTTCGGAACAAATGAGAACACCGCTTGGCCCATCGTTTCCTCCGGGAACCGATACAAGGAAATTTGCGTGTTCTTCCAGAGGTTCGCTGTACTTTCGTACAACATGATTCAAACCAAGATCAAGTTCATACAAGGTTAAAGTCTGTTGTGTTTTTACTGCTGCATCACCTGTAGGATCGCTGTCCGCTTCCTATCGAAAATCTCAACCAATCATTAACACACTCCAATACAATTCTCTTGTTAGTATCACGTAATAATATTATTACCTCGTAATCAATTTCTAAACAAGCAAACATAGGATTTTCAAAACCCACATCCACTCCCACTGTATGGTAAACTAACGTGTTACTTTTATGAGCTTCTAAAGGTGAAGAAATCGTAAGTCGAGCCTCGGGATCTCTATTTAAAATGTACACTAATTTTTGTTTCTCAATTGCACCTAAAAAATAAAAGTTTAGAAATTTATTATGTATTATACATATATACATATATCTAGATTGAAAGCATTTTAACAATAAAAGATAGCCATCATTAGAAGTAATTGTAATCAGTGCTGTTCAGTTGAAACACGGAACTCCTAAATAATCATCTGGCGCTGTAATACTTTATACCATAATACTTTATATTAAATACCTATCATTACAGCTCTCCCTTTAGGATCTATAGCTAAATATTGTCCAGGTACGATACGTCTACATCCGCTTTTTCCAAAAGTTTCTTGATGAACTTTCTCAAAAATATTTTTTGCAGGAATGTACTCCAGAATTACGATACGCCCGGAATCTGATCCAACGACGATATAATCTTTTGTACCACCGGTCAGTCTAAAGGCCATTAAAGACCTTATAATTCCAAATACTTCTACAGTTAACAAGGTATGAACTTTTCCAGTATTTGGATCCGGTCTCAAAAGTTCTAAAGACTTGCCACGAGAGACTAGTATCTCTTGCATTTTACTGCCAGAGAAATTACCATGTACCGCATGGGTTATACCCGTCGCACGTTGGAGAGTCAAATTATACAGATACATGGTTTTACTCTTCTTTTTAATCAATTAATTAATAAACCGAAAACATTTATTAATATGCATTAGTATATAGAATTTATATCCATCCTGTAACCATCCTGTAACAAATAAAACGAATAAAATTAAATTCATCTATTAAACTTATGTGTATTAGAAAATATTTTCAAATGTTCTATCTACGTAAAAATGAAACTAGCAATATTTTCAAACTTGGGTATAAAAGTTATTTCTTGCTCTGCGTATTGCACGTGTAAAACCCAAGATCTAAGAACAAAAACGTTGAAAAATCTTCGATCTACGAATGTTTGGTAGAGGAAAAAGAGAAAATTTTACAGTAAAATAAATGTAGATCGTGGAAAATAAGATTATTACTAAAAGTATAATAACATAGGAAACGTTATTTCACCTTATAGACAAACGTATACTCGATCTTGACGACGATGCTTACAGATATTTCAACTGCTCTCGACCCATCAACCATTTGCAAATGAACAAATTACTTCTCCAGTCTCCGAGCGGGTTATTTCCACCAAGATATATTAAACTGTAGGTTGGAATCCAGCGTATTTCATAAGAAAATGACTAACAACGCTATCTAAAGTTGGAACTGTAAAACTAAAAGTTTTCTTAATCTTTATAAATGAAGCTTTATTTATTTCTTTATTTATTTATTTATGCATTTATTTATTTATTTATGTACAATATATAATAATTAAACAAAAGAATACCAATGCCGAATTAGAATAAAACACATAATAACGATTAATAGTTTTATGCACCGAAGATGAAATTCTTTTATTTTACATTTTCAACATTTTCAAACGATAATGTACAAGCCTTCGGGTAGAAGAAATTTGAGAACTACGATTTCGTTGACTGTTCACTCGCAAAAGACGTCAACAAGGTAAAGCAGACCAGAAATAGAGTTCCCCATTTTTTCTGTACATCGTTTATTCTGTTCGTTCGTTTTCATCATTCTGCAAGGGTTCATAATTAATTAATTAGTGACTGGATTCTTGCAAAACCTATGTTAGAAAGTTCCTACAAGTATGTAATAGATTAAGAATCAATCATGAAAGTTGATAAATTATTCCTAGGTAGGCCCATTTTTGCCGCTAATGTCACCTCGCTGCATTACCCGTGTCTACCCCCTTAATATTGTATAAAAATTAAATAATTCAAACAAATTTACTGGGTATCCGTATATAAAAGTTTAATTGGAATGATGTAAAAGGAGATATGCCATATGTCAAACATATCGACGGTCACACTCATGGTGGACAATGACTTCAGATCCAACAAGGCTGGACATATCTTTATTTTCGAGGAGTTATGAAGCCTTTGGTGGCGTGAGACGTTAATTATAAATTAATTGCAATTTTGACTTCCTTAGATTCTATTTTTTAGAAATCATTCTAAATCGGTATAAGACTGAACAATGATTAAAATAATTGTTTGACAAACTTGCATTTTAAAAGGACCGCCATAAATATTTTTAAAATTCGATCCCAGCGCCATCTATACAAAAGTGGCGCAAACTACTCAATAACTTACCGATCCATTTCCTGAAACTGAATTATCAACTAGTAAGTTGTCAAGTAGTTTCCGCAGTATTTTAATAGGTGGCGCTGGTGTTTCCTCGTTGCGGTAAATTCAATTGCTTTTCAAAAATCATTAAAATAATTGTTTAACAAATTTAACTTTAATTACTTTGGAAAATAAATCGTTTTAGAAAAACAATAAATTAATTAAAGAATCGAAGAGTATTTGTAACTGTTATTATTGTATAACGTTTAATAACTATTTGATGAAAATCAAATTCATATTAAAACACAATAATTATTTCTTAATATTGTATAATAATTAAATAATTCAAACAAATTTACTGGATATCCATGTATAAAAGTTACAAAAATAATAAATTTCAATAGATATAACAATAATTTAATTAACAAATAATTGTAAAACGGTATTTCGTTATTCTTGATTTTCGTCTTATTTTCATCCCTAGAATCACCCCTTAAAATATTGCCCACCTGTTGTCGAACACCCTGTAGTTATCGTAGTATAGCATGGAATAATTGAGGTGGCGCTTAAATCAGTTTCTGTTCGGCCTAATTTTCGATGAAACGTTGACTGTTCGGGCTCCACGCTACGTTTTCAACGCACAAAATAGTTTAAAGTTAGGTCAAAAGCTGATATGATTTTTATACAATTATTGAAAAAACCGAAACAAAAATGATACATGGGATGCTTGTTTGTAATTTATATTTTATTACATATTAGCATATTCTACAATATATGTATGTTGCACCAGCTAATATTTATCATCATACTTATTGAAACAGGAATAAATTGTTAATGATTTCTTTTTTTTAGTTACATATATACTGCATTCTTTCGATTGGAAACTATGAATGTGTTAAATTTATAAAAAAATTTACTAAGAAAAGAGGTTTTCTTTTATGAAGAAGACACCATGTCGAAAGAAAATATTAATCTACCAAAAGTCCCAAAAGATTTGTGCTTCTCAGAACTTGATTTCATTCAGGTAATTCATTTGGCATGTTACGCGTTAACAAGATATTATGTTGTAGATTTTTTTTATTTAATTTAATGTTTTATAATTTTTAGCAAAATTTCAATGTAGATACTTTTCTACAAGAACATAGAAAGAACACAAAATTGGAAACGATGCGAGATGATTTGGGAATATATTTGAAATTGTTAAGATCCGCTATGATCGATTTAATCAACAGAGATTATACAGATTTTGTGAATTTATCAAGTAATCTTATCGGTTTGGATAAAGCTATCAATAACCTGCAAACACCGTTAGGTCAATTGAAAGAGGAAATAATGGTAAAGTAAAAAGGAAAATCTTTAAGTATCAAATATTTATATATAATATTTTAGTAAAGTTTAAACCTTTTTTTTTTCTTTTTTTTTTTCTTTTTACAGCAAATACGACAAACTTTGGACGACGAAATTATTGTAATTTCTCATAATGTAAATGATTGCGAGAAACTTAGAGAATACAAGAAGAGTATATTCAGCTTACAATATATTTATAATTCTTTCAACAAATTGTCAAACACATTATCTTTAAATACATTTCTTGAAAGTACAGTTAAAATAGATATCTTGGAACAAATTGCAGCAGAATTCAGTCAGTTACAATTTTACATGTCCAGATGCAAATTGGATATTATCAATGATAAACAAAAGGTTCGTATGTATGTATACATATTTAATGGATAATTAAGAAATCGTTATTCTCGTTAATGATAAAAAACTTACGTTGTTATAGGAATATGAAAAACTTGAACAGACTTATATGACGTATCTTAACGAATTGTTCTTGGCATCTTTGCAAGAAAAAAATTCTGATTTTTTAATTCGATGTTTAAGAATTTATGTTACGCTTGACAAAATAAACGATGCAGAAAATTTAATAAGAAAAGAAGTTGTTAGTCCATTGGTTCGTAGTGCAATTAGCATAGAAAACTTACAAACCAATTCGCTTGGCCTACAAGATATTTACGATAGATTGTTGAATATTTTGAATGTAGACCTCGAACTGCTTTTGGACATCACATCCAAGTATGTACCTTTTTTGTTAAACTTCAAGTTTATATAGTATTATATTTTCTTACTTTCATGTCAGAGTTTCCGCGGAGAAACGAAGAATACAATTCGATTTTGTGGTAAACAGTTTTTGGATCGAGGTGGAAGAAAAGATGGAACAATATATTAAATGTGTTTTTGCACCCGGAGATCCAGTATTATTTCATTCGGTTAGTAAATATTAGTAAATAAGAAGAATAATGTTTGTATTATTATAGGGATATACTGTATATTATACTGTATGTTTTACGATTTTAGAGATACATTGCAACTCTCAAGTTTTTAGAGAAATTGGAAGATAAATGTCTTACACACGAACCTTATGTAGCATTAAAAGAAAATCCACAGTATAAACGTTTTTTAATAAAGTGGAATTTACCAGTCTATTTTCAAATACGATTTCAAGAAATAGCCAGTGCGGTCGAAACGGTACTAACAGAACCAATATCACCAGCATGTGTAAAGGGAACATTAGAAACGTTTACGCAAAAGCATTTTTCTCTTCATGCAACCTATATCATTGCGATAAATATACAAAGAATTTGGTCCAAAGACGTATATTTGAGTCAGCTTTTTCATCGGTAATTATTAATACACACATAATTGCCAGCTTGAAAAATTATAAAATATGTATAATAAGAATTTTTTACACCTTTTTTCACGTAGATTTTGGAAATTCACTCTTCAGATATGTGCCAGATATCAAATGTGGATTCATAGAGCCCTTAAAGAAGTATGAAATTTAATTTAATTTTCTCTAGATCATGAAAAAGAAAACAAAAAAAAATTAATCTTAATTCCTTTCTTTCCTTTCCTTTTATGCAAAGGTATGGACAATAGAAAACCAAGTAAATAATCCAAACAAAGCAGAACATTCGACGAGGCTCAACTTTCTTATTTGTTTGTACGAAGATGTAAAGAAATTTATAGCCGCGTCTTCGCGTCTTTTAAACATGATCCAGTCGAAACTTGAACGAACAACTGAAAAAATATTGAAATTATTGAAAGGTTGTACAATATGTACTTGGTAAATTATCCGTAATCCGTAGTTGAAACTGGAACTGTTATTGTATAATTATTGTGTATATTTTATGCTATAGATTCCTTCGATGAAACGATTAAGAACTTGGAAACCATTTTGCCACAAATCACAGAAGAAATTGTAAACGAACTTTTGAAACAATCTGTGGTACATTTGAAACAAGTCAGTGATATACCAAGATTATTTAGACGAACAAAAAGGGATATACCAACAAAACCATGTGCTTACGTAAAAAATAGTCTTATATTTCTAATCAATTTTCATCGAGAGTATAATGAACTGATACTAGATGACGTTAATCGCTGGTTGGAATTAGCTCTATCTTCATTAACTAAACAGTAAGAGGAGAAAGTATGCAATTATATCAAAAATATTACGGTGTTTCTTCAGTTTATCATACTTTCTAATTGCAGTTACTTAGCTTCTGTAACAGATGTATTAACATCGGTACAAAAAACTGAGGAAAGCTTGAGAAGATTAAAAAAAATACGCGATAAATCCACGGGTTCATTTTCTTCTGAAGCACAAGGAATCAGTGATGATGAAAAAATACGTATTCAGTTGCAAGTTGATGTACAAGCTTATGCCAACATGGTAACATTTATTATTAAATCATTGATATCTTACCGTATAAATAAAACTCGTTATGTATATCCGTTATACTTTAGATTACAGAGATGGAAATTTCAATTTCAAACGTGTCTCACGTGGAAGAATTGTTACACGCTGTTGAAACAGCGATCAAAAGATAATATTCTTTTTTCATTTTTTAAACGAACAGCAGCAACAACAACAACAACAACAACAACAACAAAAGTGATACTTTTCATTTGTTTGTTGCTTTGTCAGTAAGTAAGTAATCTCCAATTTATTTATTTTTTTATTTTATAAGGGTCGCAAGGAATTCTATACAATGACATCCAAATGTTATTTTACTTAACAGACATTTAATGTATTATTTACATATATATTATGTTTATATTACAAAACTCGTACTAGTATGTTTTAACCGATTTTGATTGTGAAACATGGAATTTTTTGAAAACAATTTTCTACTCCCACAAATCACTCTGTGGTAGTTCAATTGTAGTTATACCATCTTGGTGGGGATAAAGTGGATGCCACCAATCTAAAATTTGACAATTAACAACATCGTTTAAAATAACTTGATTCGTCAATGTACCAGGAATATCTGATGTTCCAAATCCAAGCTGCAATCGATGATCTTTAAAACCTGGCATTAAAGTCATCGACACTGATTGCAGGATCAAACCGATTACAGGTGGCAACATACTATATTTTAAACAAGTTACCTACAAATCATGCAACAAAATAAATACAACATTGCATAGCATTGCATATAATGTATCACACTTCGGTCATCTGTTAAATATGTACAATAAATACCCTAAGTACTTTACAGCCCTCTTCTGGATTTACAGCTACATCTTCCAACATTTCAAGAAAATCTGTTTTCTTAACATTTATCTTGGATTTCTGTTTCAGCGAGTTGATTGATTTTGGAATTTCTTTTAATTTGAAATAGAAATACCATCGCATTTTTCCTTTCTACAAGCAGATTTTTCATTAATTAATTAATTAATTAATTAATTTTATACATTTAATACTCCACTAATGGTACAATGGTACTTCTCTAATACTTGCTTTATGCCACATAAGGCAACACCGTCTCTTTACTAGAGAGTGAGGCTCGTCTTGTCTTAAATAAGATACGTCGTCAACTTCTCTTTTCAAGGCAAAATAAGTGTAATGTAACGTTCTAATAACACAAGCACGAAGCCCGTGCGTACGAACCATACATTGTGGTTGCAAACGTTCCGGTAAGCTAGGAACAAACTTATAATACCTGCAATCACAATTTAATTTTATGCGCTAAAAAAAATATCGTTCATTTAAAAGAAACTTACGACTTATACAAATGAAACCAAAATTTTCCAGTGGTTGTTACATGGTAAGAACTTCTACATATCCGAGCAAATTTTCCAACAGCCTCTGGACTAATGTATTCGGATATAATAAACCATATATCTAATGGATAATCTACACCTATAGAACAGATGAAAAATATTTATCCCTTTCGTCTAGAAATTTACAAATCTCAATTGTACGATTTTTTTTTTTTTTTACCTTCATCTTCTATTACATTCTTTTCGGAAGAACTTGTTTTTCTACTTCTCCTTTGACTCGTCGAGACACCTGATACAATTTACAAAACTTGTTATCATTGTTAAATCACTGTTATTATTTACAGTTAATTTCCTTTACCTTTACTGTTTTTCCTCGACTTATTTGCATCAGATAAATTTTGATCACTTTCATCCATCTCTTCTTTCCAATCTTCCTCTTGTACTGTTGCTTTTTGTTTCACTGTAAAAAAGAGAAAAAAAGAAAAAAACCCAAGAAAATATGACATGATACAATACGAAATGTCGTATACAGCAGTGTGTATTAAATTCATTCTACCAAACAGAAATGGCACAACAAAAAGTTGATTGAAACGTATTGAAAAAATAACCTTCGGAGGAAAGATTTGTCACCGCCTTTCTAAATCTAGCGTGAGTCCGTGATGAATTTGCAAAATCGTCAATGGTTACATCTATCATGAAACAATAATTAGTTAATTATATACACTAAATGAAGAATCAATTTTAAATTGATTATAAAACAACGATTAACCTCCAATCAAATTGTCATTGCCATTTTCCGCGTTTATCTTTTTGCTAGACTTTTTTCTTAAAAAAGGCATGATGTTACGTGTTACGTTATTATATTTACAAAGTAGTCAGGTACCCGTTATAACGAAATAAAACTTAAAATTTACAATTATTTACACTAGCAGTAGACGATACTACAGGCATCCATCACTAAAATTAGTACAATTTGCTTATATGTATGTATATATATACATAATATAGATATATATCTATATATATACATATATCAGTGACTAAAAGAAACAGTATTTATATTAACAATTGTATTTATCTAATATATACATTAATTTTCTTACTTGGAAAGTATAATGCATGCTAAAATACATATATAAACATTGAAACATTTAATTAGGTTAATATTCATATATTTTTAACATCAAAGTGTTTTACAGGACTTTCGTTAAAAATGAATCTTTCCGTAGAAGAGGAAAAACGAATTTTTAATCTTTTACAACAAAAAAATTGTTGCTTAAGATGTTGTTTGCGGTTCATTGGATATCGTGCACCAAATTGTTTCCAAGATCCTGTTACATTTGTAAAACGTGTAAGTTATATTTAATGTAGTTTCTTTTACATGCATAATAAAATAAAATAAAATAAAATAAAATAAAATAAAATAAAATAAAATAAAATCTTTGTTTACCAGTCAGAACTATATTCTGCGATAGAAGATAGTTTTACAGACGACGTGCCTTGTGTGGCTTGCTTGGGAATTCTTCAGAATAAAATACAAGAGTTAGTTATTGAAAAAGTATGTGTAAATACTTGATTTGAAATATAGTTATTCTATATAAATTTGAAATAATTTTAAAAACAGATTCAAGCCGAAGTAGAGAAAGAAAATTATGACAGCGATACTTTTCTATGCGCATTGACAATACCTGTATGCATAAATCTCAGAGAACGTTTGTTGCACGTTCAATCTGCCACCGAACTGAAGCTCTCGGAAGATGCATTACTTAATTTTAAAGTAAAACTACAGAGTATCAAAGATGTTTGGAAATGGGTGATGATTCCTAAAATAGAAAATGCAATTAAAAAGCAGGCAGATATAACAACACCATCCCCGTTTCTTATCGACGTTATCTTTACATACAAGCATAATGAAAAAGAATGCGAAACATTGTAAGTTTCCTATAGAGTTGTTACATCTTAAATGCTTTATACTTTGGCTGAATAATGCTTCTGTCTAATGTCTTTTTCTTGTAGATTGCATAACAAGAAAAGAAAATGCAACGATAATAAATTCAGTAGAAAAAGCATAGAAACTTTAATGAACAGTATTACGGATGAAGATTTTGCTAAATTTTTCAAAAGTTGCTCATTAGAAACAACCAGCAGCGTTGACGTAGAAGATATACTATGTTCATGCTCGAGTATTTTTGTAGGAGGTAATGTTTTTGGATTTGTAGTAACGTGCATTAGTGCATAACGCTTTATTATAATTTTAGGTAGATACAGTAAACTATCAAGAGAACTTAGTCAAACACCATGGTTCATAGATGGGATAAAAAAGATGGAGACATCTGTTCAAGACATAGTGTGTAATCCTATCATCGAAGCAATGAAACCTCAATGTAGGCTAATATTTCAATGCAACAATTATCATTAACATCGATTTTTAATGTATAATGTTCTTTTTATCTGTACACAGCTATTAAATTTTTATCATCAGGAAGAGAAGATGTCGATGTTAGAAATATATATGCAGGGAGGCCATTTGCTGTTGAATTAATTAATCCTCGAATGACAAAAATAACAGAAAAGTTACTATCAAATTTAGTCACCCAAGTAAATCAGACTTCGCAACAAGTACAAATCACGTCGAATTTAAAAGTTTTATCTAGGATTGACTTAAAAAAGTTGAAGGAAGGTGAGAAAGTTAAAACAAAATTTTATCGAGCACTATGCATATGCCGTAACGGATCGAAAAATACACTTTCCCTCGAAGAATTAAATAATACAAAACGAATAAAAATAACTCAAAAAACACCGTTGAGGGTATTACACAGAAGACCTTTGAGCCCTAGAATCCGTTTAATCTACGAAATGAGAGCTCGCTGGGCAAAACCTCAAGAACTAAGAAATCTATTGGACGTTAAAGATGAAGATATTAACAAGTTTTTTGTACTTGACATTAAAACACAAGCAGGAACGTATGTGAAAGAATTTGTGCACGGAGATTTTGGACGAACTAAACCAAGTTTATGCGATATTCTTCACTCTGACCTTGATATAGTTGCATTGGATGTGACAGGTATTAATTTAAATTGGCCATAGGAATTATGCTAATATATCCCCTGTAGCTTTTTACTACCTATTAAAAAAAAAACAATAAAAAAACTGCAAAATTCTTACTAGATAAATTATTTTCTACAATACAAATAACATCGTATCTTTAACGGTCGTGTCTTGATACATACATGTAGTTTACGTCAACATGTGGTATTCTTATATTTTAGAATCCAAAAATGCTTTTTCACAGCAGCCATAGAAATTCTTTCTGAACTCTTCCTTTTAATTAACTGTAATTAAAATAATGTTATTCATAGAAACCAAAAAGATACTAATACAACTTTTAAATGTTACCTTTGATATAAGGTCTTTAGCTCCAGGCGTAATTTGTTCTGGCCACTGTATATTTATTGTTTTTATTTTAACATAAGTTTCTTGCTGTGAATCGCTAAGAAAAGGTGGCCTACCGACGAGAAATTCATAACAAAGGATACCTAAACACCAATGATCGACATATATGTCGTACGTTTGTCCAGTTACCATTTCTGGTGGCAAATAATCCAATGTTCCGCATAATGTATTCCTCCTATAATTATTAATATATACATAATAACATTGTTTTCAATCGCATTTATACAAAATCCGTCATTTTTAAATGCACTTACTTAGATGACGGTGCATGAACAGACCACCCAAAATCTGCTAATTTTACATCACCTTCGTATGTAAGTAATAAATTCTCCGGTTTTATATCTCTGTGAATTACATTATTCTTATGGCAATATTCCAAAGCATCTGCAACTTGATACGTATACTTTGCAGACCTAACAAATGGAATAACGTTTATTCAAAATTACCATATACGTATATTCAAAGAAAGTTCAAGCAAGTTCAAGTTAAAAAAACATACAAATGTTCGTTAAATCTTTCATTTGGTTGCCGTTTCAATTCCTTATAAAGCTCTCCCCCAGCTGCAAATTCTAGTACAAGGTAAATACGTTTGTGGTCATGAAAATATGTCAGCATTTGAAGAATATGAGGATGCCTAAAAATTGATACATTACGATACCATATATATTATATATACATAAAAGCAAAAGAGGTAAGCTTACAAATGAACAAATTTACCTCAAATGTGTCTGAATTTCGATTTCACGCATTACTTGCTTTTCAACACGTCCCTTCATTAATTCTACTTTATACAAAGTTTTCAAAGCTACCATGTATCGAGTGGTTTTCTCCCTTGCCAAATACACCCGTCCAAATTTCCCACGGCCCAAAGGTGATCCAATTTCAAAATCATTTAAACTCCACTGGTACCTATAATATTTTTCACCTTACAATCTAGTAATAAATCTGCAATAATTTTGGAACAATACTCAAAATTGTTTGCGTGTACCTTGGACCTCTGCCTTCGACGTGCTCTTCCATTTTACATAAGGTATCAGAGATAATTTCTTTGTAATCGGATGGAACATTGGAAGACAATTTAAACGCATCACTGTTTGTCATAATTGGTACTATCTTAAACATTTAAAAGTACTTTTGAATATGTTTACATACAAAGTCAGAAGAAAAATTAATGATTGTGCTTTATATACCTTAAAATATCCTTTAATAATAATTACCTATATTTAATGTTTTATAAATTTCTTATTCTTGACAAAATCAATCCTTTTTACCGGTCTATAAAATTCTTCGTTTTTTCTACTCCAACTGCCTGCTTTGATTCAAATCTTTAAATGAAATTTAATGACTGAAGTGACATCTGCAGGATGAGAATGACAATAAAAATTCAATTCCATTTTTCGTATAATATACCTTTTTTTTTTTTTTCATAGATCAATTTCAGTGCAGAAATATTTGAATGCTCGTATATTTTCTTCAGAACTCTGGGAATTACGATTTGGACAGCGTGTCAGTCATTGGTTTCACTCATAATCAGTCCTAAACCATGGTTCACGAAATCATAGAAATCGTGATTAGTTTTCATTGAAAAATCTTTCTAAAAATCACCAGCGGTCACCATTTGAGAAGAACAGGATTCAAACGATCGTTTAGTTTCCTATCTATGTTTATTTACCTTTTATTGGTTTATCAACCATAAAATAATACCCGCTGATCAATTTTGACGTTTTTGGGTGAATTTTTGACAGTAACAGGAATCCGCTGATTCGATTTCACAATGGTAAGGAAGAGTATTAAATCTCGATTAATTACATTTCAGTAAATTATTAAGTAACATATCAGAGTTGTGTTACTTTTTATTTTAATTATTTTTAGTATAAACATTTGTATGGTTATCGTTTCAAAATTATTCCTGATCGTAAATAAAAGAAAAGGATTTCTGAAACAAAGTACATGTATTATTTTATAACTTCTTCTTTTAGGGTAACGAAAGCTCTTTGCCTATGGAACTGTGTTCTAATTGTAAGTTAATATTGAACATTGTTTTTAAAACCTTGAATTAACCTATTCTGTTTGATATAACAATTTTATTTTTTTGGAAACGATTTAAATTATGCTGTGTTCTCATTTTAATCAAAATTTGACAAAATTTATACAAATTTGTATTAAAACCAAGTTTTTCTTTCTCTCTCTCTCTCTCTCTTTTTTTTTTTTAATTTTAGTTTACTTATTACCTTTGATTTATTTTTATCATCAACTAAACATAGCACTTGTAAAGAAGAAGGTATCATGTTTATTATGCTGTTGCGTTATTATAATGTTTCATAATGATATGTTTGCATATATTTTTTATGTCACACTATCAAAAAATTTTTAACATAAAAATATCAATGTGTCAGTTGATGTTGATGAAATTAGAAGATTGGGAAAACGATTTCGCAAATTAGATCTGGATAATAGCGGTGCTTTAAGTATCGATGAGTTTATGTCATTACCAGAGTTACAACAAAATCCTTTAGTTCAACGTGTAATAGATATATTTGATGCCGATGGTAATGGAGAAGTTGATTTTAAGGAATTTATCCACGGTGTTTCTCAGTTCAGTGTCAAGGTATGTATACCAATATCATTCTTGCATTGAATAATTTACTTGAAGAGTTTGTTGTTTTTCTTTTAAAGGGTGACAAAGAAAGCAAATTAAGATTTGCCTTTAGAATTTATGATATGGATAACGACGGTTTCATAAGTAACGGGGAATTGTTTCAAGTATTAAAAATGATGGTAGGCAATAATTTGAAAGATACACAACTTCAACAAATTGTTGATAAAACAATATTGTTTGCTGATAAAGACGAAGATGGTAAAATTAGTTTTGAGGAATTCTGTTCTGTAAGTAATGAATTTTAGAAAATTAGAATTTTGGATAACTAATATAACATGTTTGTTACGTATGATTTCAGGTTGTTGGTAATACAGATATTCATAAGAAGATGGTGGTTGATGTCTAAATAATCAAAACTTGTGACAAATATTAAATATTAAAATATGGTAATGTGTTTGATTTTATAAATTTATTAATAACAGCAAAATCATTGGATAGTTGTAAGTAACAAAATCTTGTAGCGTCAAATTATGATTGTTACTAAGCCTTTAATCAAGCCAATTTGTATATCAGTTTGACGCCTTTCAAATGTTTTCCATAGTACAATGTATATTAGAATTTATTGACCACCAACTTTCTACAATTGTGCACATTCTCTAAACATTACATACATGCGCGCGCGCATAAAACTTTCAACACTATAAATGAACATTGTTACATTACATACACGTACACATACACCTACATATTTATTTTAGTCGATGATGTTATGTTTGTGTAATAATTCTGTTATTATTTTATTCAATTAATGTGCAAAACATTGTAAAGTTACTTTAGGAAAACTTAAGAAATACAGTTATAAATACATAAATCGTTAAACATACCGTTTCTTGTATCAGTATCTTATTAAAATACGTTTGGATTGTTATTTTACAACTGTGTTTCTGTAGTTTTTCAATTAAATGCTATTAGATCTAGACAAACGAGAACATCTCGTTCAAGTGATAATATCAAATTTAATATGTTGTTGGAGCGTAACTGGTGAATCTCAAAAATATTTCTGATCATTTTCGAAATGAATTTGTATCACATGTATTGTGTTCAATTACTACCAATTGTGCATTTGAAAAAAATACATCATTTTCTTTATTATGATTGAATTAATATGTATGGAGTTTTTCATATATATATATATATATATACATATAAATAAAAGATGATCAATCTTTTCACATAAATCTGTCTTTCTTACAGCTGTGAACAAGACTGAAACAGAAATGGAATTTTCAAATGCACTGTTACTTTTAAATAATTATATTTGTTAATTGTGTTATTTCTAAAAGCATAATATACCACAAAATATAACAAGTTCTTATTTATTCTGGTATTATAATTATTTGTATATTTACATATTACAAAATCTTAATGTCTAATTCTGATTTTAAATCTTGAAAAATATATTGAAATAAATTTGCACGATATACACGCATAGGGTAGATTAATAAGTATTAAATATATGTATAGATAAGTGTAGATAGGTAGGTAGCGAATAATAAGAATAATGCTCTTTTTGTTGTTCGTTTGCAAAACAGTCAAAAACGTTTTGCAAATGTGCATCAAGAGGATGATGTTAATGAATAAAAGTAAAAATTTGCATAAATGGAGGGTGGATAGGATGAGGCAGGGTGGGTCTCCACCCGCAGTAACCTCTCCCTGGTTGAGACCTGGGCTATCGTTATTATTTGATGACTAATTAATAACTGTGTCATTATTTCTATGGTACGTTTATTAATTATGCAGGAAATAATGGTGATGTAGTATAGCATGCTGTTAGTTGGATGCAATAATTGAGATGGCGCTTGAATCAGTTTCTGTTCAGTTATGGGCTGTTTTACCGACGCAGAATTCCGAGTTCGGCCTCCACGCTAGCATCACTGTATCTTGTTTATTGAGCGTAACTAACTTCACTGTATATATAAACGTGAAATTTGTAATCAACCATACTACGCTTTTGTTTGAAGCGGTGTATAATTTAAACGCTGCCACACATTTTTTAAGCGTATGTACGTACAAGAAGTATTTATAAAGAAAAATATATATAAATAATATTGTTTTTCCAGTGGCATTATAAATTAAACATAAATTACCATGTTGTGTAGTTTGATGTCGATAAAACAGAAATACGCTGCAAAGATTTAATACTTATACATATAGTATGTTGAATTATGTAAAAATTATAAATCATTTTAATTACCACACAACGAAGTACATACATAATAAATAAAAATTAACCAAATCTGCTGTCAACAACAACAAAAACAACAAGAACAACAACAACAGCAGTCAACAATGACATATTCTTTTCAGGTAAATAGATATTGGTAGGTGTTGGTTGGTAGGCCTGCTTCATCCCCCATCCTTCATTGTTTCTATTTAGTACCCGGTGTGTTTGCGTTTTTCGTTGTTTCTTGCCTAAAGTTTTGCTACAGGTTCTAGCAGTTTTTGACGAAAATTGTCGACAGAAATTATTTAGTAACTAAAGAAGACGGAGGGGAGAGTAAACGGAAAAAATGGAAAATTTAGAGGAAGTATTGCAGGCATTAGACGAGTTTCAGAAAATGCGTCCAAGCGAAATACCTCGAGAACTCGAGGACTATTTGTGTTGGGTCGCAAAAACCGGCGATCCTGTTTATCAGTGGTCGCTAATAAAAACTCTATTTAGAGAAAAACTTACTCGCGTAATGACTGATTTTTACGAAAGCTGTCCGACACTTGATCTTGCACCTTGTCCAAACGTCGAACATTTCAATTACGACACTATGAAAAGCAATCTTTTGGAGCGTTTAGAATCATTTGCAAATGCTCCGTTTACTGTTCAACGAATTTGTGAGTTATTGACAGCACCGCGTAAGGAGTATAATAGAGTTGACAAATTTATGCGAGCTATTGAAAAGAATATCTTGGTTGTTTCTACCAGAGAACCTGGACCGACAGCTCGAAGAAACGAAAACGGAGACGGTATGGTCAATGGATCTGTCGATGAAGATACGTCGGTAACGCAACCTCCTCAGGATGTAGAAATGGAATATTGGGAAAAAGACTGTTCTTCCACCGTTACAATTAGCGTACATACAGTTGAAAACGAAACACCATTGTTACAAACCGTTGTACCGACTACTACAGTAGTAAAAAATGTGTTTGACACAGAAGAGATATCTCACGAGAAAGTCGAATCAACTTCAAAATCAGACAACGTTGTATCTAATTTTATACCAACAACTTCAGAGTTTACTAGCGCTCCCAATTTAACTTGTTCGCCGCAAACACAGAATTCACAGATAGAACCTACGATGCAGAATTTATCTACCATGGTTCCTGAAACTTCTGGAATTGTCAGTGACGTTTCAGAAGCCATCATGAACGAGGATACTAGTTCTCAGCCTAGTTTAGAATTGGAAAATGATGGAGGTGAAATTACGGATTCCACGCGAAAGTTACAAACTACCTTTCAGACGAAAGACTTCAGTTCGAACGAAAGTAAGTCATTAAAATTTTATGTAGATAATTCTAAAGCAAACGGAAAAACAGAAGTTGGCTCACGTGTATCATCGGTACACCTAGAAGAAGAGTCGAGTAAAGTTAACGACGTATGTACGATGAAATCAGATATCGAATCTAAAACAGTACCCAACAGCAAAGAATCGAACGAAAATTTACAAAATGCAGCAAAGTTGAGTAGTAATCGGGTAGAAGAAGTCGAAACAGTTACTCAAAATACGCACGATCCAACCATAGAGGACAAAGAAAAAGTAGTAGAATCTTTAAAGAATTCCAATATAGAAGATACATTATCGAAAGACAATTTAGAGAAACCTACCGACGATGTAAGTTTGATTGCAGATAATACGAGTACAGAGGAAAATCCGTCTGGAAATAGTTCCGAGGATATGCCTGTAGATGTGGAAAATTTAAAAGATCATAACAAAGAAACAGAATCGACAGAATCGATCGATTCTAAATCTATCGTGGAAGATTCATCTTCCAAAGATAATACGACAGAGAATTTTAATTCCGATCAAGAAGAAAATAATTTAACCATAACGAAAGCTATAGAAGATGAAACTAGAATAATAAAATCCATAGTACCTGATCCAATTTCTATTATCGAAGAATCAAAAGACACGACGGAGACTATTAACGAGATAAAAATAGAAGAGGAGGATACTTCGTCGATCATTGAAATATCAGAGAATTTAGAAAATCGAAATCCTGTAGCAACAAGTCAATCTAGAAACGAAAATAAAATGTGCGTTGAAGATAATCATGTAACAGAATTGGAAGGTAATGATATTACTACTACTAATACTACCGCTACTGCTACTACTACTGTTACTGCTACTACTACTACTACCACCACCACTATTGCTGCTGCTGCTGCTGCTGCTGCTACTACTGTTACCGCTACTACTACTACTGCTACTACTACTACTACTATTACTACTACTAGTACTACTACTACTATTACTACTATGATTGAAACTAGTGATACAGTAATAGAAAATACAACAAGTAGAAAAGTACAGGAACCGGTAGAATTAATGGATGTAGACGAAGAAGAAACGTTATCGGTATTTGAACAGAGTGACGAACCAATGGAGCAAGAAGCAGCACAATCATCTAGAAGTTAATAAGAAGTGTAAGAAACAGGTTCTATTACATTATATTTATAATGCTTGATTTTTATTTAAACAGGAAACGTAAAGAAATACTGAACGAAACAAATTTATCCTTAATATAAGAAGAAAATCTTTATTGTATTTTGAATATGATTTTTCTGATCTTTATAAAATTGCAAAAGGTTATCTAATTATATATTATTTACTACTTTATTAATTTCATAATTGCAACTAAAATCAAGTTAATTTGGTATTGTACAGAACTTGTTCATATGAATTTCTAAGCTCCTGTAGAAAGCAAAACACTGCCTATTCCCAGAACATTATAATAGTAACGACCAGCTTTGACCACGGTTTGGGTTTCAACTCAAATCAGTTTGTAAAAAAGAAAAAAAAAAGAAAAATTTGATCGTGAATTTATACAGACGAAAGTTTTTACTGATTAGGATGTGACTGACTATGGCTCATGACCGGAGCGTATGAAATCGGTAGACCGAGGCTACCTAACTAATATATGTACACTGTGCGATAGTTTCATAAAGAAAATATAATAAATACGCAGTTGAAAATTTTTAAATACTTTTTATCGGCATCTATGGAGAACATTAATTAGGTACCTCTATAAACTTGGATCTAAAATATAAATCGAATCATTGAACGTCAAACTGGTTACTGGTCTTATGTACAGAAATATCATTCGAAAATTGACAATTCAAACGATACATCAGTTTTAAAATATTAATAGCTTTCAATGACATATACGACACAGAAACTAGAAAAAGTGATAAAGGTTTCAATTTTACATTATAATTGGAATCAAAATGCAGATTCCATTTTATGATTCAAGTTGTAACCGATAAATAAATAAATAAATAAATAAATAAATAAATAAATAAATAAATAAATAAATAAATGCCTTTATTACAAATATTATCATAACTAAAAGAAGGTAAAACATAGCAAGGATAAAAGTTTGTTTTCTCTCTGATTAGAGAAACAAATATTATCGCTCTCTTTATACCTTGCTGTGCTTTTCAATAAAAAGATAATAGTTAAATATGTATTTTATCAGGTAACATGGATATTTCTTCCTAAAGGAGAATCTACTAAACTTGCGTAATGGTTTAAAAATCCTCCTAGTTTAATTATAATAATTTACTTCTGGTCATGTGTTTACATTGGATATTTTTAAGGAAATACAAGTTTAAAAGTAATAATTTATCAAGAAGTATATTAATTGTAGCAATAGCATATTAATTTAAAAATAACATAAATCGATGATGAAAGATATTGATATAACTTAAAATAGCAGTGTATATTATTTTATAGGAAAATATATTAAAAATTATTACCAAAGTGGGATTATTCATAATACCTGCCTTACATCACAGATCAAAGAACACGCATGATTATTATTGTGATTATTATTACATTAAAATACTTACTCGAGTATTTATGCATCGCTTACACAAATTGTTTTGATACATTTAACTGAAGTAATAGGTTTCATCTTGTTGATAAAAAAAGCAATGGATACATAAGAAATCCAATGGTTGTAAAAGTTCATTTTCGTAGTATTACATAATTCCTTAAGAGTCGGTATATTGTGTAGAGAAAGTTAATAATACAATACAGTTACAGAATAACAACACATTGTATTCTATAAATTAATAAATTTATTAATTATTTATTACAAATGTGATTTTCAATGACCTTAACAAATAATCGTTAGACACTATCAGTCATTTGGTTGATAAAACACACAGAGAAACAGACAGACACACACACAACACACATACAATTTTCTGATACATAAAAATTATACGATTTAGGTAAAAGTTTGATGTTGAACTAACTTATTAAAGTAACCGTCGTTTAAACTCCTAAGTTCCTTGTAAGTTCCACTTTCTGCTACTTGTCCTTTGTTCAAAACCACGATCTTGTCAGCATTTTTTATTGTGCTAAATCTATGGGCTATAATTAACACTGTTCGACCTTGAACAGCTTTTTCTAAAGCTTGCTGTACATAATGTTCACTTTCAGCATCTAACGCACTCGTCGCTTCGTCCAGAATTAAAATTGTTGGTTTCTAAACACAAAAATGAATTTCAAATGTGTATCCTTTAAAGATGAAATTTTTGTAGAATTATTATTAGTAGAATTACCTTTATCAATGCTCTGGCAATAGCAACTCTTTGTCGCTGTCCGCCGCTAAGGGTAATTCCCCTTTCTCCGACTAACGTATCCAAACCATCCGGCATGTTCTTTGTAAATTCCAAAACGTGAGCATGTTTCGCAATTTGTTCCATCTCGTCAGATTTTGTTGGATCTTCTAATCCGTATAATATATTTTCTCTTATCGTTCCACTAAAGAGAACAGGTTCCTGAGAAACAATACTGATCTGTGATTTCACCCAGGAAGGATCGAGAGACCTAAGATCATGATTGTCTAAAAGTATACATCCTGAATTCGGATCATAAAGTCTTAACAATAGCGATGCTACTGTAGATTTTCCACAACCTGACGATCCAACGATAGCGATCACCATACATTTTGGAACGTTCAAAGTAAAATTTCTCAAAATCCACGCATTCTTCCTCGTAGGATAAGCAAAACTAACATTTTGGAATTGAATATCACCTGATAATTGATTTTCCGGAATTTTACCACCGCCAATAGGTATTGCTGGTTCTCTTTCGATTAATTCAATTAAACGCATGTTTGCACCTAATGCTTTGTTTAATTCGCTATAAAATGAAGATAATCCATTCAATGATATTCCTACGTATGCGGCATATATTAAGAAAGCGCTTAAGCTTCCAACTGTCAGCGACAAGTCGGAAACCATAGTTCCACCGTAATATAAAACAGACAGGATGATCGCGTTTCCTGAGAAACCGGTTAATCCAAAAAATATTCCTCTATATAAACTCTCTTTGTAGCATACTTTGAGCAGATTCTCTAATTGAAAATTATAACGTTTAACTTCATCAATTTCTTTCGCAAAAGCTTTTACTGTCCTTATATTACTGATCCTTTCTTCGGCTATTGTATTTAACGACGTTAAACTATCCTGTATGTTGGTTGAAATATTTTTTAAAAAACGCCCATAAACTATGGCTAAACCAGCTATCGGTGGTACTATAGCCAGACCAAGCACCGCTAATTTAGGTGAAACATAGAACATCATGGATACTCCAGCGACGCTCATAACAGCGGAACGCAATCCATCCGATAAATTTCTTGTTAACGCGTAACTAACCAGTTGCGTATCTCCTAAAATGAAGAAAGTCAGATTGGAATTATAATTATACGAAGCAAATTCCTTGGAACAATATTTCAAAGTTAAAATATATAGTATACATACCAGATAATTTTCCAACAAACTCTCCTGTACTGGATTTATCAAACATTGCCACCTCTTGACGAAGAATACCAGCGTACAATTGTTTTCTTAAAGACTGAGTTACCCTGTGCGCGGCGGTAGATATTAAATAGACTCTACAAAAATTACATATACCTCCGACAAGGAATACTCCAAACAAAATAATGCATAATTGATTCAGTTTTTCTTTCATACGTTCTTTTTCAGTTGTATAAACGATATCAATCAATTTTCCTAAAGAAAAAGGTACAGCCATTGTGATAGCAGATGAAATCAGTAAAAATGTGATTGCACCAAATAACCTCCATTTTTCAGGTACTGCTAACATAAACAAACTTTTAAAATCTGATATTTTCTTTCGTGCGATAGTTTCCACGGTAGAGTTTAAAACTTTCGTTTTTAAGGTACTGCTTCCGTGATATCTTAACGGAGAAAATACACATGTTTTTCCATAGATCCTGATCAACGGTTTCGAACATGTATAAAATAATTGTTTATGCACCAGTGAAGATTTATGAAAATTTATTTTTCTCGAAGCAATATTTCTCGTCAATAATCTCCAAACAAGCGTCATTTTTTAACGTACCTATAAATGAAGTATTAATTAGAAAAATGAAACGTCATTGAAACTAATAATGCTTCATCATCGATCACTTAAGGTTATATACAACATTTTAAATGAATAATACATCAATCTTTCATGCGTTACATGCGAATTATATCTTTAACTTTATACTGCATTTAAATTAGCTACTTATATATATATATTTTCGTTTTATATCGTGTATTGTATATAAATAAAATATAAAAGTCTGCAAATAAGTATGAATATACGTTCAAATATCTTCCTCCTCCGGTACTGATAACGCTATTCTCAAAATCCCGAAATAAAAAACTCTCAAAACCTTCATTTTGACGATATTAATATTAAAAATAACATAATTTTTAATCGTTAAACATTATAAAATTTAATATATAACTGAAATGTACGAATAATAAAGCAAATATTAATTCAAATTTCTCCGCGTAATGTGTATACATAAATAGATATATATCGAACCAATGAAACTTGACTACGTACATAGTTACATACAGAACTAATAGTATTTTTTATCTTTTATGTTTTGTCCAACCTGTTAGCTGTTCGTTGATGGGCATGGAATGCACAATAACGTTCTCTTTTATCTATCGATCGATTATTCCGAATTACGGAACTACGACGCGTATTGCGTGTATATGTGATTTGTTATTGCCAGTAATTGCCAGTAATTGCATGTAACAAGCAGTTGATAGTTTGGGCAGAACGAATTATGCGCACGGGTAATAATCCTATTTTCTATATTCTATAATTCTGTTTCTTAAATTTTCAGACGTTTATATACGATCGAAGGGTTTATTCTATAACCAACTTCTTTGTTGATCAGTTCTTTGTATTGGGTATTCAGTATTCAGGCATATTGTCGAACGAGTAAAGTTTTTGTAAAATTCATTTAACAGGAACGTAACGAACGATTTCGGTGTGTTTATAAGAATTTTGACAAAGGTAAATGATAACGGACTATTAACGGTAACTCTGGTTTAACGTATTACAAAAACAATAATAAGTATCATGCTCATTTATGATTTATTTATGTACAATCGAAGGCGATGATATTTTTCAAATATACGACTTCAAAATTTTCCCATTTTATCGTATTTTAGGTGGTGGTAAGTGGTGCAAATAAGTAGAAAAGATCAAGTTTCAGCATGTTTGGGCAATCGGGAAATACGTCGTTCAGTGAGTAAATCAAACCGTATATTTTGTTTTCTTTATTTATTTATTTATTTATTTCTTTCTTTCTTTCTTTCTTTCAATCGGAGGTTATTACATTATTACATTGTTACAGGTGGTTTCAACACAGCAACACAATCCAGTCCATTCGGACAGTCTGCGTTTGGTAAACCGATAACTACGACAAGCTTTGGTACTTGCACAGCACCGGTCTTTGGTAGCAGCAATACTTCTCTGTTTACCTCAAAGCCTGCAGGCTCTACCACTGGTGGCCTGTTTGGTAATACTACAACATCACCTGCATTTACTCAACCATCTTTTGGAGGTAGTCAGTCGTAAATTATTTATGTAAAATGTCTGTATACATGTATCAAGTAGATATAAGTAGATGCCAAGCGATTGGTTAATGTTACCTTTCTCAGGGGAGAGAAGGAAGGAAGGAAGCGTGTTTTATTTGTAAAATTAAAACTCCACAATTTATAACAAATATATACGAATAAATATATATATATTTTTTCCTTTGTCGTTTACAGGATTTGGTACAACCAATACCAACACCAATTTATTTGGTAGTCAGCAGAATGCAGGGACAAATCTTTTCGGAACAAGTACACCAACTTCTGCGTTTGGCCAATCAAATAAACCAGCAGGTTTTAGTTTTGGCTCAACTTCTGGAACAAATTTGTTCGGACAGCCCCAACAGTCAACTCAACAAACTACACCTTTTGGACAAACCAACACAACTGGAAACACAAATTTATTTGGTACAACAGCTGGTTTCGGCAGTACAAATACTACTACCACGGGTATGACGGGTACTGTGGTTAAGTTTACTCCCGTCATTACTACCGATTCTATGTCAAAAAATGGTATATCTCATACAATATCGGCGAGACATTGCTGTATCGCATCGATGAAAGAATACGAATCAAAGTGTTACGAGGAATTACGTTTTGAAGATTATTCCGTTGGACGTAAAGGTAACGTTCTTGTACATTATTAATACAGGTCGATAAATGTTATTCGCTTATAAATAGTCGTTGTTTGTCTACCTATTTGTTTTACGTACATACAAATGTTTGGTTCTATCATTGATCAGGGCCCAGTACAGGGATTTTCGGTACACCTGCGCAGCCTTCACCTTTTGGCAATGCAGGGGCAGGTACTAGTACAGCAACAACGGGTAAACTATTCAATACGATTTATATTTGTGTATTTCGTTAAATATTTTATCTTTAATTAATGTTTAAATGATATCAAATGTAAACAACTAAAAGAAATTCGTGTTGTTCTTCTTATTATTATTTTTATTATTTTGAAATTAGGTTTCGGTGGAATGAGCAGCGGGTTTGGAACAACCACTCAGTCCGGATCGAGCGGTCTATTCGGAAAACCGATGACGAATTTTGGAACACCTTCGACTACAGCTACGAATAATTTTGCTTTTAGTTCTACTCCAGGCACGAATCTGTTTGGTAGTAACACTCAGAACAAACCATTTGGTAGTAAGTATTCAAGGTTTCAAGCGCAGTAAGTAAATTGTTTGCTTTAACGAACAAAGTACAAATAGTTTTATTTACAGCGGCAGCGCCAACACCGCTATTCGCAACCAGCAATACCAACCAAACTGCTGGTACAGGTTTTGGTGTGATTAATACAGCACAAAACCCCAGTTTCGGATCCACATTTGGCTCAACGCAACCGAACCAGGTAATACAAATAAATGAGAAAAGATGTATATGTAACTCGTTCAAAAATCTTTTTACTTATCATTCTAGAGTATCGGTCTGTTCAATCAAAACAAATCAGCTTTCAACGTACCATCCACCTCATCTAGCACTGGATTCGCCGGGTTTGGTCAAACACCAGCCAGTAATACGGGTACAACTTTATTCGGTGCTAAAGCAACTGGAACGACAGGATTCGGAACAGCACCTACTTTCGGTTCGACCACATCGTCCACTTTTGGAAGTACACCAGGTTTCACCGCTGGTCAAAACCCCGGTTCCTCATTGTTTAATACATCTTTTAAACCTGCCGGACAAACGTCTGGATTCTCTTTTGGTTCCACGTCCGCACCTACTACTGGACTTGGTAAACTATTTATACGATTATTTAATCGCATCGGAGCTTTTGTTACCGTTATCGATTTCTCGTGTAAATGAAATAAATTACAATTTCGTACGAATAGGTACGAATACAGGTTTGACATTAGGCAGTGGTACTACCTTGTTTGGGCAACAAAAACCAGGAGGCTTATTCGGTAATACCGGAGGCAACACAACCTTTAATTCACCGGCGTCTTTTGGTTCTTCAACTTTCGGAACTAATTTAAACGTAGGAAGTGGCGTTGGAATGGGTTTAATCGGTACCACCGGGTATAGTATCAGACTTTTTAATTCCTTTACAATTACATTTCGTTTTTTATTCAAAAAGGATTTAATCGTCTCTAATTTTGTTCGTTTTCTTCCTGTAACAGAGCCGCGAACAATCAAACAAAAAGTTCAGGAACCGTGCCAGTGCATCAACAAATTTTGGCCTTAGTATCTGCACCATTTGGTGATTCACCGTTGTTAAAAAATCTTCTACCGGTAAGAAATCTTTTTTATATCTACAATATTTCTAAACTGACATAAAAGAGTAAAATGTTTTAGTATAAAGATAACGCGTGGTATTTTTAGGCTTCCGGTAAAACGGAAGAATTATTGAAACCCTCAAATGCACCTTCCAAGATACTGAATGGACCGCAATACAAAGTTACAGCAGATAACAAATCTCCAAAAATCAAAGCTAAGGTTGTCACTCCTGCACAATTATCGAAGGTATTATATCACCGAAGATGTACATAGTAGCCTTAAAAATTTCTGTTCGACGTATATTTTTACACGCATATCCTGATTTTTCGTAGAAATCAATGTTCGAAGGTCTCGAAGAGGAAGATCCACTCTCCGAAGCGTTTCAACCCCGTCCAAATGCAAAGCGTTTAGTGTTACGTCCAAAGTCAATATCAAATTCGATAGTTTCGTCGCCAACGGAAAATTCTCAGACAACTGAGAAACATGTACAAGCCTCTGGGAAAGTTGAAGAAAGAAACAGTTTGACAAATTCGTATATCGAAAATACAACAACAATCGAAACGGTGGATAAAGAAAATCATAATCAGGATAGTAATCGGCAGTTAACAAACGATCGAAGGTCGTCTTCGTCTTGGTTGAAAACGAGTCTTTCGCGTAATTCGACGGGGAAAAATTCGGACGAGGAGTCGCGACGTTCGCAACGTTCCTTTTCCGGCTCGAATTTGTCGTCCGAAGAGGTGGTAAACAATACCGTTACCGAATTACGACCTTACGCTAACGCGGCTGCTCCATCGAATCGCGGCTGTTCCGAAACAAACGCAATTCTCGATACGTCTTTGAAAAATAATTCTTCTCTCGTCGATAAAACGTGTCGAGAGAGTGTAACCGAAAATACCGATTCGAGTCACGAATTGTTGGACGATAGTAGTTCATTCTCGACGAGTCAAACGTGCAATTGGAAAACGAACGCAGCTAATATAACATTGAAACGCGCCGGGTACTATACGATTCCGCCTCTCGATAAATTGGATGATTATGTTTGCGGGGAAAGTTGCGTTGTACCGAATTTCACGATTGGTCGGGAAGGATACGGAAACGTATATTTCCCTGACTCGTTCGACATATACGGTCTGAATTTAGACGAAATTGTACATTTTCGACACAAGGAAGTTATCATTTATCCGGACGACGAGAAAAAGCCTCCAGTTGGCCAGGGATTGAATCGGAAAGCTCAAGTTACTTTGGATCGAGTCTGGCCACACGATAAATCATTGCACAAACCTATTACCGATCCTCGTCGATTGGTTACAATGGATTACGAAGAAAAGTTACGAAGAGTATCCGCGAAACACGACACTAGATTCCTCGAGTACCGACCCGAAACTGGTTCATGGGTCTTCAAGGTACGAAGACTGTAAGAGCAGCTCTCTCTTTCTGTTTTTTTTTTTTTTTTTTTTTTTTTCCCCCAATTCGTTATTATTCGTATCCTTTCTTTAGGTGGATCATTTTTCGAAATACGGTTTGAGCGATTCGGACGAAGATGACAGTAACGGCCCTACGATAAACGATCCAAAAAGATTAAAACTATCCAGAGTGGGTCAACAAAAATCCGCAACAAAGTTGGAACAATCAAAAGCACCGGTACAATTTTCTTATCATTCGATGATCGTATTATTCAATTATAAATACTATTCGACATAGATTCTGACAACGACACTTTTTTTTTTTTCTTCTTTTCCTTTTTATGTAGAGTAAGGACGTTGTTACGACCAACAATGCGAACATAGGTAGTGCAGATCTTTTGGATTTAAATGCGCACCGAGTTCCAAGACGCAGCATAGGTAAGTAAACTGGTACTATTCTGAAGTTGGTGTGATTAAAATTGCCGCAACGAACTTTTTCAGGAGATTACAATCGTGAAAAGCAATTACCGATAAGTCCGACTAGTGACAATGCCCGTATTTTGGGCACTGATAGTCATAAATTACAACTGATGAAGGCCAGTTTCTTCGACGGTGACGATGAAGAGATCAACGAAACTTACGATCAAGGTAAGTACATATTAACAAGTTGAGTATTTATTTTCAATTCAAATCGATTACAATGCTCTTTTTTTATTTTATTTTATTTTAGAATCGAATCGTGCCTTATTCCTAGCTAGTTACAAAAGTAGTACTATGAGATGTTTCGTGGATAGTGCGCAAAAAGCGGAGGAGGATCAAAGTCCGACATTGCGATCAAATTTAACGATTCGTCGCACACCGTCCATTATTTACGAAGAACCGATAGTTTCGAAGACAGGTGAGAGTTGTTTATAGCAATATACCATATGTATGTACATTTACAGACGATAGGAATACACAGATATAATAACGATTTTCCAATGGTAGGTAGCAAATTAAAACGGTCGACGGACGTTGTATCTACGAAATCATCATCGATCATTTATGGAAAAAGCTTTCTTCCTGATCCAACGGTAACTCCGGTGACAGCGATTTTGAAATTGCGTTCCGAAGTGATTCCGTTTTCGAGGTCTATTATATATATGCTAGAATCACGGTGTATTGCTGGCACCGGTAAGAGATGGATTAATTATTACTTACTTACTTACTTGTTGGATCGTAAATAAGTGAAAACAACGCATGCACGTTTACAGGCATACAATTCGGAAGGATGTTTAAACCAAGCTGGGGACGTGGGTTAACATTGCTGACGTTAAGTACGCAAGGACAGGCGCTGAAAGTATCGTTGCACAGCCCTTTCAAAGAAATCGGATGTTACGTGGACGGTCGTTCTCCAGAAGATACATCGTCCGTCGCGATCGTTCAACGCATTCAAATTTTGGGTGGCAGTGGAACGGACGAAAAACATATCGAGAGATTCAAGGTATCCCTTGCTTCAATGAGTATAGTGTTTTACTTATTCTCGAAAGTAAGATTTCAGCAGATTTTAACATTCTTAATTGACTGCGATTGAAGAAAAGCATAGAAGGCCATCTAAAACTGCAGTTGTCGCAACGTCTAATGGGTCAGGAAGCAGACTGCCCAATGTTTGTCGTGGATACAGATACTACTAAAGCGAGCATCGCTTTGCACGATCACTGTAGCTTGGCCGAAGAGTTTGCGGATCGATTTACCACGGATTGTTACGCAGCATACGTTGTTAACGTTTGGAAGCTCTGCGTAGCTCTTTGGGGCACTCTCACCGACATAAACGCAGGTATGTCGGTTTTATTTTTCACTACATTATTTTTATTATTTTAAAGCGAAGATTGATTTTACGTTTAATTTTGATTACGTTTGTGCCGTGTGCCGTTGTTTCAGAAAATACAGGAGGTCACGCCGTTGCAGTAGCGCGTCGAGAGGCTATCGGGGAGTGGTTACAAAATTTTATACGACGGACGCTCGAACAAAGAGAAAATACGAACATTAGCAACGACGAAAAGATACTACTTTTGTTGTCGGGTGTGTATACAAAATGATATAGATTTTGAGAAACATGTTGATTTTCTGTTGCATATCGCGTGCAACGATTTTTCTTGCTTGCTAACTTTTCATTGTTCTTTTTTTTTTTTTCTCTCCTTTTTTCCGTTTCTTTTGAACCCTACGTTGAACCTACGTTGAACAATTGCGAAACCGAAGCTTTCGAATTGGAGGAAGCGTGTGAAAGCGCGCGAAAAGTAGGTGATTATTGTTTAGCACTATTAATGGCACAGTTACGCAGCGGAATGCCTGTGAAAACGTTAATAAAACAACAAATCGCTTTATGGCAAGATGCCGGTATCGACGAAAATATACCGTTGGAACGATTGAAACTTTTCGCATTGGTGGCGGGCGAGCCGCTGGTGTCCAGTAAACATGGACTTGTTATTAACGTTTGCGAAGGTCTCGATTGGAAAAGGGCACTGGCTGTGCATTTATGGTAACGTTATCTATCTCGTGTCAAATAGCAATGATACTTTTTCTAATATATGTATGTACATAGACGGAATATCGTACACGATGATGTATCGACGAAGGTAACGGTAGCAGTATTGTATCGTGTATAAATTTTCAGGTATTTTTCATCTCCAGTTGCTTCGATAAGAGACGCGTTAGAGTTGTACGAGAACTCGTTTGACACAACAGGGAAAACGGAATACGCTTACGCAACAGCACCGAAACCCGAATACAAAGGCGACGATTACGAGATTGAAATAACCAACGGCAAACCAATATACGATCTTTGTTTTCATCTATTGAAATTATTTTGTACCGGTAATCATGGTTTGGGTGAGCTTTTGAATCCAGCGACGCACACCGTCGATCCGTTGGATTATAGATTGAGGTAATATAATTATAGTATAATTATAGTAATAATAGTAATAATTATAGATTGTCAGTTCGTAAAAGGAACGAAAATGAGTTTGTTTAATTGCAGCTGGTTGATGCAGCAGGTGCTGTTAGCTTTAGGTTATTCACACCTTTCGGAACACGTTGCCACTTTAACGCATATCAATTTCGCGACACAGTTGGAAGCACACGGTCTTTGGCATTGGGCTATATTCGTGATGTTACATATAAGCGATGCCGATAAAAGGAAAACTGCGGTAATCAATTTGTTGCAACGACACGTCGAAATAGAAGATAGAGAGGATTACGTGGAAGAAGAGAAATTTTTAACGGAAGAACTGGGTATACCTTCGATCTGGATTCACCGAGCCAAAGCTGTGAAGAGTTGCGTGGCCAAAAGGTTAGTCGTTTCGTGGCGAGTCGTTGACATAAAACTGTGTAAACGATTGTTTTCAACCTTTAGATACGGGAAAGCAGCATTTTACTTGATCAAGGCGGAACAGTGGAATACCGCGCATGAAATTATTATCGAACATTTGGCAGCGGATGCTATAATAAACGGTACGTTTATGAAGAAGAAGAAAAAAAAAAAAAAAAAAAAAAAAAAATGAAGCATTTAGAAGAGACGATTGGAATATTATAATGTTTAACGGATGAAAGAGAAATCGGAAAGGAGATCGAGCGTTTATTATTATAAATTACTAGTAGAAAGACTAATTCTTCTTTTCATTTAGAAAATTACGAATATTTGCGCGACTTGTTACGTCCGTTTATTCCTTCGGAGTGTAACAGCACTATAAGCGGATGGAGCTGTCAAGGACAACTGCTTTGGGAATATATGGAGATAACCATGGACATTGAATCTTTGTTACGCGGTGTCGATCCTCGTGGAATAAATAGTAAATTGGAGTCGGTGAAACAGCGATTGAAACAGCTTTCTTTCAACATCAATCACTTTCCATGCCCAACGGCTAAACACAGGTAAATCTCCGGTATATTTGTCAGGTATATTCGGATAGAAATACGCATCTTTCGTTTCAGACTCTGTCAAGCGGAAATAGCAAAAAGGACATTGCATTTGGCTAGAAGTTTGTTGCAATCGAACGGATGTAAGTCTACCTCGATGCTTCAACTGGTATCTGAATTGCCATTGCCAGAAGATTACGCTCAACAGGAGCTTCGTCCTATAGTTAATATGCGTGTATACGAAAATATGTATCAACAAGCGTAGCCATACGGCGAAAATTTATAACCAATCAAGCGTTTTTCATTTCTAATGTGTAATTTCTAATTTGTAGTCTGTAATTTGTAATAAGTTGTAATTTGTAGCTAGCGGTAACAGAAACGAAACTTGGATGGTGACTGTAACGATTATGTTTAGTAGTATTATCAATTATCGTGTTTAATGACAGTAACAACAAGAACAACGTGGTTGTATAACGTTTGTAAGCTCTGTAAGTAAAAAGGTTTACGTTTGTTGTCTGAAATATTCTATATAGATTTTTAAAAAAGTTAAGTAACTAAACGAATAAAGGAATAAACGAATATAAATGAAAATTAGTAAAGAATTAATAAAGAAAAATAAATGGTAATTATGAGCGTCGAAAAATGAAATTTTCGTCATTTAGTTATTTGACAAATGCTTTTTTACTGTATTTTATTGTTCGTACTTGCACATCGCGTACGTCCGATCACGTGCGATCGTCTAAGATCGGTGGGTTCGAGATGGGTCGTATCGAAAAAATTAAAAATTAAAAATTAATTGTTAAAGTTTGCGATAATAATTAAGTTAAGAAGAAGTAGCCTAGTAAATTTAGTTTGTAGGAAGATATCGATACATGTTAAATCAATGATGCTGAGCTTGCGCCCCGTTACAACCCTTCGTATACATGGTACATGTACTACACATATATATACATATATGTATGTATACACGATGGTGCGAGGTTCTGAGTATCTCGTTCTCGCCAAGTTTCAACTTGTTCGTTGATTGTGCGCTTTCATTCTCTCTTCGATGCCGGTACCTGTCTTTGTTTTTTGCTGCATCTTGCAATCTTGAATCTTCACTGGAAAGAATGATCGTGGAATGTACTGAATATCATCGGATCGTCGGCAACGTTGTCGATGCTTCGATCACTGGAAGCACCAGTAAGAATAATAAGAGCAAGAGCAGCCACCAGCAGCCAGTACTGTCATTGTAAGAGTTAGAGTCAGCGTCAGCGTCAGCTCCGTTACCAGTGTCGTCGTCCCTACCCCCCCCGATAGGCATCCCTTGTATTGCCGGCATCACAAACACCACTATAATACGTCTTACTATACACCGGTTACTACTACTTGGTGTTCGTCAACTGCCTACTTTTCCATTTCTCCGTCGGTTTAAAAGCGGGGTGGTAGCAGCGGGTGTACCCATGCTCACACCCTGTGGAATATCGTAACTCTTGAAACATCCGAGTCCAGCGTAGACGTAGTAAGAAGAGTAACGCGCGCGCGCCAACCAACCAGCCAGCCAGCCAGCCAGCCAGCCAGTCAACCAGCCAGCCAGCCAGCTACCTTCGTTTCGAGTATAAAGCGATTCGTACACCATCTTTGCTCGATTTTCATGAGAGAAAGTGTTATCAAAACGGACACGTGCATGTTCGTTTATTTACGAGGAGACGAAGAAAACGTAAAATTTTACTAGAAATTCATTATTTCGAATCGAATTTCATCGCATCTAAATTTCTGCCGCGTATAAATATCCGATTATTCTATTTTATCATTTTTTTCTCTTCCGTTTCCTCCGCGTTCACCCCATTGCTCTTCTTTCTCTCTTCATTTCTATCCCTGTCTTTCTGCTTCCATATTCCCCTTCTCTGTTACTCTGGTTGCCACCCCCTTCTCGCTACCAGTATTCCCTTATCCCACCCTCGTCCTTCATTCTTTTGGGTTCTGTGCGCGTTACGGTGTGAACATACTTGAGAGATCGCGCGACAAGGCGGTAATCGGTGGTGCAATCGTGAATCGTGGAGAAACGAATCGCATCGAAAGCGCATCGAACGATGTCTACTTTATTCGTAAATGAAAAAATACGTGCTCGCATCGAAAGAATAGGATAATAAAGAAGAACGTTGATTTATCCAGCGGGTAAAGTGACATAGGATCGTTTTTCTAGCTTTTTGCCTAGCCGTTCGGTCCTTGGAGCGATCGGTCGATCGGGGGGGTGTTTGCGTACGCAGCTACGTCGAAGATGTTCGTTTCCGAGATGATTCGATGGTTGGAGAAACTAGCGTATCATACTGAAAAATGTGTTTGGTGTTGTTGAGCTAAGTTTCATCAGGTATCGTTTTAATCATCTCTTTCTGCTCGTAGTCGTCCTAATCGTCGTCGGTACATACGTATTAGTGTTCGGTTTTCGCTTCGTACAGTTGTAAAAAGATAAAATTGACATCGGCAGACAGCAGACGTCTGCAAAGGATATATGTATACATATAGACGATATAGACTGTATATTATAGATTATAGAGTAACGAAACGAAACGAAACGAAAGACAGCTATTTAGCTCAGTAGCCATACGATTAGCGTCACTTGTTTGCCCCAAAGTGCATATTTAAAGAAGAAGACAAAGACGACGACGATGATGAAAGAAGGTGGAGAACGATAGTGGCATGTAGAAAATTCTTAGATGTACATATATACATATAGTAATGTATGTATATCTAAGGATAAACAAGATTTCATCGAAAGGGTAAATTCACGCACGTAACACTGATTCGCGTGCTCCGGGCGATCGATCGCTACTACGAGGGAGCGGTAAGACTAATTCTTTTCGAGAAGTAACGTCGAATTAACGTGTGCGTTTTTCTCTTAAAAGATTGCGATTGGTTGGTTCGTGTTTCATTTCGTCGTTTGCTCTCACATTCGACCGCTCATCGATACCGTCGAAACAATGTTTCTGTCCGTTGAGAAACTGGTCTACTACGGAGTGTTGTTACTTGTATGGATCCGGTCAAGTTATCAACAGGAAGAGGATATACCTCACAACGAGTAAGTGAAAACTCCGAAGCTACCTTTTTCTCACTCTCTTGCAGTTTACTAATCGGCGTGTAATAAATAATATGTGAGTACAAACGAATGGGAGGGGCAAAAGATGAACGAAATGTGTATCACGTATCTAAATATTCACATGTAAATATGTATGCATATGGTATATGGTTTAGGAAAAAGCGTAAGCGATTCGATACTGTAAAAGTCGCGGGGCGGTTTAACGCGCAGGTGTTTGTTATTGTAAACGTATGAAAGGTGGAACTAAAATTACGTGTGATTAGGAAAATTTCAAGCACATCTCCGTTAGCGAATTTTGAACGCAGGCGCAAAGCGAATTACGCATACACAGTCGATTAACGAGAATTACAATAGACAAGTGTGCTTGCGTGCGTGGGTGGATGGGAGGGTGGATGGGTGCGTACGTGCGTGCGTGAGAATGCATATGCACGCGAATCTATCAATGGTAACACGTTATGCAGCTTGTGATCGGAAGACACGGTTGATCAGAGTAGTGCTACGAAAATAATCAGTTTTTTCAATGGTTCCAAGTGTTTCGAACAACGTCGACGGAATTGAAAAGTAATCAAAGGATATTATTATATCGTATGTAACTATAGAAATGATTTATTTTGTAGGGTAAAAAACTGGGCGTTGAAGTTTGGCGTAGATCTATGGGAGTTTGGCAAACAAGTTACGAAAATGAACGAGATACAAAGGGTAAGAGGAAATAATAAATGTTAACAAAACCGAGAGTGAAGCAGAAAATATTAGATTGACGTTTGTTTGCGTTTCGGTTTACAGAAATATCACGACATGGGAGCTGAAGTTGTAAGAAAGGATGGTCTCGTCTTAGTCCGAGAAATGGCTGCAGAAGTGAAAAATATGTTGGATTTTAAAATGAACGCCGTCATGGTAAGATAATAAATGTTTACTTGTAAGTAAGTAAGTAAGTAAGTAAGCAAGCAAGCAAGAATTGGAAATTGCAGAGATTAGTGGAGAGCGCAGAACAAGCGGCCGTATCGGCACCTAGGGATGGAAACGTATCACCAAAGTATTACGCTTCTCAACGGTTCGACACCAGTTTTACCGGAGATGGGAAAACGTGGACCGGTCAAGAAACTTTTCTTTCTTCTAACCGTCATTTCGATCATTTGGCCGTGAATACCAGTCTATCAACGGTTTTATTACCTGCCGGCGTGAAAGATGTCGGTAAATAAATAAGATTACTTTAGCAAAGAAAATAAAGCCGAGTTTCGTTTAGTCGAGTTTGTCTGTCCACTATACTACAGATAGTAGTTTGTCATTCGCGAAACGGGTAAAATTTTCAGATCAGGAAGTAGCAGCGGCTATCCAATGGAGCGAATATCTGGATCTGTTGTTTGTTAATAATTACGAAAGCGATCCTTCGCTATCTTGGCAATACTATGGAGCAACATCGGGATTCTTACGACGTTTTCCTGGTAATTGAAACTAGCTTTGATTACATAAAGGATAATAATAAATAATAAATAATAAATAAATTGCAGTAAAGACGTTTTCCTTTCGTTCTTTTCATTTTCATTTTCATTTTCATTTTCATTTTCGCAGCTATATCTTGGCCACCGATCGAAGATGGTGGAACGAGCGCGACCAGTGGGAGGAAAAAGGCAAACAAACTTGTTCGAGACGTGTACGACTTTCGAATTTCCAATTGGTTCGTTGGAGCGGCGAACAGTCCTAAAGATTTGGCTATATTAATCGACACGGAGTGTTACGCATCTGAAAGAAACAAACGTCTGACCGTCAGTACCGCTAAAACTATACTCGATACTTTGGGTCCTGACGATTACGTGAACGTTTATCGTTACGGAGATACCGCGGAAGAGATCGTACAATGCTTTAAAGACAGTTTAGTTCAAGCATCGCCAGAAAATTTGCACGAGTTGAAAGTGGCGGCAAGTTCGATGAAATACGAAGAAATGCCGACAAACATATCGGCTGCGCTTGGGACTGCCTTTGAAATTCTTCACAGATACAACAGAACGGGTCAAGGAAGTCAGTGTAATCAAGCTATAATGTTGATTACAGTGGATAACGCTGGCCTACCTACGGATGTGATTAAGCGTTACAATTGGCCTCATATGCCTGTCCGTATTTTTACATATCTCATCGGTGGTGACAAGAGCCCGGAATTGCGAAACGCGGCATGTGCTAACAAAGGCATGTTTTCTGTTCCTTCTTCTTCTTCTTCTTCTTCTTTTACTTTCCACTCTCTTCTCTTTCTCATTCTGACTGACGTTTTCTAGGATTTTACGCGAGAGTTAGCGATTTCGAAGATATCAAGAGTAAGGTTTTCGAATACGTAAAAGTGCTTGCGCGGCCTATGGTACTGTATCAACACGATCATCCTATTCATTGGAGTCCGGTCTACGTTGGCGGAAAGGTACCTACATAGAGCAACGATAAGAATTTTCAAATTATTCCTACTCTATAATTCCTACTCTCCATTCTTCTCCATTATCGTTCTCAGAGTGGTAGATACGGTAAAGAAAGGTTTGGACAATTGATGACCTCGGTAACAGCACCCATTTTAGATCGTCGAAACCATACGGTAAGCTGCCAATTCGACATTTCGATAATTGGAAATCATTACGACGTATTAGGTATATTTCATTTAATTCCTTCGCGCTCGTTTATAGGTGAAAACGGCCAACTTGTTGGGTATCGTGGGTACCGATGTACCTACAGAAGAAATTCAAAAACTGGTCCCTCCTTATAAGGTATGCAACCGTAAAATTATTAAATTATTTAATTATTAAATCATTAAACTATGAATTTCCACACGTATATGATTCGATTCGATTGGTTCGTAGTTGGGTGTGAACGGATACTCGTTCGTCGTCGACAATAACGGTCGTGTCTTGTATCATCCGGATCTACGACCATTGGTGAGTAACAAAGATCGAGATGATTGCTCGCTTTCGGTAATTACTAACACCTTTCTTTTTGTTTTTTTCTTTTTTCATTTTCTCAATTTTTCTCGATCCAGCCAGGAAACGTGGACGTAAGTAAATCGCTTACTCGTCTAATAAATTGTTTTCGAAAACGCAAACACGAACTGGTCGATTTTGTTACAGTACGAGGAAACGTTAAAGCCTACGTACATTAGCGTGGATCTGTCGGAAGTCGAGCTGGCAGAATACGATGGACCGTTGCACCCGTTAAACAATTCTCTTCTTCTGGATGTAAGTGTTGGATTTTACTTTGATTGATTGCGATTCCGAACGCGGCAGCGCGGCGAGTCGACGACACGTTTCTTCTAGCGTTGCTGTTTCTTTTACAGCTGAGACACGATATGATCGATCAGAAAGAGGGAGAGACGGATTTTGCGATTAAAATTCATTACGATAACATGGTGAGTCGAATGAAGAAAATCGATAACACTCTTGTGTTCTTTTTCTTCCAATTCCACCTATCCAAAATTGGAAATTGGAAATTGGAAATTGGAAATTGGAAATTGAAGAAATATGATAGAAATTTTACCGATCATTAGATTTTTCAACTTTTAACGATTAAATAGTGCCTATTATACATATTTAACTGACATTGCGGTACATTATTCGCCATGTTATTTAACGTAGATGCTTTTATTTCTGTTGATGCGCATACACACACATACACACAGAGACGAGTTACCATTAGACGGCACAATTACTTTTATAAGCCGATAGAAGGAACACCGTTTTCATTGGGATTAGCATTGCCCGAGGGTTACGGCATGTTTGAACTGTTGGCCGAACAAGAAATCAAACATTCTATAGTACCTGGTAAGTTGTATTTAAAACAGTTTTTTACTACTAATACTTGTACTACTACCATTTGTGGACGATGACGACGATGACGACGATGACGACGATGACGACGATAAAGACGATAAAGACGATAAAGACGATAAAGACGATAAAGACGAGGGGACGATGAAGCGCGATTTGTCAGTTTTATTAGCAGGAGGGGGACATGGCGGCAAAAATAAACTAATAAATATTTCATCACATTTTTGCATTCGCAGTAACCAATTATTTTAAAGGAAGTAATTGGAAGGTGCATCCAGATTGGGTGTATTGCGAATATAGTTCGGCTTCCGAAAAATGGTTCTCTTCCCCCGAAGAACGCGTTCTCCATTTTTTGGCAAGAACCGGAAGACCGGGGTGGAAATGGATGTCCTTGAGACCAAGGAGTCCAAGCTCGCATCACAAACAAGCGAGCAAGCCAGACAAAGATGCTTATTACTGTAAGTGTATCGTATTATTATTACTATTATTATTATTAATAATGCGAGCGTAGAAAAGTATACTGGTAGATTGGTAGAAATTCGTATAATCGACGATGTATCGCGATTCATTTCACAGGCGACAAAAGGTTAGTGCAGTCCCTTGTGTTAGATGCCTTGGTCACCGATGGCTTCGATAAAAGAGGTGCAATGCATAAAGAGGATAATCAAAGGTAAGCAGCTCGTAAGTGGAATTCACGGATGCATGTCCTCCACACGCGGACACTTGTATACTATATGTACTATATTATACATATATATATGCATTTTATAAATATGTGTATATATATGTATATATTGTGTACAGAGTGTGGAAATATCGACAATGCACTGCAATGCACTGCAATGCACAAAAGAGCACGCGGTATTATTACGCACCTATGTAATCTTAACGGATACAGTAATACGTACCGTTGCCTCTATTTTTTCTTTTCCCGTTGTCTCGCATAGCCGTGTCGCCAATGAAATCGCGAAAGCAAACAAAATTGTTAACGAAAACGTGAAAGAACGCGGAGCGACGAAGGTGATATCGACGACTTAAGCAAAACGGAAGAAGACGCGAACAGAGGAAAAAGCATAAAAGAAAAAGAAAAAGAAAAAGAATAAGAAGAAGAAGAAGAAGAAGCAGTAGCAGAAGCAGAAGAAGACGACGACGAAGAAGAAGAAGAAGAAGAAGAAGAAGAAACGAGACAAAGCACCGATTTGATAAATCGTTTGCACCTTTAACGGGAATCTCGATTTTCGTTGCTCGCGTAAAACGTATCTCATTATTTAACATCGTTGGACATCGAGAAAAGAAAGAACAGTTTATTTGTGTTCGCCTATGCGAGTGATAAAAATAGGGGATGCTGTTGATCAAGGTGTAACATGTACGAATCGTTTGACTCTAGAGAAATGAAAAAGAAGAAGAAAACATTTCCTTTCAATTTGGTGCTTCGAATGACAGTTAAGAAGCATCAACCGTCAGGAAAATTATTGAAAAGAAAAAGAAAGAAAATCGGAAAGTATTTCGCGATACAGATACAGATACAGATACAGATAAAACGTAGCTTTTTTTGCAGTGCGTATGTGAATTGAATATTGAATAGATTGGATATTCAAGGAAATTATCATAGGTACCTACTTATGATAAATACGTATATTTATCCTCGATTGTGTTTAAATGGTTCTCTAAAATGTGACACGTACTATGCGCAACGGTTAATCTCTTTCATTTACAATGCTACCTTTTATCGCATATTTTCATTACATTTTATATTGTGTGTCTCCACCGCTAGCCCTATTGCCATACTGATGGCTCTACTGCACAGGTAATCCATTATGCACAATTATTTGTATAACCGCACTCGTCGATATTGCACGGTGACATATGTATATTGTATATCATTCTTCTAAAGGTCGTTATTACCGTCCGTTTGCCGACCCAATCCGATCAACCTCCCGATCGTCCGACATTCCTTTCTTCGTTGCTTCCGCGCGCAATTTTATTATTCACTAGATCTTAGATTCTAGATCGTAGATCGATAACATACGATCGACCAACTACAACGAAATACTTTTTTAACATTTATCCGGAAAAATTTATTCGTGCAAAGTTGAACAGTTTGTCGAATCGCGAAATAATCAACGTTAAATGCCAATACGTTACGCGGTTAATCTATCGATGTTTAACGAGTTAATAAAATATTATCGTATACGGAAAATATACTTACATGTACTTGACTGCAACGTACCATACGCACATATACAGGGTGTTTGACAACAGGTGGGCAATATTTTAAGGGGTGATTCTAGGGATCAAAATAATAAGACGACATTGAAGAATAACGAAATAGCGTTTACGGCTTTGTTTTCCAGTTATTAACGTTTAAAAATTCGAGTAAAAACCGCCAGAAAGCTGCAATCCGCTCAGCATCGACGACCGAACGTCAGGTCAGCAGGGGTCGGTACAGTCGTAACCAAGAATCGTTGAATAGTAGAAAGTTACATTATGTATTTATGTACCTCGAGCTATTCTGTTTCTCTTCTTGGTTATGACTGTACCGACCCCTGCTGACCTGACGTTCGGTCATCGGTGCTGGGCGGATTGCAGGTTTCAGGCGCTTTTTACTCGAATTTTTAAATGTTGATTACTGGAAAACAAAGCCGTAAACGCTATTTCGTTATTCTTCATTTTCGTCTTATTCTGATACCTAGAATCACCTCTTAAAATATTGCCCACCTGTTGTCGAACACCCTGTATATGTATATACTCGTTGAAGATGAAAAGAAAAGAAAAGAAAAGAAAAGAAAAAAAAAGCATCTAGGATTCATTTATACGTTATCATCTCGTTTCTGATCTCATCGATGTTCTTTCTGCTTTCGTCTAATTGATTTTCTACTTACAGTCAAGGGAAGGGCAGATTTGGTGTAACACGGAGTTTTATCGCAACTAGAAGCGGTCTTTTTCGTTGGCACGAGCACCAGCAAAACGAAGAAACCATCGAAGAACCGTAAATGTCAAATATTTGCAATCATTAAATTTTTTTTAACCGTAAGAAGAGAAAAGAAAATAGTCGGTAATAATTGGTTGAGACTCGTTCGTGTGCCGTTCATCTCTTCTCCCTTCATCGATAGAAGAATCTCGTAAGAGAAATTCTATCCTTCATTTTTCTTTCTTTCTTCTTCTTCTTCTTCTTCTTTTCTACAGATCTTTTGCCGAGAAATACGCAAGAGCAATGGACTCATCGTGGTACAAACGCGCCGTGGATCAACATTCGATCGAACCGGAGAGCTTCGTTTTTAGCGTTCCGTTCGACGCCGGTAAGTATCTACATACATATGTGTATATCTATACGCGCATACAGATCGAAAAACTGCAACAACCAGTATGAAACACTATTATCATCAGACAATTATTATCACCTTTTCACCGGTAATTATTTTTTCATCACCACCAGCCGATACCGTTAATCCTTTGGTCACCGCTACTCACGCGGTCTTCATCGGGAAAGGACACAAGGCACCAGCAGCGGTCGTAGGTCTGCAGTTTCAACATTCCTCTCTGGCTTCACACTTTGTCAATATCACTTCAACGGTAACGTAGTCCTACATACATATATGTATATCGTCTTATCTTCTTTTCTTTCTTTTTTTTTCTTTTATTTTTGTTTTTTTTTTTTTTTTTTTTTAATTTTTCTTTTCATATCAGAGCATAAAATTAGAATAGAGTGTCCATCGATCGGGACGAGATTGAAATTGGTGTTTACAGTGCAGTGGCACGAATTGCAAGAAAAACTGTGCTTCCGAAGAATTGGACTGTTATATCTTAGACAATAACGGATTCATTATAATCAGTGAACGTCACGAGCATACCGGAAAGTTTTTTGGCGAAATAGACGGTACTATTATGGATTCTCTGGTTCAAGATAGAATATACAGGTACAAATTTGTGAACGTAACGAAGCGAATAATCGCGTTGCGCGGCGAAATGAAAGCCGAAACGTGTATGTTGAGTAAACCGTGTATGTTTCAGAAAAGTAACCGTGACCGACTACCAAGGCAGATGTAGTCCGCAAGAGTCTCATCAATCTGCCGCTTCAAGAACGTTATCGGACTCTATCGTGACGACGATCGCGATATTTGGAAATTTCCTGTGGAACGTGGCTTTCGCTTTTAATTTCCAACATTTCTGGCAAGATGCGTTCGCGTTCGCGTTCGCGTTCGCCGACGAATCTGCTCTGCCATTAGATGGTAATAAATTTCACGGGGACAGAGGAGGTATAGAATAGACGTAGAATATGCCATGCATTTTTTTTTTCGCTTCATCGAACCGAAGCAAAAGTATGATTTTTTCAAATACAAATCGTTAAAACGATTTATTACGCACACCTTGACATCGCGTATCTACATATGTTATACTATATCTCGTCTATACGATCTTCTCTCAATTGTATCCTTTCCTTCGATTGAACAAAGTTGAACGTTAAAATAACGGCCAACGGATATACCGCGTCGGTAGTAAGTATAGATTGTAATATATGTAATAATTTCAGACGATTCAATTTTCACCGACACCGTAGTCGGGGAAGGAGGAGGAGGAGGAGGTGGTGGTGGAGGTGGAGGTGGGGGTGGAGGAGGAGGTGGTGGTGGAGAAGGCGGAGGAGGAAGAGAAGAGGCGCAGGAATTGGAACCGTTTGCAGCCGGGGGAGGAGATTCGACCGACGATCCAACGTTCGGGGAGAACGAACAGTTTCCCAAAGTTCCTGCGATCGCTACTGTGACTCCTGTATCTCCTGGCACAACCAGAGCTACTTCTACCTATTATCCGCAAAAAAAGTTACGCTCGTGCGAAAAGAAAACGGACCTTTATATCTTACAGCCTGAAAGATTGAATACCAGTGGGCAGAGCAATCCTTTGAAGGGCAAGTTAACCAATTGTCACGTGACCGGTTGCGAGAGGTAGGTAATAGTGTAAAATAATCGTATCGTACTTTAGATAGACTTTCTAAACGTTATATTTACAGACCGTTCAGCGTACAAAAGATTCGCCATACGAATTTAATTCTACTGGTGGTAGATACCTTGTGTCCATGCGGAAGTAAACAATTGAGCATCGAACCTATAGAAGCTCTGACAGAGCCTGGAGCTTGCATCGCGAGAAGAGAACGGCTGTATCGTCGGAGACCTCCGAAATGTATCAACTACCATCCAGAAGAAATGGAGATCAAGTTTTGCGGAGATGCGAGTCGACCTTCGCGCCTATATTTCACGTTGTTTATTACCATTTTTATCAGCATTTTCGCAAAACCGCTCGCGTGACTTTGTTTGAATTAATTACACGCACGCATACCCGTACAGACGTACAGTTACTCGGAAGAGAATGCAACACGACGCAACACGACGGAACACAATACACAACAGAGGAGGCAAGCAAGCGCGCAGACACCCATTAACTTTTTGAAATGAATTTAGCGTTGTCGTTTCTATGAAACAGTTATATATATATACCTATATAAAAGAAAAAAGAAAAAAAAATGGTATACTAGTTGATCGGTTTAATACTTGTATTTGACGAATACGTGCATACGAATGAGCAAACGAGCGCATGCGAGCGTGCGTGCGTGTGCATCCGTGCGCGCGCGATGCATATACATATGTATCTATCTACATATATGTATATCGTATGTACTTACGTATCGGTGCATAAGCGCACAGTCATGCAGATGCACGCGTCTTCTTTTTCGGGCATTGGGCACGCGTGCGCATGCATGCGGAATGTACATATACAAATACACGATATTAATGTTGATCGAGGGAGGTGTACGATTCCATATGTATATGGATCATACATGCATACATATATTATTGTAAATTTCTGTTGTGGGAAACTTGTGAATATTTCCTAATCGTACTACATACATATGTCGAATCTAATTCTCCCAACGCCTAACACGAATCGATGAAATCGTTCGTAATTCGCGATACGCTTAAACAGACTAACGATAAGAACGACGATAACACAAGCGAACGTATGTAGAGTATATTAGTATATTGTACTTAAAAGTCTAATTTACCGTGAAGCAAGAAAACAGTTGAACGTTTCGTTAGTCGTCGCCATCGTCGCCGTCGTTGTTGTTTCGAGAGAGCATCAAATTGGAAAAGATAGCACATTTCCATTTGAATATCGGTATTTCTCCGTTTCTCAGAGTCACCATTTAATTTTAATCACACACTGCTGATTACTAGCTAAATACACATATATTTAACGTAAGTAAAGTAAGAATAAAGTTCGATTAGGTAGGCAGAATTGTGAGTTCGGTAAGAGACGATCGCTATCATGCACAGCAGTTGTTCGAATCGGCTTCGATCAGTGCGCTGAGAATACAGGTGTCGTTAATCGGTATCCGTGTACATAATCTCGCGTTATCGAGCATAGTTTCTCACATACATAGTATGTAAATACATAAAAGCAACTGCGACAACTAGACTAGGTACCAATCCCTAGCCCTGGTTCTTTTAGCGAGACTTTGCTGTACCTATCAACTGGAAAGAAGGGATAAAAAAATATTGAACGAAAAGGGTTGTTCGTTCGCAAGGTAGAAAAAATGTAGCTAAAAATTTGAGCTAAATTTATTGTCACTTTCATAAAACACCCGCAATTGAACCGTGTATCGTTCCTTTTAAAAACTTTTTTATTACCGAAATGTGTAAGAATGAAAAAGCAAAGAACAATGAATCCAATATCGCGTAAAAGTTGAGAAACAACGAAACACCTTTGGTGGAATGGAATCTTTAGACAATGATCGTGATGTAGCAGCATCGATGAAAATACTACGTGTGCGGTAGATATTGTACGTATCTAAGTAGTTGCATGATACATACGGAGGAATTCGGTACAGTTGTTTGCTGGTGAAAAAGTCGAAAATTAAACGAATGGAAAAAGCGAAATCGTTAAACATATATATGTACATACACAAGTAGTTACTAATATATGCGTACGCGTGTGTTTCGTCGTCTCTTACGTTGTCTACGTATGCGTAGGTATTATAAAATGTTACAGAATGTCGTCGTAACGTTACAAACGGATGGCCACGTTAAAAAGGCAATACCGAACATAAAGGACGACGAATGAAAAAACTGAAATGAAACTTTTAATATTCCATTACTATGAATTTCCAAGTTTCTTTATCAAGAATAACTCTAATACACATCGTTCACATATCTGCGACTGTAAAGATGTATCGCTTTAAACGTCGCGACAAAAGCGTGGATTACACTACGAAACTGCTATATCGGAATAATAAAATTCAACTTTACAAGAAAAAGAAAATGAACGTGTTGTAGGTAAGAAATCGTTTTTCGAACGGCACTTCTAGGTGCTACCATGTCTTCCATTATTTGTATATTGATAATACAGTCGACTATAAATATAAATATGAATATGAATATGGATATGGATATGAATATGAATATGAATATGAATATAAACATGAACATGAACATGAACATGAACATGAATATAAATATAAATATGAATATAAATATAAATATAAATATAAATATAAATTATAATTATAAATATAAAGAAATAAATTTAAAAGACATACGTGCTAAACATGCTGTAAAGTACGTATCTGTCTGTACGACGAATAAAATATTAAACACGTAAAATTATGATGTAACTGAAATACGGCATAATAATATTATATAATAAAAGTTGACTGCAAGAATGATTATTTCGTTTTCTTTTTTTTTTTCGTGCACGTATGTATACCGCAGTTCACTAGAGTCTATAACTGCGACGCGCAGGTTGGAAGATGGTAGGGGAACGCAGCGAGGTCTCTGCTAATCGCTTTCCACTTCGTTTGGGAGTATCGCCAATCAGGGCAAAGATGCGTACTGAAGATGCCCGAAGAACGAAAATTGGTCTTTTCACAGTTATGGACTCTGGTGAACTGCGGTACACATACACCCGTGAATATTGTGTAGCAGCTATCTCACGATAAATCGATTTCTATGATAGTTGGCGCGTTCACCGATGCTAACTCCGAGTACTCAATTTATTTCAAACTTGGCGCAGTAGTTTGTAGTTCAGAGAGTAAAGTTCGGTGGAACGTAGCATAGTTTGAAGCAACTTCACCTAAAGACGTTATCGAACGAGTAAGCACATATTTTCCCATCTCAGATGAAAGAAACGTTCTTTGTATCTTCTTTACAGAATAAACTTTACCCCATAAGATGTGTAGTATGAATAATAAAGAGAGAAGTTAACGACGAAAGAAGAGGTGTTGCGGTTTTTGTTACTGAACATCAGTTGTAATTAAATTGTACGTATTGATATAAATAATATCGAAACTTGATTCGTATCGATACCAAATATCGATAGAATGGAGAAACATGCTCATCAGTAATCGATACTGTATATCATATATCATGGAATATGTAATAAATCAGAGAGCAGTAGCAGCAGGTAAATTACGTACATACAGAAGCGGGTACATGTTATAAAAAACGAATTATCTATGAAAACCATAATGCTAGTGCTCGGACACATTCTGATTTTGAAAACTTCCGCGACATGAACCAGCATCAAAACGCTAAAAGGATCGCTTAATTAAATCTATTTTCGCCCTTAGTAATCAGTGATGTACATGTTACATTAATTAGTATATTTGACCATCTCGTATCTTTTCACCTATGGCTTCTTCGTTGTAGCCATTCGTTACTTGCGTGTGCCCCTCTATACACCGTGCAGTCTATGTTCAGTTAGGTGTCATGGCGTCTTCCCATGTTGTAGTTGACCTGTCGTTTACTTAATTCTATTTGTGCTTCGATATTTAAGTTGTCTATTCTTGTTGTTTACATTATAGAATTTTAATATTAGTGATTGCATTGTTTAACATTTATTGAACGGTCCGTCACCTTGTACTATGTCCTAATTTTGTATTCATTTCAGGTAAACTATATTTGGATTTTATTTGGTTGAATGATCACACTCCCGATGAGAGAAGAAATGTATCTCGTCCGTTACATTATAAATAGCTATTTTCCTAAGGTAAGGTAATTAGTTTGTATACATGATTTTTTCCCTTTGCATGCTGTAGACTTATTAAGCGCTCCTCCAGAAATGAGGCAGACTTCCTTGTACGTAACAGGTATGTGTTGTATTTTTGAATGGCTTTCATTTATTAATTTATTGTGTTTCGTTTGTAGCATGCTATCATCTAATATGGAGGACGGTATTCTATTTACTGTAAATTTGCACCGGACCATGGGATAAATCATCTAGTTACGCTCCCCAAGGGTAAGCAGGTTTACATTATTTTGTTTATTTGTATCATTTACTTGTACGCTTGTAAGTACCATCAGGTTTCAAGCACCGTTTGTTGTTGCACAATTTGTTATTTGGTTCCTTTATCGGTTGTGGGTGGTGTTATTCATTGTTAAATTGTAATTATTTATAAATGTACATACAAGGATTGAGTAATATATAAAATGATACAAATAAATAATAATTGATATATTTATTATAAATGTATATACATATATATATATATTAATAAATAAGTTGTAGAAAGCATATATAGTGAAATATCATTCGTAATTTGTAGCATATGAATTGCTCCATTTATGTAAGTAATTAGTTAGTATTTTATTATTATTCATTTATTTATCAGTGATTATTATTGATTACTTTTTATTGTTGAACGTTAAGTACACATACACATATATACACCTGTTCTGTTCCAAAAGACTGTTATTGGTATAAGATTAATCCTTAAATTTTTTAGATGTCTTTGAAAAGAGCATATCGCATTATACAAGAGCGACGTGCAATTTTGTCTGATTCCGATTCTGCGAGTGAAAGGCGTAAGTGGTAAGTACTGATGATTATTACGTTTGGTTATAATATATATATATAATATATAAGTGATTTAATTTGTTATTTTGTAGTGACAAGAAGAAGAAGGCAAGCTTAAGATAAAAATAATGTATATAAAAAATGTTTCCAATGTATACAATAAAATGTAATGTGCTTTTCTATGCTTGATTAGAAAAAAGGATTTTCATTAACAGTTAAAATATAATGTTTGTAATAAAATTGTATCTGTTGAAAGGAATGATATCATGTTTGATACGATTTGAATACTTTACAAGCTTAGAAAGTAATTTTCAGAACAACTAATGTATATGAATTGTATATAAGTGTGAGGTCCAAATACGTGAGAGTTATGTTAACTGTTGGTTTATTTATAGTCCGGTGAATATTAATAAAAATGTGTGAGGTAGAATAATTGTTTGAGATAGATTAGTAATGTAAAATAAATGTTTCTAAAATATAAAGCAAATATCGCTAGGATATAAAATAGATATTTGAAAAATGTAAATTCAATATTGAAATAATATGAAATAGATATCTTGAATGTAAAGAAAGAAGAAATTGAAAATAAAATTGAAACGTTTGAAATTGCACACGCGTTGGTGTGCAATTTCAAACGTTTTAATTTTATTTGAACATCTGTTTATTTGCATTTGAAATATGTATTTAATATTATTGAAATGTTGAATTGATATTGTTGAAGTATCCGTGTAATATTTTAGAAATATGTATTTAATATTATTAAAATGTTGAATTTATATTGTCGAAGTATTCGTGTAATATTTTATAAATATGTATTTAATATTATTAAAATGTTGAATTTATATTGTTGAAGTATTCGTGTAATATTTTATAAATATGTATTTAATATTATTAAAATGTTGAAGTATTCGTGTAATATTTTAGAAATATGTATTTAATATTATTAAAAGGTTGAATTTATATTGTTGAAGTATCCGTGTAATATTTTAGAAATATGTATTTAATATTATTAAAATGTTGAATTTATATTGTTGAAGTATTCGTGTAATATTTTAGAAATATGTATTTAATATTATAAAAATGTTGAATTTATATTGTTGAAGTATTCGTGTAATATTTTATAAATATCTATTTAATATTATTAAAATGTTGAAGTATTCGTGTAATATTTTAGAAATATGTATTTAATATTATTAAAATGTTGAATTTATATTGTTGAAGTATTCGTGTAATATTTTGGAAATATCTATTTAATATTTTAGGAACACGCAGTTTATATGTCGTTTCCATTAATTGTATATCTGTTATGCATGAGTATAATATTCAGATGCAATAGTTATTAAATGAAAAATGTATTTATTGAAATGGCAGGACATAACGTTAAGTTAGTAGTATTCCATGGTAACATAAGAAGCGGTTTTGTACATAGTTTTGTATGGCGAGTGAGTGGTCTAGATGGCTGAGCGCTGTGCTCGTAACGTGTCGATGCAGGGTTCGATTCCCGGAGAGGTGAAAAATTTTATATCTGGATTTTAACACGTTACGATGCTGGCACTTGGCTATGTAGGTCACGCACATAATCGCAACGGTGGTAGGGGACAGAAGAATTCCTTCTAACATGGTAAAGGATTAATCCTAACCATGGTAGGTTGAAATGCAATTTGTTTCCTAACATTGGTTCCTGGTGCGGCAGAAGAAAAATTTCTAAGTCCCAACATCGGCGGAAAGGCAAGGCAATGGGCTTCCAAGATCATCGAGCATCCGGAGTCAAACCACCTAAGAACAGACCCGTTTCAATGGATTAACATAGGAGGCGAAGCAGGAAGCGGCGCAGAGCTGGAGGGAAGACTATGGAGAAGATGCGTTGGAAAGCGCCAAGGACCGGGAGGAACTTAGAAGACCGGAGGCCAGGTCAGCGGGAGGAGTGGGGGAATGTTAGGAGAAGATATCCGGAGATGCCTAGGTTAGGGCGCCATCT